>NC_068910.1:163815669-164160669 GCF_023091745.1 Budorcas taxicolor
AGCTCCAAGTCCCTTCCTATGCTGTGACTGAGGTCTGTGTTTGCCCACGCCATTGTCCTCCATGCTATTAAGAGCCGGGGCATGACACTCCCAGAGTGCAACTTTTGCCTCTAGGACTTTCCCTTAAGCTATTGACACCTGTTTCACAAGTTTTGAAACTGGCACTTTATCTGACAGAAAAATGAATGAAAAGTTTTTAGACAATTCACAGTGCTTCCTCTGACAGTCATTATGAGTCTTTCTCAGTGGTTTGTGGACTGAGAAGTCAAGAGTTAGGCCGCCATCATGTAACAAGATTGCTGCGTATATAAGCAATTCCATCTAAGTCATGGCTGTTACCTTCACCAGCAATTGTAAGACACCATTGATTGATCACTCCATTCTCTTAATGTTAAAATCTGAAAAATGACGTGCCTTAGAAGAGCAGAAATATGGTCACGTTAATGCTAACAACCAGCCTTTCATGACTGACTGCTATGTGTCAAGTACTTATTGTATTCCTCATATACATTATATCATTTAATCCTCAGATTACCCTACGAAGTAGATGTTACTAATTGAATACACATATGAAAATTAAACAACTGGTTCCAAGGACAGATATCTAGTAAATGGCAGATCTGGTGTTTAAATTTGGTTTTCTCTCTTGCCACATGGTCTGTGTCTTTCCATAGGTATCTGGTTATAAATACTTAAGCAGAAAATTGTTGAAGCAGGGGTGACTCAATCATGTGGAAAAGAATATGCTCTTCATTGGCAATTTTCCTTAAATAACAGACAAAGAGCAATTGTGTGAACAAATATCAGATTTGTATGTTTGTGAATTATCATAAAACTTTCAGAAGAGGGGAGAGATGAAACATTGTCTTCTATCTGAGGAAGAGAAAAAGCTGCTATATCAGCCAGTAGCTATGATGAGTGCTAAAGAAACATTTTCTGGAACATGCCATATGTCACAAATAATAATGCAATTTTCCCCCAAATAGAGAGATTTCTGCAATTTTCAACAAGAGGAAAAATTTGTCTATATTTCACTTATAATAAGGCCTAGATTTGGACAAAGGACAGTATGTATCTTATTTGCAATTGGTTTTATTTTCATTAATTAAACACCTTTTTCACAACTCGGTGCATCTTTGTCTCATCAAAATCAGAAGCCAATGTATTTAGGATGTACCTTTAGTTTTTCGCTTATTAATGGTAAACTATATTCTATCTGTAAACTGCTTATTTTGTGGAAATATCTCTCTCAGTTTTCATAAGATGGAGTTCTTTACATGAGGTATTTTTATGTTCATGTAGAGACTTCAGAATTCCCTCAGGAATAACTTAGTTGGCAGACATGAAACAAGCTGAGTTTCATATTCTCTATGTTTGTTTTCTTAGGGCAAAACATAGAGGGAAAGATCCTGATTTTGGTCTTGGCCATCATTTTTTGGATATGACACCAAAATCACAGGCAATAAAAGCAAAAAAAACAGATGGGATTGCATCAAACTAAAAAGTTTTTGTAGAACAAAAGTAACCATCAACAAAATGAAAAGGGAATCTAAAAAATGGGAGAAAATATTATTTGCAAACCATATATGACAAGGACTTAATATCTAAAGTATATATCCAAAGGAAAAAAATTAGTATCTTGAAGAGATATCTGTACTCTAGCATTTATTGCAGCATTACTCATAAAGGCATAAAATAACCTAAACATCCATTGGTGTTTGAATGGACAAAGAAATGTAATATATGTATTCCTGTGTAATACATACATATATATACACACACAAATACATATATATACAAGTGTAATATATGTATTTCTGTGTAATACACATATAAATACACACACACACACACACACACAAAGGAATATTATTCAGTCACAAAAAGATGAAATCCTGCAATAGTGTGGATGAATCTGAAGGACACCATGCTAAGTGAAATAAGACAGACAGAGAAAGACAAATACTGTATGGTCTCATAATGAAAAATCTAAAAAGTAAAAGATAAATAAAATAAAAAGTAAGAGTACATAGAAACCAAATAGAATGGTGGTAGCCAGGGCTGAGGGGCTTATTTATAACAGGGATAAACCTGGAGGGCCTTGTGCTATGTGAAATAAGTCATAAAAAGGAAGACAAATACTGTATGGTATCAATTGTATGTGGAACCCCCAAAAAACAGTTAAATTCATAGAAACAGAGAGTAGAATGGTGGTTTTATATGCTGAGGGGTGGGGGAAGTAGGGAGATACTGAGCAGAGGATATAAACTTTTGATTATAAGATGCATAAGTTCTGGAGATCTAATGCACAGCATGGTGACCATAGCTAAGAATACTATATTGTATGCTTGAAATTTGCTAAGAAAATACACCTAAAGCATTCTCACCACACACACACACACACACACACAAGGTAACCATATGAGGTGATATATTTATTAATCAACTTGGTTGTGTTAATCACAGTGTATACGTATATCAAATAATTATGTTGTAAAGTTTAAATATATACAATTTTATTTGTCAATTATACCTCAGTGAAGCTGAAAAAATGATTTAAAGTAAAAGCAGAAAATGTATCATTGTTGTTGATTTCCTCCCCCAGATATGAGACAAATAGAAAAGTTTTTGTAAGCTGGCTGTACACATCATATGTGTCTGTCTATGTGTTTGTGTGCTAACATACATTTTGAAGGAAATGAAACTGGCCTATGCTTTTTAATTTTTCTCCCCAAAACACTAAAAATATAAGTACCATATAATCCAGTAATTCTACTCCTGTGCTTGCAGCTTAAGAAAATGAAAACACTAATTTGAAAGGATACATGTACCCCAAGATTCATAGCAGCATTATTTACAATAGCCAAGATACGGAAGCAGTCTAAATGCCCAACAACAGATGAATGATTAACAAAGATGTGGCATATGTATATGTATGGAATATTAATCAGCCATAAAAAGAAAGAAATTTTGCCATTTGCAAAACCAGGGATGGACCTAGAGGATACTCTGCTAAGTAAAACAAGAGAAAGACAAATACTGTATGTTATCACATATATGTGGAATCTAAAAAATAAAACAAACAAATGAATGTAATGAAAAAGAAACAGACTTATAGATGTAGAGGAAAAACTAGTGGTTACCAATGGGGAGAGAAAAGAGCAGAGGGGCAAGATAAAGTAGGGAGGTTAAGAGGTAAAAACTACTGTGTACAAATAAAACAAGCAACAAAAATATACTGTATAGCACTGGGAATATAGGCAGTATTTCATAATAACTTTAAATGGAGTATAAGCTATAAAAAATTTGAATTATTATGTTCTATACCTGAAACTAATACAATATTATAAATCAACTATGTCCCAATTTAAATAAAAAGAAACTAAAAAAAGATTTTTCAATAGAAAGGAAATATTGAAGAAATTATAAAGAAGACAAAATAATAGGAAAATCTTGGTACTATCAAATATTCTATTTTTAAGTACTCCATAAACATGCTAATAGTAAGGTAGACCCCATTTTCACTTAAGGGACATCTAAATTGTTCTGAAATATTTTAAGGTAAACATTGACTATGCCAAAGCCTTTGACTGTGTGGATCACAATAAACTGTAGAAAATTCTGAAAGAGATGGGAATACCAGACCACCTGACCTGCCTCTTGAGAAACCTGTAGGCAGGTCAGGAAGCAACAGTTAGAACTGGACATGGAAAAACAGACTGGTTCCAAATAAGAAAAGGAGTACATCAAGGCTGTATATTGTCACCCTGCTTATTTAACTTATATGCAGAGTATATCATGAGAAACACTGGACTAGAGGAAACAAGCTGGAATCAAGATTGCCGGGAGAAGTATCAATAACCTCAGATATGCAGATGACACCACTCTTATGGCAGAAAGTGAAGAGGAACTAAAAAGCCTCTTGATGAAAGTGAAAGAGGAGAGTGAAAAGCTCAACATTCAGAAAACAAAGATCATGGCATCCGGTCCCATCACTTCACGGGAAATAGATGGGGAAACAGTGGAAACAGTGTCAGACTTTATTTCTGGGGGCTCCAAAATCACTGCAGATGGTGACTGCAGCCATGAAATTAAAAGGCACTTACTCCTTGGAAGGAAAGTTATGACCAACCTAGGTAGTATATTCAAAAGCAGAGACATTACTTTGCCAACAACGGTCTGTCTAGTCAAGGCTATGGTTTTTCTAGTGGTCATGTGTGGATGTGGAAGTTGGACTGTGAAGAAAGCTGAGCGCCGAAGAATTGATGCTTTTGAACTGTGGGGTTGGAGAAAACTCTTGAGAGTCCCTTGGACTGCAAGGAGATCCAACCAGTCCATTCTGAAGGAGATCAGTCCTGGGTGTTCTTTGGAAGGACTGATACTAAAGCTGAAACTCCAATACTTTGGCCACCTGATGCGAAGAGTTGACTCACTGGAAAAGACTCTGATGCTGGGAGGGATTGGGGGCAGGAGGAGAAGGGGACGACAGAGGATGAGATGGCTGGATGGCATCACCAACTCGACGGACGTGAGTTTGAGTGAACTCCAGGGGTTGGTGATGGACAGGGAGGCCTGGCGTACTGCAATTCATGGGGTCGCAAAGAGTCGGACACGACTGAGCAACTGAACTGACCTGAACTGAACTGAAGGTAAACATTCTGAATGGTAAAGTTTAATTTTGTATCAGCAAATAAAAATTACATTTTGGGCTTTACAAAATTCACATGCTTGTCTAATGATGTTTACTGTCCTTTATAGGTAACTCATTTAGTTGACTGATGGCTACATAGGTATAACAATATAGGTAATGCTTAAGAAGTAGTGAAACGGTAATAAAGAACATCACAAACTCAGAATATCAATACTGAATCAACAGCCTGTGTACATTATAAATGAAAACGAGAATGCTGGTCTCCAATAACCTCAGCTTTATGAATAAACTATAAGTCTTCTGAATATACAAGTAGTAAAAGATTAAATGTTAAATATTGTGTCCTTGGATACTCATAAACTCTTTTGTGGGCATTGCCTATAAATGTCTTTATATTTTTAAAGACTATATTTCAAGTGTTCTAATATGCAAAAGAAGTCTGCATTTTTCTATAGCGTGTAATAGAAAAAAGAACTCAAGTAGAATCATTTTTCAATAAATTTACTGCACTCAATGTAAACTACAACCCTCTCTCTTGAATCTCTCCAAGTTGCATGAAAATTATAAAATTTTTCTGTTTTAATATGTAAAAATATCAAACATGTAAACCTATGTTAAGTGGAGCTTTGCTACCAACCTGAGTCAATGGGCCAACAGTGATGGCATATCCTGGGAACTTGTTAAAAATGTAGAATTTCAGGTCTCACCCCAAAGCTACTAAATGAGAATCTGCATTTTTAATTAGATACCCAAGTGATCGCATTACACATAAAAAAGCAATTTAGCATACTTCATTGATTGATCTAATTTTCTATAAATTAACCACATTTAAACAACTAGTGAGGCTTCCCAGGGGTTCACTGGTAAAGAATCCGCCTGTCAGTGCTAAGGGACGCAGGACATGTGGGTTCAATCCCTGAGTCAGGAAGATCCCCTGGAGGAGGAAATGGCAACCCACTCTAGTATTCTTGCCTGGAGAATCCCCATAGACAGAGGAGCCTTGTGGGCTACAGACGACAGGGTCACAGAGTTGGACGTGACTGAACGACTGAGTACTCATTTATGCAAACAAATAATATTTAAGTGTTCTACATGTATCCTTTATTTTAGCAACATTCAAGATTTAGTGTATAACAAAATCACCAAAGGAACTTTTTAAAAATGCAGATTTTCAAGTTTTTCCTCTCAGTTTAGAATTCAGTATGTCAAAGTCAGGCCTGCTCGCTCTAAACCACAGTTCTCCTGAACAGAATTAAAGTTAATAATATCAATCTTCTTAACAGCTCCAAATCATAGCAAGATACCTAACATACATGAAAGTCACAATCAAACTGTTTCTGTTAAATTTTGAAACATTTCAAACTTTTTCAGAAATTATTAATCAAAGAATCAAACATTTGGCGTTAAATGAGTCTGGTTCTACTCATGGAATCTGATGAGATTATTCCTTCCCCCATGTACCCACCTTCAACCCCTCAACAAAGGAATGCTATTTCAGCCACAGGATAACAAAATAATTTACTAGAGAACTTAAGAAATTGATACTGTCCTCACTGGGATTGACAACATTTGTACTAGAAAATAAAAGCAAAACATTATGCAAAGGACATATCTCTCAAGAGGTCTCAAACACAAGTGTATTCCAGAACCATCAGGAGCCAATGGGAAAAACAAGGAATGCGATACTCCAATTATAGACCTTTAAGTTCAAAAAAGGAAAACCTCTTACACAGAACAAACAAGAACATCCCTGTGAGCAGCTTTTGGCCTGTGACCTGCTAGTTTCCAATATCTGTACCAGCCGAGTTTTTCTAGTTTATTCTCCAGTGACATACCAGAGGGCATATTTTTCTTATTAATTTGCTCATCTGGCTTATCTGGGGACTTGGGGGAACTAAGTTGTAGGTCAGATTTTACTACATGGTGATATACCAGGCTTGTAATCTATATCAGATATAGATAGATTTGGGGACTTCGGGGAACTAAGTTGTAGGTCAGATATACTACATGGTGATATACCAGGCTTGTAATCTATATCACCCTTATGAAGCCAAGTGGATCTTTAAAGACATAGTCAATAAGCTATAGCTATAAGCTATGGGTTGGCATAGCCCCAATTTTTTCCTAACAAGTTTTTTCATGGAGCCACATGAAAGATGTATAGTTTGCAGATTTTTATTTTAAACTATACACTGTCTTCAGAGAAATAGCAATCAGAGTTTTTGTGGAGTAGCTGTCCACAAAAATACCTCACTAGTTGTTGCTTGTTATGTATAAGTGAACAACACTAATTTACTTTGGTGCTTTGTTTCTGCACAATTATGAAAGACTTAAGAAGTCCAGAAGTACCACTGTTTCCAAATTCTCCCTAGAGGTATCTATATGCTACAACTTCTAAAATGAAAAACAGAGCTGTTCACATGTTCACTATGTACTTTTATTTTAAATACTAGCACAACAAACACAATGACATGACAGGACCATTATCTCAATAATACTGATAACATTCCTTGACAAGTTGGCTTATAATTTACATACATTATTTTTTCAGGAACTATTTTAAATATTATTTTAAGATATACTGTAAAACACAAGTCTCGAATATATACCAGTTGCAAACATAATGTGCTGAGTTACTGTTTTATTTGTTACTCAAATAAAATGATTTAAAGTTCCTCAAAATCATGTCCACTGGCGTTCATGGTTTCAGGATGCATGACTCGTCCCATGAATAGGATTGTACCTGCATTGGGTAGGGAGTGAACAAAAAAGGAGTTGAATTAAAGCTATTTATTTTCCTTCTTGCTTACAATTAGCAATGTTCTAAAGATAAGAATGTGAATAAATTATTATCACTTACAAAATCATTTGAACATTAGAAATTATCTGATAAAAATGCAGGAATATGTTTTCAATTAACAAATGATTTCTTTTTGGCCATAAATAAAGTTCTGTTCTCACAACAGACTTACCTGTTCTCCGGTTCCTGATAAGAAAGAAAAATGGATGGTCGACAATAACTTGAGGATACAGCACAGCCATCCTGCTAATTGCAATCATTCCTGTAGCACAGAAAGTAATTACATGTCTGTGGATATGCAGGGACTAATGAGCAATTTCTCCAAACCATCTATGTTCAGCACAAAGGTAATGATTTACACAAAGCAAGATTGTAAAGACTTAAAGAGAGAAAAATTGTAAATGAGCTAACATCTCTATTTGATCTTAAAGAAAAACAAATACGTACACACACATGTACACATACACAGTTTCCTCCCATCACCCCACCGAAAACAGAGGATAATTTATTCTGCCTATTACAAATTTTTATTCTCGGTCTCAGACAAATACTTACGACTTTAATAAAAGGACTTAAGTCAAGGAAAGTGGAAAAAAAACAAAAACAAAAAACCAAATACCCTCCTCCAGTTTTCCCCTCCCCCAGTTCCTTTATATTACCAAATCATCATTTCTTTTATCTGAAATGGGGATTTCACATAGCAAGTCACCAGGCTTCTAGCAAGTGGCCAGAACAGCAGTGATTAAAGAGAAAATACAGCAGGGAGAGATTCAATGATGTTTCCTACAGCTGGGAAACTGAATTCCCTTGAGGTCCTTATTGTGGGATAATCATTTTATACTTGCTGCAGGGTGATGTGTTGTCAGGAAAAGGCCAAGATTAAATGATGTAAGATTTGAAGCTTTCTCAATGCCTGAGACTACTGTTTCTATTTCCTCCCTCAAACACCATTTTAACTGATGAGATCCTTTTAATGGGTAAATATATGCAGAGGTTAAAAATGTGTGCAAACATGATGTGTTACATTTTACTAGAGAAGGGAAAAATCCTTCTAAAATTTGGTGATGGCTGTTGAACATGATATGGAAATAAAATCAAACAAATAAATGAGAAAAGAAAAACTAAGGAAATCAGAATGTTCAGAATAATTAAGGACATTTACTGTTATTGTTGTTGTTGTTTTGATGCATGATTTAGGTAAATTTTTTAAAATTTTCATTTAAAATTATTATTTTATTATTAACTTAAAATTTTGTATTGCATGCTATCATGTATGCTTGTTTGGGCATGGGCTTTTAAAAAAATCAAAGCTCTTCACTGACAAAATTAAGAACTAACTCCCACAAATAATTAAATAGAAAGAAAAATGTTTAACGGGGCAGAAGGGAAATATTTTAAATATTTAAATGGACAGCACAGCAGGAAAATCTATTCTGCAGAGCTGACAATCTCCTCCTGCCTCTCATTAGAGATGGGAGTTACTCTGCATGGGGCACTGAAATGAATGCATGTTTCATATCCTATTTGGAAAATCCTAGCAGGTTCATCATTAGCTTGACTTCTAAGTGAGGGCAGCATCAGTTTTATGACTTGGTTCTAAAAATGACTCCCATTCCCCCACCCAAGATTGCTTTAAGAATACAAATCTAGAAAAGGTGAGATTTGGGAAAAACCATAGTTTGGCACCTGAGGCAGCAGCAGCTTCTGAGCCTTCTTCATTGACCTCTATGAAGCACTTGTGAATTGCTTTGGAAAGGAAAATCTCTTTGTTATCTGCAAAAAAAAAAAGAGAGAGAGGTAACAGAAGCATTTTTTTTTTTGGTATCAGAGATAGGGAAGCACTTTACCCTTTAGTTAAACAGATCTGAAAAACATAAGTGACATAAGATACTGATATAAAACATATGAGATAATGTTGTAAGATTACTTTTATCGATTTGAGAGAACTGTTGAAGATGTATTTTCTGTTTTGTCTTTTATATTATATTCTCTTGCTAATTTTCTCTTCCATTTTATTGGTAATATTCCCATTGTTTATTTCATATATTGCCAGGAAAAGCAAAATGTGGCTTTGTTTTTAATAACAATTTCAAATTAGTTCATAACTCAAGAAAAACTCCTTACCTGTTTCTCTCTAACTTGAAACTTAAAAACATAAAATGAAAATGGGTAGAAATTCACATATAACCAAAATAAGAAATTTTAAAAAAATCTAATCTCTAATTACTGTGATAATATAAATATTCTTGGCAAAGGAAAACAAACTCAACTTCTAGATTGTAGAAATATGAATATATTAAAAAGTTATTTCCCATTCTAGTTAATTGGTTTATCTCAGGTTTCAAAAACACACTTTATCTTAAAGTCAGGCTAAATAACACTTTTAATATTAGGAGGGCTGTTTTTCCCTTTGAATTGTCTTTCCAGTTATGCTTACTTTTAAGTTGATGGCTGTTGTAGCTTGAATTTCAGAGAAGGTAATGGCACCCCACTCCAGTACTCGCCTGGAAAATCCCATGGATGGAGGGACCTGGTAGGCTGCAGTTCAAGAAGTCGCTAAGAGTCGGACACGACTGAGCGACTTCACTTTCACTTTCCACTTTCATGCATTGGAGAAGGAAATGGCAACCCACTCCAGTGTTCTTGCCTGGAGAATCCCAGGGACGGGGGAGCCTGGTGGGCTGCCGTCTCTGGGGCTGCACAGAGTTGGACACGACTGAAGTGACTTAGCAGCAGCAGCAGCAGCTTTAATTTGTTCTCTAAAATGCATATACTGAAACTCTAACCCTCAAGATTTCATGATAGGACTGTATTTGGAAATTGTTGTTGTTCTTTAGTCGCTAAGTTGTATCTTACTCTTTGTGACCCCATGGACTGTAGCCCATCAGGCTCCTCTGTCCATGGGATTTCCCAGGCAAGAATACTAGAGTGGGTTGCCATTTCCTTCTCCAAGGGATCTTCCCAACCCAGGGGTCAAACCCACGTATCCTGCACAATTGTGCAAGCCAACTCCTGAAAATAAATCTCAATCTGTGTGTGTGTGTGTGTAAATGTCTATATAGACACAAATGCACTTGGCCATCTGTGTGTGTATATCCATTCATCCTGTTGGATCTGTTTTATCTGGAGAACACTGACTAATACAACATGTGAAGACATAGAAGACGGCCATCTATAACTCAAAGAGAGAGGTCTCATAAGAAACCAGCCCTGAAGACACCTTAATCTTGGACTTTCAGCCTCTACAACTATGATGTTATTTAAGCCACTCAGTCTGTAGTGCTTTGTTATGGGAGTCCTAGCAAATGATACAATACAACAGCATTCAGTCTTGTGCTTCCAACTTCTCTTCAACATTAAAACAAAATAACCAGGAGGTACCTCAAATACAGAAAAAAGAAAAAATAGCACAAGGAAGCAAGAGAAAGGATTACTCAAGTTTGTACCTTTTTTTTTTTACCCCAGGAGGTCTACTTCCAATTTAAGATAATTAGCTTTGTTGCTGATGCTGAGCTCCACTCAGTAAAAGCAGAATTGATTTCCCATTAAACTGCTTAGTACTACTTTTAAAAACACATAATTATCTGATACAGTTAGAAAATGATGTTCGACAACATTTTTGGTACACCTCTTGAAAAGCTCCTGCTTGTTCTGAATAAGCCTCAAGACAAACTGGTGGCATCTCTGATTATTCTTTTCATAGATCTATTCCTTCTTCAGCTCATATTTAGCAATAAGATATAAGCCCTGACTTATGAAATAGTCCATCTCACATATTATGATATTTTCTTCTAGAATGCATTTAATAACTAGAAGAAAATTAGAAGGCATAAAGTTTTACATTAAACCAGTATACCTAGCTCTCTCAAATCCAGATGGCGAGTCTTTTTTAGCAAATGAAAAGAAAAATATCAATTGCATTAAGTAACTAGTAGAAACAATTTAGTTGGCAAAACACTGAACTCCAAGAAAGTAAAATATATTAACTATTTAGTATTTAAATGGTGCTATATTATTTTCAGATTCTGCCGTCCATTTTTATCAGTCTGCCAGTTAATGCAGGGTCACACATCAATGGCCCTGAGTGTGCAAGTGGCAGGACCTAGGTAAGGAGTGTCCATAGAAGAGAATTTTTAAAAATCACAAAGAATGCTGTGTATAATTTTCTGCAGAGAAATGTTAATCAACTTTGTGTGTGTGCTAAGTTGCTTCAGTCACTCTTTGCAACTCTATGAACTGTAGCCTACCAGGCTCCTCCGTCCATGGGATTCTTCAGGCAAGAATACTGTAGTGGGTTGCCATTTCCTCTTCTAGGGGATCTTCCTGACCCAGGGATTAAACCTGCATCTCTTACACCTCCTGCACTGGCAGGTGGGTTCTTTACCACTAGCAGCACCGGGAAGCTTAATCAACTTTAAGGGGTATAAATTATTTACTATGCACTGTATCTGTTTATAATACACAATTTGGTAAATTCTGATAGATGTGTATATCTATGACCCCACTTCCACAAATAAGATAAAGAATATTTCCACCTCCCCTCAAAGTTTCTTGTGCTCCTTTATGTGGATAACTTTGAAACAGAAGATTTGCCATCAACTGGACAATTTTATAAACATACATAAATCAGAAAGTTGAATCAAGGAAAAATATAGAAAGTCTGAATAGTCCAACAAGCATTAAAGTAGCTGAATCAGTAGACAGAAGCTTCCCCAACCCTCAAAATTAAAGACTCCAAGCTTAGATGGTTTTCTAGGGAACTTTAACCAAATCTTCTAGGAATAGATAGAATTTTCCGAGATAAAACTATTCCAGACTCTAGGAAGAGAATAAAAGAAATCTTGGGAACACATGTAAGAATTAAAGATTTTAAAATTAAAAAAATAAAAAACTATAAAAAAAAAAAAAGAAATCTAAGTCATCTCTGGGTAGTCTTAACCTTGCTATTAAAATTAAACAAGTTCAGTTCAGTTCAGTCGCTCAGTCATGTCTGACTCTTTGCGACCCCATGAATTGCAGCACACCAGGCCTCCCTGTCCATCACCAACTCCCGGACTCCACCCAAACCCATGTTCATTTGAGTCGGTAATGCCATCCAGCCATCTCATCCTCTGTCATCCCCTTCTCCTCCTGCCCTCAATCTTTCCCAGCATTAGGGTCTTTTCAAATGAATCAGCTCTTCACATCAGGTGGCCAAAGGATTGGAGTTTCAGCTTCAACATCAGTCTTGCCAATGAACACCCAGGACTGGTCTCCTTTAGGATGGACTGGTTGGATCTCTTTGCAGTCCAAGGGACTCTCAAGAGTCTTCTCCAACACCACAGTTCAAAAGCATCAGTTCTTCGGTGCTCAGCTTTCTTCACAGTCCAACTCTCACATCCATACATGACCACTGGAAAAACCATAGCCTTGACTAGATGGACCTTTGTTGGCAAAGTAATGTCTCTGTTTTTTAATATGCTGTCTAGGTTGGGACTGTCTAAAAAAAGAAAATCATAGGCCAAACTCACTTATTAACACGGAGGTAAAATTCTTTAAAATCAGAAAATTAAACCCAGAAGCATATACAAATCCTTTTTTAAAATGAGTTTCTGGGGATGTCAGCAGTTAAAACTGCTCTGCCTCCAGTTCACATCACAAGTCTCCTCTGGGATGACCATCAAACACAAACATTTTTGCTACTCCCCTACTTAAACCCTTATCCTCTAACCTGGTAGCCCACCCTCCCATCTCCCGTTCAGTATATCACATACCTACATGCCTGCTCAGGATGCAGTGTGAAGGCCTCCGTGAGGTTGACTCTGCCTCTTTCATTTAGCATTCTTCACTCTACCCACTGTGTTCCAGACTTTTTGAACGGCAGTGGCTTGAGCATACCACACTTTTATCACTTCTGTGTCTTTGTTTCCCTGGAAACTCCCTAAACCATTGTACAGTCAGACACTAATCTTCTTTTAAGCTCAGCTTCCAACCCTACCTGGGCTTCCCTAGTGGCTCAGAAGTAAAGAATTTGCCTGCAATGCAGAAGACCCGGGTTCGATCCTTGGGTTGGGAGGATCCCCTGGAGAAGGGTGGCTGCCCACTCCAGTATTCTTGCCTGGAAAATTCAATGGGCAGAGGAGCCTGGCAGGTGGGCTACAGTCTATAGGATCACAAAGAGTCAGACACAACCGAGCAACTAATACCTTCACTTTTTATCCCAACCCTACCAGGACTTTTCTGTTCTCCTCTGATTCCTAACCCCCATTAAAGTAGAACTAACCACTCTTTCCCACTGAGCCCAGGATCTAATTCTTTTTAAGCCTTCATAATATATCATATTTATACTGTTATCTCTCTTTTTCAGTGGATTTTCCACCTCCTTCAGGCAAGAATTGTGTCCTTCCTCTTAGCGCCCCTGGCTTTTAGCATCTAGTGAGCCTAAGGGGTGAACTAACCTAAGTAGAGGGAGCTTCCTGGTAATGCAGAATTTACCAGTATTTAATCCAACATTTTGTTGTTCTTTAGTCACTAAATTGTGTCTGATTCTTTTGCAACCCCATGGACTGTGTAGCCTGCCTGGCTCCTCTACCACTGAGCCATCAGAAAAGCCCACAGTCCAACATTTAGTAATTGTTGAATGAAAGAAAAAGAAAGTGTTAGTTGCTCAGTCATGTCCAATTTTTTGTGACCCCATGGACTGTATCCTGCCAGGCTCCTCTGTCCATGGGGATTCTCCAGGCAAGAATACTGGAGTGGGTAGCCATTGCCTTCTTCCGGGGATCTTCCCAATCCTGGGATCAAACCCAGGTATCCTGAATTGCAGGCTGATTTTCTACTGTTTGAGCCACCAGGAAAGCCCAAATGAAAGGGGTTAATTATTTCATATTTTAATAGTAAGACTGTGGGTATTGTCACTCTACAGGCCCCATGACCACAATTCTGGCTATAGAGTTTATTCTTATAATAAATAAAACATATGACACTAATCAGAGTGGATGGAAAACAGTCCCAGAGAGACAAAGAAGACAAAGACCTCACACACACTAGAAAACTTAGAAAATCTAACTGAGTGGAAGAGCAAAGGGAATGTGGCTCAACGACCAATGTCTTCATATATATTCCAAAGACAGCAGATAAAGACTGAAACCAATGTCCCAACCCCACCAGAGACAGCAGGTTTCTACAGTTGTAAACAAGATCTCAGGACACTTAACCTTGAGAGAAATGCCAGCTCTTTGGATGTACAAGTAGGAGAGAACACGTAAAAAGTGAGAAATCACATCATGAATACTGAGGGGACGAAAGAAAATGGAACCTTTTTCTTTTGGGACAAACTTCAAGCAGTTACACTGAAATAAAATATAAGCTGTAAGTGGCTTAAGAAAGAGTATGCTGCCACCACATCACAGAAGGAGATAAGGTCATGCGGGAATACAGGCAAGTTCATAGCTTCTATGTTTGCCCTCCTATATGGCTCATCCTTGCGTAATTATGTGTCAATCAAGGCCATCTTTCCTGCTAGGCCACTTACTCCCTGAGGGCCTGGACCTTCCTGTGCTATTCATCTTCTGTCTCAATCCCCAGTTTCAGGCACACTGCCAGCCACCAGTATATGCACTCAGGTATTTGAGGAATCACTATGTGAGGGGAGTTAAAGAGATTCACACTGATGAGTTTATCTTATTGCTTCAAGAAAAGATAACTATTCTCTAAAAATGGAAATAAAGAAACCATTGGGAAAGAGAAACACCAAAAAAAAAAAAAAAAATCCACACACTGTTCCCGTGCAGGTGTCTTCTGGTCACTGCAGACATTGCTGCCAAATAACTGGTCCTGCTTTCCTCCGGGCAGCATGGTGCAAGGCTTTTCACAATGGATAAGATGGGAACAGGGCCAGCAAAGCCTAGATCCCCCAGAGAAGAACTGGGAGATAATACAAGCTCTTCCAAAAAAAGCAAAGCCAAATACTAAGGTATTCTTTCAGCTGCTGAGCAAATATTTATTGAGTACTTTGCTTGCATGAGGTATTGTTCAGGGCACCAGAGGCTCTGAGTGTCTGCGATGGACATAACGCTGGCAGGCTGGCCTTCATACAGGAGGATGCCACTACTTCCTTCGTGGCACTGTTCCTAAACAGCCAATTTAAATAGATTGCTGCGTCACCAAAGACAGGCTTAAAATAACAAAATGAGCAGAGTTCCATATCAGAACCCTGGGGTACCAAAAATGTCTCTGTCTCTGTAATTTAGCTGCTAAAATATTTTGAGCTTCAGCCCCACCCACAACCTTTAGAAAGGTTTTAAGAATCTGAGCTCCTTCAAGGTGGGAATAGTGTTTGCTTGCTTGTTTTTCCACATAGATTTTGTGACAGACCAGCAAATACTCATTTATGTATTCACTCATTCACTTAGTCACGTAATGAGCACCTCCTGTGTGCCTGATATTGTTGATGCACTGGGTATACTGCTGCTGCTGCTGTTGCTAAGTTGCTTCAGTTGTGTCCGACTCTGTGCAACTCCATAGATGGCAGCCCACCAGGCTCCCCCATCCCTGGGATTCTCCAGACAAGAATACTGGAGTGGGTTGCCATTTCCTTCTCCAATGCATGAAAGTGAAAAGTGAAAGTGAAATTGCTCAGTCGTGTCCGACTCTTCACGACCCCATGGACTGGGTATACTATGATGCACTAAATATTTCCTTCCTGGGAGGGAAAGCAGACATTCAATGAACGCGTGCTCAGTTGCTTAGCTGCGTCCAACTCTTTGCGACTCCATGCAACCTTGCCAGGCTCCTCTGTCCATGGGGTTTCCCAGGAAAGAATGCTGGACTGGGTGGCCATTTCCTACTCCAGGGGATTTTCCTGACCCAGGGATTGAACCCACATCTCCTGCAACACCTGCATTAGCAGGCAGATTCTTTACACTTTCACTTCACTTTTTACCACCGACTCACCTTGAAAGTCCAGACATTAAATAATAAGGATGATGTCTAAAAAAGCGAATCAATGAAAGACCACAGTTTCAGGGTATATTAAGTATAAGAAATAAGATGAAGTGATGGGTTAGCTGTGACTAGGGCAGGTAAGGGGAACTACCTGATATCAGATATTAAGAAAGGCTTGTCTGAGGAGATTAATTTGAGCTGAGACCTAAAGAATACAGAGGAGTCAGCGCTGGGCTGACCTGAAGGCAGAGCTTCCGGTAAAATGGGAGAAAGGCTAGTGCAATGCAGATACAAGCCAGTTGTGTTCAAGGACTCAGAAAAGGCCTGTGTGACCAGAGCATGGGGAGTGAGGAGGGCCAGAGCCTCGAGAGAAGCCCCCAGCTTGGAGCAAGGCAGGGCCCAGGATCATCTCCTAAGGGCATGCTCCCACCCAGCATCTATCCTGCTTTCCACATTGTGTTGGGCTTTGAGGACAGAAAGACGTCTATGACACATTCCAGGATTCTGAGGAGCTCTTGGCTTAGTGACAGGTAAGAGAACAAACAATCTAAAGAAAAGTAGAACTTTGATAGCACTTTGCACTATCAGAGTTCAGATGATGGAGAGAAAAACCATCTAGGAAGGGAACGATGTCCAGGAAGCTGCTCAGGGAGGGTGACATTTGAACTGGTCCTTGAAGAATAAGTAGAAGAGTGAAAGTTGGAGGAGGGGACAAGGGCATTCCCAAGTCAGGAATTATATTTGCAAGGCGAGAGAAGCAGTGGTGATGACCTGAAAGTCCAACTGAAGCTGGGCTATAGGAAGAGGGGAGCGGCAGGGAATGTGCTCGATTTTAAGAGCTTGGATCATGATGCTAGAGAGCCCAGGGTTCATTCAGAAGGAACAGGACACGACTGCCCTGATTTTAGCAGAAACCTGTGGCAGCAGCTGTAAAGCATGAATTGGATGAGCAATCAGCTGGGGGCAAGAAGATCAACTTTGTCAGCTATTGCAAAAATCCAGGCAAAAATGTAGGGGAAGTGGAATTATGGTTTCAGTTGGAACCATAGCTGGAAGAGAAAGGCAGCTCTCTGACTTACAGGCAGAAGAAGAAAGAGAACAATCAAGGGCAGGATGTAAGAGTCAGTACAGCACAAATCCACGTACTTGAGTCTGACCTGAATATGGCTTTTGCTGTATCTTCTTAATTCCTTTATTTTATTGGCTCCTTTATTAAAGCTCATACTTTGTGCTGAAGGATTTAGTACTCTCTTTCTCTTTCCCCTTACACCTTGCAAGAGGATTATCTATTAATCCAAATGCTGACATTCATTTCCATTACAGAAATAGTCCTACTCTATAACCGGATCCTCACTGCAACTAGATGAGCATTTAAAATACAGCCTGAGAAGAAAATGATTCTCAGCACTCTCTAGGTTCCATGTTTATTATATGAGTCTTTACTATGTTTTATGTTAATGGAATTTAGCGTCAAAAGTAATGGACATCAAACTGAGGTGAAAAAATAAACACCACCGATACAGAGCGTCTCATCTTATTTGTTCTTTTATCCAGAGAGTACAAAGCAGAAAGCAACAGTGCTGGGTGCTTCTTAAACACATAAGGATCAATTTGGGGGAGCTTAAATTCTGGCAGGGGATACCTAATACATAATTTTAGGAGACTAGACATGATATGTCAGAGAAGGCAATGGCACCCCACTCCAGTACTCTTGCTGGAAAATCCCATGGACGGAGGAGCCTGGTGGTCTGCCGAAGTCGCGAAGTGTCAGACACGACTGAGCGACTTCATTTTCACTTTTCACTTTCATTCATTGGAGAAGGAAATGGCAACCCACTCCAGTGTTCTTGTCTGGAGAATCCCAGGGATGGGGGAGCCTGGCGGGCTGCCGTCTCTGGGGTTGCACAGAGTCAGACACGACTGAAGCGACTTAGCAGCAGCAGCAGCAGCAGCAGCAGACATCATATGTGACATAAGAAAAATAATAGAATATGGTAGTAGTTAAGGAGTGGTAGCTTCTAGTTGGTATAATCATGGTGACTTATTAAAGTTAGGGATATCTGACCTGAGGCTCAGTTCAAAAGATATTTCAGGTGGGAGAGATTTCATAAAGATGGGGTGCTGGGGGGATGTGGGGTGCCAAGCGAGTGTTCAGTTTGGCTGGAGCACAAACTGTGTGTAAGGAATCAGATGGAGCTGAGGCTGGAGCGAGCTGAGGTCTGAACGTCCTGATGAGAAGTGGATAGTGTACGGCAGACTGAAGGGATGCTTTGAACAGGAACTGGAATGATCTGAGAGCGAGTTTTAAGGCGATTAATCTTGGCAGTGGTAGATAAGACAGATTAGATGGAAGAGAGATTGGAAACCGTTTAGGAGGCTATTGAAATAGTCTAGGGCAGCAGTAATGAGAGTCTGAAATGAAAGTAGATGTCATGGAACAGAAAATGAAAGAGCGGATTCCAGGGGTCTTAGCAAAGGACTCTCAAGTCACTCAGTTTTTCCTGAAGCAAGAAAATGTGAAGCAGGGTATTTTGTTGTTGCTGTTGTTCACTGCTACATCACATTTACTATTTTTGAAGAAAGATAAAATTTTCATTACATGATTTAAAAATGTAACAGCATCCCAACAGTACTGAATTGTTTTCTGGGTGCTTTTAAATTTATAAATTCTGCTAAAAATGTTATTTTTAAAAGATTTTATTAGTTTTTAAATGTGTGCACCCAGTCATGTCTGATTCCTTGGGCCCCATAGACTTCAGCCTTCCAGGCTCCTTTGTCCATGGAATTTTCCGGGCAAGAATACTGGAGTGAGTTGCCATTTCCTTCTCCAAGGGATTTTCCTGACCCAGGAATTAAACCTGCGTCTCTTACATCTCCTACTTTAGCAGGTGGATTCTTTACGAAAGAGTATTAAAGAAGTCATACATACACAAGGTAAATTTCCAAACCAAATACAGTGGCCTATGAAGTCAAAAGCCCTCTCTCACCTAATAGCTTCTGTCCTTGAGGCAATCACTGCTATCATTTTCTAAGATATTCATAGTATTCTGCTCATTTAAAAGCTTAAATACGTACTTACGAGGAGGTGGTCTAAGATGGTGATGGAGCAAAATCCTGAACTCTGCTTCCACAGACACCAAATCTACTGCTATGTATGGAACAATGACTGCTAGAAAAGAATTAATAAGCAGCTGACCAATGGGAGGGACCACAATAAGTCAAAGGGCCTCATGGAGACAGGTAGGAGAGGCAGAGGATCAGTCTCACCAAAAACCCCACAACCTGGTGCGAAGACCTCCAGTAGGGAGGGATTTCTGGTCCAGAGCTACTCACCCAACCCTAGGAACCTGCACTGAAGAGATGAGATCCCCAAATATCTGGCCTTGGAAACCTAAGGGGCTTATGTCCAGAGGACCCAGGGGCTGGGAAGACTTGAGACACTCCTTTTAAATGACATGGTCTCGCTTGTCCCAGGATTCAACACAAAGGCAGGAGTTAGAGAAGTGGCATGGATGAGTGCTGTGTTTGCTCTCTCCTTGTGCCTTGCTTGCACAGGCTCAGCCTTGCTGAAGTCTTGGGTGTGCCCTTCCCCCAGTGCTCATCCTCAGTCTTTCTAAAGGCAGGGGTGTGCCCTTCCCCCAGTGCTCTTCACCTGCATCACTAAAGCCGGGGAGTGAGCACAGTCCATGCAGGTACGCCCCTTAATTGCCTGGCCCTTGTGGCCAGAGGGGTTTGCATTTCTGCTGCTGCTGCTGCTAAATCGCTTCAGTCGTGTCTGACTCTGTGCGACCCAATAGGCGGCAGCCCACCAGACTCCTCCGTCCCTGGGATTCTCCAGGCAAGAACACTGGAGTGGGTTGCCATTTCCTTCCTCAACGCATGAAAGTAAAAAGTGAAAGTGAAGTTGCTCAGTCGTGTCCGACCCTCAGCGACCCCATGGACTGCAGCCTTCCAGGCTCCTCCATCCATGGGATTTTCCAGGCAGGAGTACTGGACTGCGGTGCCATTGCCTTCTCTCTCTGCCTTACTAAGAGTTGTTAAATGAAAGGAATAGATGTGGCACTGAATATAATTAATTTGTATAACTTAAACACCGTGAAATTTTCATTAAAGCAGAAAGTAATAACCAAATACATGTTTATAATTTTCCTAGGTACTTGTAAGGATTAGTAAGTGTCATAAACATTTTAATCAGCAAGGTTTTCATGTTATTTGGGGAAAAGAAGTATACATGTGAAAAGGACATCAACCACATAAGACAGAGCATATGGTGCCCCCAAAATGATGCAGGGAATAAATGCTATTGAATTTAGAGGAATGGAGAGGCAACTTTTATAGTTGTGTCACTAGAAGGTTTCTGAATGAATGATTTATAAGGCAATGTATATATTTGTGTGTGAGAGAGAGAGAGGGAAAGAGAAAGAGAATGAAGAATGTATTAGCTAGGGTGGCTGGTATGCCAGGATTTCCAAGACTCTGGCAAAACTAGAAATTTAAGAATCAAGGAATTCTCACTGAAAGCTTGAGAAGTTAACCTTACATCAGTTATCCTGAAAATCTGAATTGGGTAGTGTTTGAGGCCAATCCTGGATTTCTTACCGATATTTTAAGGAGTTAAATGATCCAAGAAATATAGTAGACAAGGTGGCCCCAGATAAACCTGTTCTCTCCTTCTCTCCCTTGTTTTATCCTCTAGCAGATGTTTCTGTGTGCCCAATCAATTCAATCATGTCCGACTATTTGTGACCCTATGCACTGCAGCTCACCAGGCTCCTCTGTTCATGGGATTCTTCAGGCAGGGATACTGGAGTGGGTTGCTATGCCCTCCAGGGGATTGTCCCAGTCCAGGGATTGAACCCGCATCTCCTACCTCTCCTGCAATGCACCAGGGAAGACCTAGCAGATGTCTACTGTGTACCAACTATGTGTCAGCCCTGGGTCAAGTACTGGGAATGCCTCTGAGAGCAGGAAGGATGCTGAGACAAATTCAGTGCTGATGGAGGCTTGTTCAAAGAGCAGAGACTTCCCACTATAGACTATATGAACTCTGAAAGAGACTAGGGTGATTTCAAATCTGCACTAATATGTACATTTATGCGCTACTGTCCCTGACAGTAAAGGCAATTGATTAAGTATTACCTTATAAACCTTCCAGATATGTGAAAAAATTTGAGCCACACTGATCACAATGATTGATTTGTCACTGCAATGATACTCCCTCAGGACTGAAAAGCAGCAAATATTCTGTGTGTGTGAAATAACTGCCTAGATGTTTGGGTGAGACAGTGAGGAATCTCTAATCAAACTGAACATAGAGCCATGGTAAGAAAGCAAAATACACTTATCCAGTTGGAATTTGGCCAGTATAGCAGAAAAATTCTCTGAATTCCTAAGGAAAGGAGCATGAGAACTTTAAATTTTCCTATGCTTGAACCATGAATATATTTCTGACTCAAGTACAATGTACCCATTACCTTCTGAATCTCCACGTAGAAAAGTTCTATTAGTGTTTGGGATGTAAGTTGTCTAAATGACGGGTAGAAGTTGTGGTATCGAATACATCAGTATCATCTCATTGCTAGAAGCTGAATGCTGGTTAGAAAACAATGTTCCCAAGCCAAAACCTGGGAGGATAAAGCATTTTTTCATTGTAGACTCCTTGAGAAATTCTTGAAAGCTATGCACCTGCTATCTCTGCCCTGTCTCTCTCTCTTGTACACACACACATACACACACATGCACCCCTATATGCAATTTCAGGGGTGGAGGCATCCACTTCTCTAAATTCAGTCCATGAGCCTTCACACTCCAGGTTGAGAAGCTATTATTCAGTCAGCTTGATTTTTCTATAGGTTGCTGCTTCAGGAGAGAAAAATCTAAGTTATTTCCTATAAACACATGAAAGGCTAAGGAATTTTTTTTTAATTACCTCTACTCTCTCTATAGTTGGAGACTTTGATTCAATAAATTGCATATAAAGAGGCCCTAAACATTCAGTATCTTTTTTCTTGATCTGTCTTTATCTCATCAGAAAAAGGATTATTTCCCATGTTCTATAGAAATAATGGAAAATAATCATCTAATCTAACTAAGACTTATACTCACAAGTGTCTTAGAATTGGCTGCTTTAAAGTATTTCCAAAAGAATTGTACATTTCTAAGTACCTTAACATTACTATTACTAATATGTTAATATTTTATCCTGATCAAATTAAGAAATCAAATAATTTAACTGGTTGTTTTCCTGTGGGATATTTAAAATAAATTACTCAACAGCTAATATGCCAAGTATATTTGAAGCTATTTCTTCAAAACCACTGTTTTTTATTGAAGACTTAGGACAATATTTAGGAGAAGGCAATGGCAACCCACTCCAGTACTCTTGCCTGGAAAATCACATGGATGGAGGAGCCTGGTAGGTTGCAGTCCATGGGGTCAAGAAGAGTCGGACACAACTGAGCAACTTCACTTTCACTTTTCACTTTCCTGCATTGGAGAAGGAAATGGAAAGCCACTCCAGTATTCTTGCCTGGAGAATCTCAGGGATGGCGGAGCCTGGTGGGCCGCTGTCTATGGGGTCGCACAGAGTCGGACACGACTGAAGCAACTTAGCAGCAGCAGCAGCAGGACAATATTTACATTATCTCACAGGTGTTATTTATAAAACATCTAGTTCTCACAGCAGGTACTCAGTTATCCTTTCTTCCTTCTTTCTTTCCTATATGATTTATTATAACCAGATATATTGAGATATTCAATCAATACATCTATTGATTATCTACAAGGCATTTTGTCAGATGTTATAAGATGTATAAGACAGGTCTTCTGGAGAATATAATCTACTGTCAAAGATAAGACATGAATCAGAATAACATAAATTTAATGTTATGACTGTATTTATAATTTTCTTATAGAAGTTAAATATATTTGCTATATTTATCTGGCAATTGATAAATATATTTTACCTCAGAACTCTGTAATAAACAGAGGCTTGACCATCATCATTATAAAAAAGCTTTTTGGAATATATATATATTTTTAATTGATGTTTATTTCCTACCAGACAAGGCTGTCAGATTTGCATTTTTGATGAAAACTTCGGTTACTCCAAGAGCCTTCAAAACATCTTTTAAATCAATTTCCTGTTCCACTGTGAACCTGGAGAACATAGAGGGGAAGAAGTATTTAGTTACAGCATATTGTTACCTGGGACAAGAATAAAATGTTAGATATGTTGATTTTTTAAAAGTCTATTTTATAGAGGATAAATTATGCTAAACCTGGCTTTTGACTGCATGTAGCATTTGATTATTATTGTAAAAAGAGGGAGTATTAAAAAGAATAACAACAGAATAGTATTACATTAATAAATAGGAAGCTATGTTGGTCTTAATCGGGAATCTCTTCCAAATCAATGCATTGTATCACCAGTATTTCCAGTGAAAAATATGGACCAGCCATGACTGTATTAATAAACAAACACAGTTTTTAAAAGCAAAGGCTTTTTATTAATTTTTTATAAAACGTGAAAACAGCTGGTTAGTACTATTTGCTTTTTAAAATATGTTGCCTTCTAATCAAAACATCATAAATACAAGTGTTTAGGCAATGGGCTGTGTCCTTAAAAAGCTAAGTCTGTAATAGTCACTAAATGTTATACTAGCATCATTTCTGATTTTCTGGTTTTAAGAAGAATGACAAGAGAATGGTTGCTATAAACAAGAGGAATGATCAGGAGAAAACCAATAGATGAGTAAATGTATAGCAAACATATTAAACTAAGTACTAAATGTTGTCTATATCCAACAGTTTAACTTGCACTCAAACATTGTTTACTTTGATACCACAAAAAGCAGATAGTGACTGTGAAAATAAAAAGCGGGATGAGTAGAAAAATATACTGCAGAATATATTCAATGACTTGAGTGAAATTTTAAAGTGTTTTCTGTGTATGCTTTGTCATTTATTTATTTGTTCGTTTATTTATTGGTCACAGATGGAGCTTACTATACAACAGAAACTTTTCCAACAGTATGCTGCTAAGTCGCTTCAGTCGTGTCGGACTCTGTGCGACCCCATAGACGGCAGCTTCCACCATCCCTGGGATTCTCCAGGCAAGAGTACTGGAGTGGGTTGCCATTTCCTTCTCTAATGCATGAAAGTGAAAAGTGAAAGTGAAGTCGCTCAGCTGTGTCCGACTCTTCACGACCCCATGGACTGCAGCCTATCAGGCTTCTCCATCCATGGGATTCCAACAGTATAAAATAGATCAATAAAAACAGATTAATTTAAATATCACTACAGCCCTTTGAGGTAGGTATTATTATCTTCAGTTAATATTAGAGGAAACTGAGGGGCAGAGAAATAAGTTGATTAAGTTGTGATGGTGGTGGTTTAGTTACTAAGTCGCATCTGACTCTTTGAGACCCCATGGAATGTAGACCACCTAGCTCCTCTGTCCATGGAATTTCCCAGGCAAGAATACTGGCGGGGGTTGCCATTTCCTTCTCCAGGGGATCTTCCTGATCCAGGGATCAAACCAAGGTCTCCTGCATTGCAGATTCTTTACCGCTGAGCCACCAAGGGAGCTCCACCTTGGATCATGGCTAATAAGTGGCAGAACTGAGATATGATCCAGGTAGTGTGTATACCCTGATCCGCCTAAAATAGGGACACGAAGGAAGATGTCAGTAAGAAATCCTTTTTACTTCTTAAAACCAGCTTTGTTTGTTTCACACTTCTGAGGCTGTTCAGATGAAGATGGTATTTGATAGAGATTGATTTTGAGCAAGTTCCCTAATTTCTGAGCCTCGATTTTGGGATGTGGAAAAGGGCAATAATAATGCCTACTTCACAGTATCATTGAGGAGATTAAATAAGGTTTCCAAATGTCTTAGGACAGCGCTATCATGTAGGAGGCGTGAAATAAAGGGCAGATACTGTTAACAGTACTTACTATATTGTAGCTATGTGCAACATTTACACTGAGTGTTTACCAAATCCCAGTGCAGTGCAGTGCTAAGTTGCTTTAGTCATTTCCGATTTTTTGTGACCCTATGGACTGTAGCTCACCAGGCTCTTCTCTCTGTGGAGTTTTCCAGGCAAGAATACTGGAGTGGGTTTTCATTTCCTTTCTCCAGGGTATCTTCCCTACTTCGGGATCAAACCCACATCTCTTACATCTCCTGCACTGGCAGGAGAGTTTTTACCATTAGTGCTGGTGCCACCATATCCTGGGCACAGTGCAAATTCCTTTATGCTTAGAATCTCATCTACTCATCCCTGTGATAGTCTCACGCAGTCCTATGAGATAGGTATTATTATCTCTGTTCCACAGAAGAATAAACTGAAGTTCAACAAAACTAAGCAACTTGTCCTAATCACACAGCTAGTAGGTGGCAGAATCAAGATATGAGCTGAGATCTTCCTGACTGAAAAGTGCTCCCCCCGCAACTAATCACCATACTTCCAACAATGGCTTCTTTAAAAACAGACAAACAAGCTACAGAAAGATTTTACATTTCACCCACTGATTTTAAAAATAAAAAGCCACAACACTGCTGTTTTTTTAAACCACAAGGCATGGCTGTTTTTGTAAAGGCATTTGATGTAATCTTGTATTTGCAACTTTCTATTATATCTGAATAAATTAAAGAGGTATATGGAGGGCAGAAACACTGGAGATTATGTGAAGCAAGTGTTAGAAAAGAACAAATATATATTACATATAAGGACATTTGTAAAAAAAAAAATATGTGTAAGAATCAATCAAACCCTTTGTAAAAAAAATCTAATAAAAGCATTCATGTTAAAGAACAAAATCAGATGGCTTATGCACCGGTTTTCTTTTAAGGCATGGAACTGAAGTGCTTTATTAGAAGACAAGCATTTCAAAGTAGCAGGATGGTTTCTCATTACAAAATAGAGAACCACTTATCCTTTGATTTCTAGCACTCTGATCACAAATGAAAAATCTGAGACTACAAAGGTCAGAGTGGAAAGATACTACAGCCAGTCCATCTGCATTCCAAGTAGAGATTTGATTCTGATGTTAGAAAAATCTTTTTATACCTAAACTGCATCAGTAAATCCGGAAAAGTAAAAATATATAATGAAGATGGCAATTTCATTAGAATCAGGTTTTAAAAATCTTACTTAGAGATAGATTAACAAAAGATAAATACTAGGACTTAGAAATAAACAATAGTAATAACAGATAATAATTACATGATCATTACTTTAGGGCAGGCATTACTCCACAGTGCTTTTTAAATATTTTACATATATTATGCATATATAAATAAAATATATTTTATATAGTAGCCAAATTATATTTTCTAACATGGAAAATTGGAAGAATATTTGGCAATCTCATTTAAATCTTAGAGATGTATGTATGACTGTGTATAAACCTTGTGGTATTTCACTGGATTTGTTAATATCACATAGAGATAGAAATCTTACCCTCTTTTGAACAGATTCTTGTATTTTGGATAAAAATATAATTTCAATTCAGCATCTGATTCCTGTAGGATTTATTGTTCAGGGGAAAAAAAATAACAATACAAAAGTAATTGCCTTTTCCATTCTCCCCCAACCCCCAAATACCCTATGCCTCTTAAGGAAAGCATTTTAAATAAATTTGTATAAAATCTGATATCAGTTCAGTTCAGTTCAGTCGCTCAGCCGTGTCCGACTCTTTGCGACCCCATGAATCGCAGCACGCCAGGCCTCCCTGTTCATCACCAATCTGATATAATAGAAAGTAAATACCTGTCAGATAGGATCAGAATGTGGGCAAATTCAGAAATACTAAGTTCAATTCTTAGAGTAGTGTCTCCATGTGAAAAAACAAACAAACAAGCTGTATAAGCCCTTTAAGACAGACACTTGAGTAAAGCTGGAACACAGCTATTAGAAAATTTTTACCTTTGCTAAAATTAAAGTCACATATATCATTACCCTAATCATTACCCTCAATGAACATTTGCTGGGTCCTAAAGCTCTAAAATGGAGGGGTGGATGGTTCCCATTGATTATTACTGACACACTGGCATTTGAAAAGAGTCAATCTCTTAAAAAAGGAAACCCAATTTATCTTATGTAGCTATTTAGCCTCCCACTCTGTGCATTAGCCATGCAGAAGGAGAACTGGTAGTATTTCTGGCAAAATGGATACATGGTAATTAACTGTGCCTAGTTTAGTAACAGGCATTAATATGAGCAAGAAAGCAAGCTAAACTATTTCATAATTGAAGAGTATCTCTTAGAAAATGAAAATTTAATTTTCTTCTGCTGCCGCATTCAATTTCTCAGTGGACAGGACCTGGAGGCCACATTTTCTAGTGAATATGGTTGAATGATAATATATGATACTGATTAAGCATTCATTTAGAATTCTTTTAAAATACCAAATAACTTTGCATCCTCATAGAATTAAATATTTGAGGAAATGCTACAGTTAATTCATAGAATTTAGTAAAAGATGCATTAATTCTGTACTGAGTTTCTGCTATCATCAAAAAGAATTCCTTATAAAATACAAGGGAAAATACAAAATTAATGATAAAAGGTCAGTAGATAAGAGTTTAAATCAGATTTAGTTATTTAAAGATTAAAAGTAAATGGTTCCTTTAGAGTTAAGATACATTGTTCATATATTAAATTGTTGTTATTGTTCAGTTGTGTCCTACACTTTTGCAACCCCATGGACTATAGCCTGCCAAGTTCCTCTGTCTATGGGATTTCCCAGACAACAATTCTGGAGTGGGTTACCATTTCCTTCTCCAGGGGATCTTCCCAACCCAGTTAATGAACCCACGTCTTCTGCACTGGCAGGCAGATTCTTTACCAATGAGCCATCAGGGAAGCATTCATGTACTAAATAATAGATGTAAATGATCATCTATTATAAAAACCCTTGGTTTTGTTTGTTAGATATTCATTGGCTATCTCTCCTTGAGAACAGAAATCTTTCTACATAAATGTATTATCATGGGAAGTTATACAAGTACCTTAGCCAGAAAGAAAAAAAATTGGGGTTATGATTACCTTAACTTTCATATGTAGACTAAGAAATATATGGCTATATATTATGAATATACAACTTTAAAATAAAGTACATATATAGTTCTAGCTAAAAATGTATATAGTTTCAAACAGTCTTTCATTAACAGAAACAAACATCAGCTAAAGTTTTGGAAAAATAAGTATTTATATAAAATGTAACTTTCAAATGATAATTCCTAATGTTATTAAAGGAATAAATATGAATTAGTTAATGAGTTTTAGTATTCTTGCCGGAATAATCCCATAGACAGAGGAATCTGATGGGGTCAGGGGCGTTGCAAAGCGTTGGACATGACTGAAGCTACTTAGCATGCATGTGTGCACAATGAACTTAAGTAATTCAATTTTAATACTAATATCTTATTTATCATCCTTCAGTATTCATATTAATCATGTTTTTAAAATTTTCTTAATATGGAATGAATATTGGAACTGTACTCCACATACACACAGGTGCATACTTCTTGGCTGTTTATCTATGTCTTGTTTTCTAGCCTAGAATTTACACATTATGTTTATAAATTTGTTGTTTGTATTTACTGGTCTAGCTCCCCTGTTAGGTTTTAAGGTATTCAGGGCAGCATAATATCTTCAGTTGGATTTGATTTTTGCAAACACTTATTGTGTTTCTAGGATGGGAGAGAGAACTGACTTTAAAAGAATTTACAGAAAAAAAAAAGCAAGACCTACAAAAAATTTAATTCTGCTATGGGATGGTAATTTGAGACTTCCCAGGTGGCACTAGTGGTAAAGAACCCACCTGCCAATGCAAGAGACAGTAAGAGATGTGGGCTCAATCCTTGGGTCAGGAAGACCCCCTGGAGGAGGGCATGGCAACCCACTCCAGTATTCTGCTTGGACGATCCCATGGACAGAGGAGCCTGCTGTCCTACAGTCCATAGGGTCACAGAGAGTTGGACATGACTGAAGTGACTTAGCAAACATGCACAGTAATAACATAAATGCATTGTCATAACAGGGAGGTGAATACATGAGGCAAAGTGAGGGTCATCTGCTCCATCACCTGGTTCTAGAAGAACTGGTGCCAGAGATGTAACCTGAAGGCCAAGTAAACAATACCTGGCAAAGACTCCAAGAGGGCATTTTAGGTTAATGCAAAAATGTACATAGACACCTAGAGGCATAAAAGGGCAGGTGACTGTGGAATAAGTACAAGCACACAGACAGTACCTACTACAAAGGATTTGATATGGTGAGTGGTCAGAGAAAGGGTTGAGAAAGTGGATGGCAGTCAGAATATCTAGGCCCCGCATAGCTTTTATTCTTTCAGTCACAGGGAAAATTTTAAGCTTCTTCCTGCTTATTTATGATTGCATCTTAACACCTAAAACATGACTTGTTTGCACTTCCAACAAAGTAGTTATTTTCCCCCAGCTACTATCAACTTCAAATATTAATGAACTACCAGAGACTGTCAATGCAAATGATATTCAGAGATAATCTATTGAAAAATCTTCTAAAATTAAGCTAAGGATATTGACTCATATCTGAAACTTGGTCTTCATAAGTAGCACTGAATGAATCAATGAGTCAGCCTGTGTCTCTGGGCAGAACTGAATGAGTGTGAAAGAATACTTTAAAAAGATGAAGAAGGAGGAGAAGGAAAAGGAGGAAGAGACGAGCAACACAAGACAAAATTCAAAAGCAGTGACAAGAGTTCCTCTGAGTCAGAACCCTCACTGATACCCTCTGCCCATGTTATCAGAGGGAGTTATACAGGAGTCTCTCACCTGGGCAGGTACACTTCCACCTTTTGCTTCTTCACAGAGTTTGCCCACTCTTCAATCAGCTGTGCTTTAACCAATGGCTCCAGTGTGGCCAGTGGAACTTCCTGTCTGGACAATACCAGCATCATACTTATCACATCTCCCTCATATGGTATTTCCAGGACTTGGTAGATGCCACCAGCTTCATTGGAGCCATCACTAAATTCCCCTAAAAAGGACAGAAAGGAGATAAAAGGCCCCCATCAAGGCTTGAATAAAATATTTAAATTTGTTATAACTTTCTTCCAAAATAATGTATAGAATATAAAAAATTCAGGCATCTGAGAAGAAGACAATTTATTTTAAAGCAGGCCCTAAAATTGTGATTCCTCAGCCCTACCAAATTAATTTTAGGATTTCCAGAATTGTTTCATATGTGTCATAGCATGTTCTCTAGACTTAACATTTTATTTTTAAGTGAGATACCTCAAATGAATATATTTTAAGGAAATCATTAAAAAAATGAAAAGTCATGATTAGAAAAATAAAGCTCTGTTAGTATACTGTATTGGTGTTTTTCTTTCTGGCTTACTTCAGTCTGTATAATCGGCTCCAGTTTCGTCCATCTCATCAGAACTGATTCAAATGAATTCTTTTTAACGGCTGAGTAATACTCCATTGTGTATATGTACCACAGGGGAGGTGGGAGGGGGGTTCATGTTTGGGAACACATGTAAGAATTAAAGATTTTAAAATTAAAAAAAATAAAAAAAAAAAAGAAAAGACAAAAAAAAAATAAAAAAGAAAAGGTTAATCAGCAGAAACCCCGAAAAAAAAAAAAAAAAAATAAAGCTCTGGATCCAAGTTGGATGTAAATCACATTTACCAATATCTACCTAATTTCTAAGAAGGGAAAAACTGACCATGTAATACCTGGTACTCTCGATCAGTCATGTCCAGCTCTTTCTGACCCCATAGATCCTAGCCCACCAGGCTCCTCTGTCCATACAATTCTCCAGGGAAGAAAACTGGAGTGAGTTGCCATTCACTTCTCCAGAGGATCTTCTCAACCCAGGGATCATCCACCAAGGAAGCCTACTCTATTATAATTACCATAGCTAAAAGTTTTGAGGCCAAGGTAGCACAGCCATCATGAAATCTGGAGCATTTATGGTGATTAAAATCTCCAAATTAGATAATTAGCTAATTGGCTTAGTGTTCTATGAATTAGCTAAATTGACCAGGCTTTTATTAATAATAATAATAAAGTCTTTAAAATAAATAACCCTGCAACTAGTTTAAATAACAAATGTAATGTTTTTGTTCTGAATATTTTCATTTAACTGATATCCTCTAGATATCACATTAAATATTTTGGTTCTCAAATAAATGGATATTTTCCTTTTGTATTTTGACTGTTAATTTAATTAACTGTGATTATAATCTGTTACTTTTATAATGTACCTTTGCATAGAATAAAATATTTGTTCTAACATATATTTAGCTTACTTACATTTCTGCTTAAGACAATAAATTATCACAGTTCAGCATGGTATGTAGAGAGGATTAGCACCCTAAATTTCTGAAAAGTCCAACAAAATATCCTTGAGAATAATGCCAAAGATGCTGACTTGTATCACAAATTATAGACTCTCAGTAAGTGAAACTATGAGTAATTATGCCTGATCATGCATATTTATGGGCTTCCCAAGCGGCACAGTGGTAAAGAATCTGCCCGCCAGTGCAGCAGATGCAAGAGACATGGGTTCAACCCCTGGATCAGGAAGATCCCCTGGAGTGGAAATGGCAACCCACTTTAGTATTCTGGCATGGGAAATCCTGTGAACAGAGGAGCCTGGTGGGCTAGAGTTCATGGGGTCTCAAAGAGTCAGACATGACTGAGAGAATAAGCGTGCGAGCGCGCGCGCGCGCGCGCGCGCGCACACACACACACACACACACACACACACACACAAGTCTGAAAGCAAAATTTTAAAAGAATGCTTATAGTTCAAAAAGTGATGGGTGTACAAATCAAGACCTGGGTAGAACATATGGTTCACTGAAAACTACCCCAAAGTGAATGGCTTTCTGGAGGAACTCAGAACATTCTTATACAAGGTCAGATATTTTCACATGAATAAAGCCACTCTGTATGTGTAATCAACTTTATAAACTAAACATATTGGAAAACTGTCACAACATACAATATTCACTCAGGATCTAATCAAAAGTCTTTGAAAATGGGGCCAAGAAAATTGAATTGTAGCCCAAATCAGATTGACAAGAAATCTGAATAATGAATATTTCATGTTTTTTCTTAGAAATTTGTTGATTTACTGTAAGAAGACAGAAAAACAGCTAAAATGTCTTACCATAATAAAATTCTCCTTGTTGGTACATCATTGGAATTTGGACTTCACTTTCATCATCTTTAGTGAAGGAAAAAGTTCTGGTATTTTCAGGTCTGAATTGTGACTTCCAGCTCCCCTTGAAATAGACAGCATTGATGAGGGCCAGATGAGTGACAGCGTCAAAATCCCTTGGGGATACCAAATCTTTCAACAGACCTATTCAGGAAAAGACAAACGGATGAAAATTCATATTAAATCAAAAGATGAAAGAATATCAAAAGATGGTCAAACTATCATCTGACAGAGTGATTAAGAACTTTATACCATTGGAATATTTACAATAAAAATTAAAAGTACCCTAACTTTCAAAGGAAAAAATGTTATACACACACACACACACACACACACACACACACTTACAGACTAAGGAAATCTAAAACACCCACATCACCTAAAATAACACTAGTAGTATTCGGACATTTGCACAAACTACAGAACCACGTACAACAGAATCTCTGGCTTCACTACTTCCTAGTTGCAATGATAAATGTAAAATTCAACACAGTGTGCATGCGCTCAGTAGCTCAGTCGTGTCTGACTCTGTGACCCTGTGGACTACAGCCTGCCATGCTCCTCTGTCCATAGAATTTTTCAGACAAAAATACTGGAGTAGGTTGCCATTCTCTTTTCTGGGGGATCTTCCCAACCCACGGATAGAACCCAGTCTCCCGCATTGGCAGGCAGATTCTTTACCACTGAGCTACCTGGAAAGCCCCCCAACACAGAGTAAGCATTCAACAAACATTTCTAAGTTTACTCTTGTACAATGTATATAATTTAAATGTCATCCAGTTCAAATGGTTTCCCCATGTACATCGGATATCTTTTTACCAAATGTAACAACTGCTTCTGAGTAAGTGAAAACAGATGTGTGAAAGCCAGTTTAACTCATGATATCTTATTTCTTATCATTTAAATGTTCCTATCTAAATCTGTTGGGAAAGACTTGGGGACTTTGGTGATGGCTGAAATTGTTTAAGGGGAGTTTGGAATTAACAGCTTTCAATAATTCAGTCGGATGCAGGTGAATTATTATTCTTAACTTACTCTTTGAATGTTAAAACACAAGTGTATTTTTTTTATGTTACATTTTAATCTCATAGTTAGAAACCATAGAACCAATATTCGCTTGGTACTCTCATTTTATTAGTTAGCACTTCTTTTTTTTTTTAAGTCAGCATTTTGGGGATTATGGGACAAAGAGTATGTGATCAGGGTCTTTTGTTGTCGCTGTTCCACCATTAAATGTATGAAGACTAATATTATTTTTGGAGTCTTGACAACATGAGTTAATTAATTTAATGAACAGCTAAAGTAATCTACTTTCAGTTTGGTCTTTTTTTTTTAATTCCAATTTCAATTATTTTGTTGGTAAAATTGGAAGATAGAATGGTACCATGTGAAACATTTGGAGAGTTTGAATACATTTGGATAATAAGATTTAGAAATAAAAATTAAAACAAATGCATCTTTTTCTAATCCCTTTCCATTTATTTGACTTAAAATGGGCTTCTCTTTTTAAAAGGAATCCTGTATAATTTTTTGATTACCAATTAAGTTCTGTGGTTTAAAAGTCGACAAATATCTTTAAACTCTCTTATTCTATTTTAATCACACTGTTAAGAGAGTCACCAACTGTCATTCTAAATAGTATCTAACTTATGAAATAGTCAGCTCTAGTAAAATTCCATACAGTAATAAGATTACTGTTCAGATGAAACTCACCACTGGAGATACACATTTCATATTAATTTATCAGTGCGAATATTCTATATATGTCAAAAGATTTAACATGTTTCTCCAATGTTTATTCATGAACAAGGTTTCTAAAATCGGTTGTAATCTATATAAAACAATTAGTAGACATTTAACTAAACGCAATCTAACATTCAAAATGTAAAAGGAACAAAGGGACAAATAATGTCAGAAGTAAAAGAAAGTTCAAACTAAGCTATTAGAGAAAGAAAGGAGCCAAATGACTTACTGTTTGTGTTATTCTCCACCCACTTATTGATATAGTTGGCCACAGCTACATTTTGACTGAAGTCCACGTGATTGATTTCTGCATTAAAATACTTTTTTATCATTTGCAAAAACTCTTCACTGATATGAAATCCATTTTGCACAAAGAGGGAATTGGCAATTTTCATCACATACTGGCTCTCTTCAGCAGTTACCATGTGAGAAAGATCCTTCAAGAAGGAAAATTCTTCACCTGCAAAATGACAAAGGATAAGTTCATTAGTGGAACAAACAGTGAAAGATCCTGGAGAGTGGAAGAGCATGAAAATACAGCAAGGAGGATTAAGAGAACAGGCCCATAGCAAAAGCACTGGCTTCTTCCCCACACTGACATGGTGAGGAAGTTGCAAGATTTGTGCAGTTTCTAGATGTTCAACTTTTGCAGTTTTATTACTGATATTATTTTTATTTTTTATTGATTATTTATCTATAAAGTAGAGATATTTGTTTTCTTTTAAAGTACTTAGGTTACTTTAAATTAGTCTTATAATTACCAGAAATATGAATTAATTTTTATTATCTAGTTTAAAAATCAAAATATTCCTTTTAGTAAACTTTTTAACTTTATAAATAGAAAATCCAGTCAAAATTGTATTAACTCTCAAGTTTTTAATGCATTAATTCATATGTATATTAGAAGTGTTAAACAGAAACTGTACATCATAGCAAAGTGATTACAATATACATTTTAGCTAGAAATTTTCTCCAATACAAAAGATTGTCATGATAGTATTATACAACATTCCAAAAAAATTCATGGTTGCTAGTTGAACAATGAAGATACAGTTGATTTTAAGTAAAAATTTCTGATATTTAGAGAATTTTTTCTGTAAAGCACTCCTAACAGTTGTAATTTCTCATTTATTTATGTGATAATTGATTAATTTATGCCTCTCTCTAAATTGGAAATGCCATCAGAGCAAGAACCATGTTTGCTTTTGTTAATCACAGTGAAGTTTATTTAAATAACAACAATGATAATAATAATAAAGATATCATTTTCTTAGATTAACTCAGCCAGGGATGCAGCTAAGAAAAAGAACTTTCTTGGGTTTCATAATGCTTGTCTTACTCATACCATCTTAGTGAGACTACTTTCTTACCCGGTGTAAATACTGCTGCCTCAGATATAGACAACACAATTGACCTGAAAGCTAAAGTCAAACTATTTTGAGAAATCAAACCTAAGCACACTTACCATTTTTCAGGCTGTCATATCCCATTGAGTGACGGATTTCTTTCAGGGTAGACCCCTGGGCTCCAAGTTCCAACATTCCCATTGCAAGGGTGACACTCAGTGGAGAAAAGAGAATATTTTCATCCTCCCCAGTGGCTCGAAGATGGTTATACATATTCACTGACAACTCAGCAATGGTTTCATCAGTGAAAGTGGTCCCTAAGGCCAAACTTTGCAGAACCAGCAAAGAGAAGAGTCCAAGAAAAGCCATGCCAGAATAATCTCAAGCCTGGAGAATAATAATTTACATATCAATTATTACCTCAGAGAAATGGAACCATAAAATAATAATAAAAATAATTTCTTGGAAAAGCTGTAAAGCAAACCAAAAGTTTTTAAACACATGCAGTGTTATTGTCTCTATAACAAAAGCTCATTAAGGGATTTGTTGGAAGATCCCATTAATCAATTAATAGTCAAATGAGCAAGTAATGCTGCTGAGTTCTGAGGATACTCCCAGGAACAAGATAGCCCTGGTCCCATCTTCATGAGGTTAAATAGATATAGATACATATTTAACAATGTGTGGTGCAGCTAATTTATCAGTTTTCACAGCCTCATCATATATGAGGCTTCTTTGGTTGCTCGGATGGTAAAGAATCTGCCTGCAATGCAAGAGACCCAGATTTGATCTCAGGGTTGGGAAGACTCCCTGGAGAAGGAAATGGCAACCCACTCCAGTATTGCTGCCTGGAGAATTCCATGGACAGAGGAGCCTGGCTGGCTACAATCCATGGGGTCGCAAAGTCAGACATGACTGAGCAACTACCACTTTCATCATATATATTTTGGTCATGACTTTGAAACAGTTTATTCTAGCTAACACTAAACTATATAGGCCCAGGACAACCCAAGTGAAAACCAAAAAATATTTATAGGATTTAAGATCAGTTACTGAAGTTAGGCATTTTCAAATGCCCCTTTACCCATTTACTACAGTTTGATGGCACAGACAGTAAAAAAAATCTGCCTGCAACGCAGCAGACCTGGGTTCAGCCCCTGGACTGGGAAGATCCCCTGGAGAAGGGAATGGCTTCCCACTCCAGTATTCTTGCCTGGAGAATCCCCATGGACAGAGAACCCTGGTGGGCTACTGGGGATACTACTCCCCCTGGCAGTCCAAGGGGTCACAAAGAATCAGACACAACTGAGCAACTCACATTTTCACATGAAATTAATGCACTAACTCTAGTTGGGTTACCAACTAGAGGAGAGATATCAGACACACACCTGCCAGGAGCCCCAGTTTACTCAGCCCAAGCTGCTGAACCCATAGGAAGTGGTAACCCTGAGGAAAAGCAGATTTGGCAGGTCCTGTGTGGTTTTCCTTAGACATCAGTTCCTAGGAGGCTGCTGTCCTAGGTGCCTGTCTCTGTGCAGGGAGGAGCCTTGCTCCAGCAATACCATCCTTTCATACTCAGGCTTATAGGACTATTTCAGCTTATACCAGTCAACTAGTGATTCTATTTAAATAACTGTTCAAAATACCAAGCTCATCTGGCCCTTGAACCATTTTCTCTTGGGAAGAGAAAGCAGCGTCAGCGCCCAGATATCTTAGAAAGATATTCCTGCCTCTTGGCAACTAGTGTTCCACATGCCCTGTCTCCCCACAAAGAGCCTGACTGGCACACACTGGAAACAGGATCCCCTCTCTCCCCGTACTCTGACACTTTGTCACTGTAGGCATCTGGAAGCTAAACTAAGTAGCTTCCTTGTTCTTGATATTTTTTAAAAAACAAATTATCACTAAAACAACCAGTAAAGTGGTAGTGAGCAAACACATTTGGAAAATTGTATTTAAATTAGTATGATGCAAAACAGTCCTCATTACTCAGTTAACAGAGTGAATACACATTTAGTCTAAGAGCAGCATGCTTCCTACAGGTTTTTGAGTCAGAATGCCTTAACCAGTCCTGTAATATTTCTGATCAATTTCAGAGAAATTTGCCTAGTCATTCTGCAAATCCTTCATATTTTAGGGTTAAGTTTTAGGAATCAGTTTTTTGTCTGAGAAGTTTCAAATTCCCCCACCCCCGCACCCATCCCCCCACACACTTTGTGTGTGTGTGTGTGTGTGTGCGCGCGCACGCGCTTAGTCGTGTCTGATTCTTTGCAACCCCAAGGACTGTACCCTGCCAGGCTCCTCTGTCCATGGAATTCTCCAGGCAAGGATATCGGAGTGGGTTGCCATGCCCTCCTCCAGGGGATCTTCCCAACCCAGGGATCAGAACCCGAGTATCCCACATTGCAGGTGGATCCTTTACTGTCTGAGCCACCAGGGAACCTCAGAAACACTGGAGTGGGTAGCCTATCCCTTCTCCAGAGGATCTTCCCAACTCAGGAACTAAACCAGAGTCTTCTGCATTGCAGACAGATTCTTTACCAGCTGAGCTACCAGGGAAGCCCACACATTTTGGAGTAAGGTTTGAGTAATTTTTGCTTGTTTAGAAAAATAACGTTTAGCCTGTATGTAAATATGAACTCTCACAACCATGCAGTGAGGAGGCTGAGAATGGCTACTGGTGGGAGATGAAGTGCATGGTTGCAGAACAGAGTCTGCAGTGAAAACAGCATCCAGACAGAAGCCAGATGCCAGGGCACAGCTGCCCTGTTGGTCCACAGACTTCAGCCACCATAGAGACTGATGTGGCATTCTCTTTTCCTCTGTCCCCTCCAGGGAAAATCAAAGTAGAAGATATGAGTTTTCTCTCTAGTTTCAGATGCAACAAATTTAGCACGTACTCTCTCAAGCTGAAAGAGAACTTAAAACGTATCTAGTACTTAATACTGAAGATGTAATGGTATTTAGGGAAAGTCTGAAATCCAAATGGGGTTCAAAAGCCCATGCTCTACATCATGACACTATACTACTATCTGATGTGCCATCTTCACTCTACCCAGCAGAGACATGTTGTTTTCATTTAATGTTATTTAGTACAAGACCAAGAAATTAAAGTCACTATATGATAGTAGTATCTGTCATTCAATAACTCAACTATTGGGATATGACTGTATTTAACAGGGAAAAGAAATGCAAAAAAGCAAAATGGCTGTCTGGGGAGGCCTTACAAATAGCTGTGAAAAGAAGAGAAGCAAAAAGCAAAGGAGAAAAGGAAAGATATAAGCATCTGAATGCAGAGTTCCAAAGAATAGCAAGGAGAGATAAGAAAGCCTTCCTCAGCGATCAATGCAAAGAAATAGAGGAAAAGAATAGAATGGGAAAGACTAGAGATCTCTTCAAGAAAATTAGAGATACCAAGGGAACATTTCATGCAAAGATGGGCTCGATAAAGGACAGAAATGGTATGGACCTAACAGAAGCAGAAGATATTAAGAAGAAATGGCAAGAATACACAGAAGAACTGTACAAAAAAAAAATCTTCACAACCCAGAATATCACGATGGTGTGATCACTCACCTAGAGCCAGATATCCTGGAATGTGAAGTCAAGTGGGCCTTAGAAAGCATCACTATGAACAAAGCTAGTGACGGTGATGGAATTCCAGTGGAGCTGTTTCAAATCCTGAAAGATGATGCTGTGAAAGTGCTGCACTCAATACGCCAGCAAATGTGGACAACTCAGCAGTGGCAACAGGACTGGAAAAGGTCAGTTTTCATTCCAATCCCAAAGAAAGGCAATGCCAAAGAATGCTCAGACTACTGCACAATTACACTCATCTCACACGCTAGTAAAGTAATGCTCAAAATTCTCCAAGCCAGGCTTCAGCAATACGTGAACCGTGAACTCCCTGATGTTCAAGCTGGTTTTAGAAAAGGCAGAGGAACCAGAGATCAAATTGCCAACATACGCTGGATCATGGAAAAAGCAAGAGAGTTCCAGAAAAACATCTATTTCTGCCTTATTGACTATGCCAAAGCCTTTCACAGTGTGGATCCCGATAAACTGTGGAAAATTCTGAAAGAGATGGGAATACTAGACCACCTGACCTGCCTCTTGAGAAACCTGTATGCAGGTCAGGAAGCAAGAGTTAGAACTGGACATGGAACAACAGACTGGTTCCAAATAGGAAAAGGAGTACGTCCAGGCTGTATATTGTCACCCTGCTTATTTAACTTCTATGCAGAGTACATCATGAGAAATGCTGGGCTGGAAGAAGCACAAGCTGGAATCAAGATTGCCAGGAGAAACATCAATAACCTCAGATATGCAGATGACACCACCCTTATGGCAGAAAGTGAAGAGGAACTAAAAAGCCTCTTGATGAAAATGAAAGAGGAGAGTGAAAAAGTTGGCTTAAAGCTCAACATTCAGAAAACGAAGATCATGGCATCTGGTCCCATCACTTCATGGGAAACAGATGGGGAAAAAGTGGAAACAGTGTCAGACTTTATTTTGGGGGCATCCAAAATCACTGCAGATGGTAATTGCAGCCATGAAATTAAAAGACGCTTACTCCTTGGAAGGAAAGTTATGACCAACTTAGACAGCATATTCAAAAGCAGAGACATTACTTTGCCAACAAAGTTCTGTCTAGTCAAGGCTATGGTTTTTCCTGTGGTCATGTACGGATGTGAGAGTTGGACTGTGAAGAAAGCTGAGCGCCAAAGAATTGATGCTTTTGAACTGTGGTGTGGCAGAAGACTCTTGAGAGTCCCTTGGACTGCAAGGAGATCCAACCAGTCCATTCTAAAGGAGATCAGTCCTGGGTATTCTTTGAAAGGAATGATGCTAAAGCTGAAACTCCAGTACTTTGGCCACTTCATGTGAAGAGTTGACTCACTGGAAAAGACCTTGATGCTGGGAGAGATTGGGGGCAGGAGGAGAAGGGGACGACAGAGGATGAGATGGTTGTATGGCATCACTGACTCAATGGATGTGAGTTTGCGTGAACTTCGGGAGTTGGTGATGGACAGGAAGGCCTGGCGTGCTGAAATTCATGGGGTTGCAAAGAGTCAGACACAACTGAGCGACTGAACTGAATTGAACTGAACATGACTGTTATATTTTAAGCTAATAAAAAGCCTTCATTCATATAAAAGCAAAACCTATTGCCAACCAATAAATATTTCAGGAAGTATGGCCAACACTATTACATTTGTAGACATTTTTGTTTACTAATGTATATGTGTGTGTGTGTATGTGTGTGTGTGTGTGTTGGTTGCTCAGTCATGTCCCAATTCTTTGTTACCCCACAGACTGTAGCCAACCAGGGTCCTCTGTCCGTGGAATTTTCCAGGCAAGAATACTGGAGTGGATAGAAATTCCCTTCTCCAGGACTAATGTATGTACCATGAGATAATAATAGCTGACATATGACATATGGCTTATGACAAGTCACATGCATTCTGTGTCTTGGCTTCGTCATTCATTACATGAAGATATCAATCCCTACTCTGCACACTTATTAAAGAAAGGAGACAGTGTGTATGTTTGAAGCACTCATTTTATCCTAAAAGTTATACTAGTAAAGGACACTAGAAAATTATTAGAAAATATGTTTCCTAGGCTTATATAATTGCTAAGTCAAGCAAGAGATTGTAGAGACAAAATGAGCATTTTATCATTAGTGCTGGCCCACTGAATGCAGCACCATTACCGAGTCATTCAGCCAAGACTGATAGAGGTATCAGGAAGATACCAAAATTTATAAGGACTGGCTCTTGTCTTCAAGAAACTCACATCATTGTGCAACACTTTATGATCTATTACAGTGCTTCTCATCTTTTTAAGAAAAGAGGTACTTTTAAGAATCAGGTGAAGGGAAAATCATCTCCTCAACAAATGCACTCATGGGGAACAGAACATTATATTCATTGGCCAGGGTTTTTGCTGGCCTCGCATTAGGAATCCCTGATCTTCAGCAGATGGTCCATTGCAGAAAGAAGTGTTCGATGGACCCACAGCTCTGCAACATTGCCTTACTGGAGGAAAGAAATGTCCAAACCTATCATGCCCCTTCAAGCTTCTAGAGGATTCCTGGAAAGACCAGCCATATGTTTGTGAGACAGGGCTCTTCCCAGGGGAGTGAGCAGCAGGATACTGATTTACACGTTCTGCTAGAGAATTAGAAATTCTAATAAATTAGAAACTCTCTAGCAGAAGCAAGTGATATGAGGAAACTCCTTAATAAAGATTTAATGAACACTCCTCTGGAAACAGACATCTGATCTATAGTTAAGTGATTTTCCTTCTTTCGAAGGCAAAATCATGTGCAAACAAAATGAACTCTGCTAGCCTGATCCAGCTATTGTGATCCCACCTACTCTACCCTTGGTCCCTGGCCCCCTTCACCTCTGCTGCTTCTGACTCCTCCTGAGTGTTTTTGTTTTTTGTTTTTTCCCAGAGGAGACGGGAAGATTTCCTTTCCCCTTCTATCAAGTAGGTATACTCTCTGGATCTGTTCCTGACCTTCTCCCATGTAATGCTATTCTTGTTCCTGCTGGTGAATGTCTCAAAACAAAAAAGTACTTTAACTATTGTTTCTATTCATATTATTCCCAAATGAGTAAAATTCTAACTCTGGCTGTATTTTTGTCTTCATTTCCAATGTGCATTGCAAATCATTCTTGGGATAGTCAGTCTTTGACTCTTGCCAGCATTTCAAATTCAAGGTGGCTCAAATAGGAATCTTTGTCTTATCAGTCAAACCCACCCTTTTTTATTTCCTTAAAATGTCAATGTCAAAGTCTTTGACGCTTCCCCATCTCTATTCCCCTAATGTTCAAGGAATGGTCAACACTTACTCCATACTGCATCCCTGACACTTCTCCTAGCCATCATCCCATGACCATTCCCCTGACCATGGTGGCAGTTCTTCCTTTTAATGCATTCCTAAGGACTCCACCAAGAACCCTCGGCCATTCTCTGAATTCCAGGCTACAGTCCTCATTCCAACAAGTGCATATCCTCCCGATGACTGTCTTGATGTGCTGTTACAAACAGGTATTCCTATATTTATAAAACCTGAGATCACCCTTATGGCCGGAGACTAAACCCCCAAATCTTTAGTCTTGAATATAACTCACTGTTGTGCTATGCCAGCATTTCCTTCTATCCACTGCTCTCCTTCCTGGATCCTGCATTTCTCGTGAGAATCCCTTTTGCAATACATATCCCAGAATTTCCCTCTCCTGTTTCTGGCTTGTGTAGTTTTCTTTCTGGAACAACTTCAACCTGGTTCCATTTGTTCAAATCCTAACCACTTATCAGGGTTCCTAACCACTTCCTTTTCTTTTATGAATACCCTCCTAGTTCTTCAGTTAAAACAACTATTTCCCCTTTCTCTGAAATCTTGGCACATTTTATCTCTACCTCTCCAACAGCATGTACTACTGCTTCCTTCTATTACAGACAATTCTGTACATGTGTTCTCTCTTCTCCGAGGCTTTTTGCAGGCACAATAGAAGTACTTTCATCTTTTATGTCTTAGGATAATCAGAATAAGCACCTAATGCCTCCCACATATTAGGTGCCCAATAAATATCTGTGAATGAATACAGCATGAGATCTAAAGGCCCACACAGCTGCATTAGAAGGAACAGCAAGAGTAGCTGCTGCTTCTACATTCTTGTGGCTAATTTAATTTGAGCCCCCAGTTAGTAGCTCATTTCCATTTTTTACTCCCTTTGATAAAGTGTTTCCTTATTGAGTCTGAGGCTGTCTTTCCAGCCTGACAGAGTGGCACTGTAACCAATGCTGGCGTAATGCAATGGCTGGACACGGGGTGCATTAACAAACGCGTATACCACCTTGAAAAATCGCAAAAGGTGATACCCAAATGTTACTGTATTAACATTTGTCTACAAAATGCCAGGGTCCCATCATTAATCATAATAATCCATGCATTCTAAAATGTATTACTCTCACATGGAACATCACTTTGTAGATCATTTTCAAGCTACTGAAAAAATACTTTCTTCGTTAAAACAAGGGGCTACAGTACCAGACTAATAGTGGACTGTGTTGTGGTGCTAGGAAAGGCAAAGGCAGCTGAGCTGTGGATAGACTATGTTAATCCTTACATTTCTCCTCCTATTGCTATTGGTCGGGTAGGTTGTGGACACATGTATGAGCATCTTGCTTCAGAAAACACTTCACTAGTAAGCCAGAAAGAAAAACATAAATACAGTATACTAACACATATATATGGAATTTAGAAAGATGGCAATGATGACCCTGTATGCAAGACAGCTAAAAAGACACAGATGTGTATAGCGGACTTTTGGACTCAGAGGGAGAGGGAGAGGGTGGGATGATTAGGGAGAATGGCATTGAAACATGTATACTATCATGTAAGAATCGAATCACCAGTCTATGTCCGATGCAGGATACAGCATGCTTGGGGCTGGTGCATGGGGATGACCCAGAGGGATGTTGTGGGGAGGGAGGTGGGAGGGGGGTTCATGTTTGGGATCGCATGTACACCCGTGGTGGATTCATGTCGATGTATGGCAAAACCAATACAGTATTATAAAGTAAAATAAACTAAAAATAAAAAGTTAAAAAAAAAAAAGAAAAGGAAACACTTCACTGAAACAGGTTAGAGAACTAAATAATTTTATAATTGAGGTATGAGGAATCACAGAACCCAAAGCTAGAACAATAAAAAAAAAAAAAAGATAGGAGTCTTATTTCTAGAGAGGTTGATTATTCATATATGTAACATTTCTTTTTTGGTAATCCAATTATTTGAAATTTTTAAAAAGTGGTTTCATATTTTGAGTTGAGAAAGCAAGGGAGGTGTTCTTTAAAAGATGAGATAAATAGCTGAATGTCCTTTCTCCAGAAAGAAACAGCCACGGGACTTAACTAGGGAGAATTGTCTACTGCAAAAAATACCTGAAATTATCACAATACGTTTTTGTTAATCAGCTATATTCTAGCACAAAATAAAAAGTTTTTTTTTTTTTTAACAAAAGAACACTGTTTTGAAGCCCTCTGGCCTATTAATTCTCAGATTTTTGCATGTACATTTTTTTTAATTGAGGGAACTAAATTTAGGTTTGCTAAATTTTTACTTTACAAAGTACATATATTGGGATGGGGGCAAAAAAATTCACAATAATGCCTCTTACAATTACGTAAAAGAGCAAACATTTCCAAATGAAAATAAGACAGTCACTTATAGTATATATACTTAAATTCATGAAGGTTTTTTTCTCCCCCATGAGAAGGTATTGAGTGGTTGGAAACCACTACTCTAATTTTGGTTAGTTCTAGCTCACTTGATGAAATTTGGAACAAGAAAGTTGATGTTTCTAGATCTGTGTTTCCTGATTAAGAGACAGGTTTAACCTAGATCTGCAGAAATGAAACTGGGAAACTTTTCAAAGAATTTGTCACATTAAAAAAAAAAAAGAGTCATTACTTGTGAAACAATATATATTTAAGCAACCCATAATTTAGCAAGCTTCATCAACTGTAACATGCACGGTGTTCCTTCTTATCCTCAATTTTAACTTTTCTGAAATTGGAATGATTCTTTTAAACAATGTTCAATGAAACCAGCTGGTCCTCAGACAGAGAGGCAAGTTGCCATTACCTGTATACGCATCATAGCCTGGAAAATGTGAACTTTAGGCTATTTGTTTACCCTTGCTCTCTAAGCTGACTTATTTTGACTGATGTTGGCTCCCATAATTAAATTCTTGCTTCAAGTTGGATCTAGAATTGCCCTCAAAAAGACTATAGTATGATGGCAGTACTAGAAAGAAAGAGGACCACATATACTGAAGAGAATAAAATTGAGAATGTAAACTACTGTAAGTGATGCAAGCATTCCTTACTGGAGAAATGAACTAACCCATTTTCTTGTAAAACAACAACAAAGTTGTTTTTTTTTTTTTTTTTTACAGAGCACCCAACAATAGAAGACACATACAAAGAGTTAATTTGCGCTAGTAGATGAATCTTTTATCCCTGGGATATATACAAGGAACTGTCTGTTGGATGTCAAGCAGTACAATTAAAGGCAGAAGAATTCACCAAATCTCTCAGGATAAATCAGTGTTTTCAAAGCAACAAGGATGAATTACCTATGCATGCTTTGTGAAGGACTAGGACTGCTGGAGTGAAGTCGCTCAGTCGTGTTTGACTCTTTGCAATCCTATGAACTGTAATCTCCCAGGCTCCTCTGTTCATGGGATTTTCCAGGCAAGAGACTGGAGTGGGTTGCCATTTCCTTCTCCAGGGGACCTTTCTGACCCAGGGATAGTACCTGGGTCTCCCGCACTACAGGAAGACTCTTTACATTCTGAGCCACCAGAGAAAGCCTAAGGACTACTGCTCAGGTGCTAAGCTGTCAAAATCATCCCGATAACTTTCAAAAATAGCTATATATTTATGTGGAGTGTAGGGTTATGGTGATGGACTAATCAAATCATCAAATGGAAATGTAGAGAACACATCACTATTCTTTGAAATGTCTTAAGATTACATTTCAATCACAAAAGCACTAACAGTTTTAAATCAGAAAATGCATTATGTAAAGTATCACATCATATGCATGATAATTAATGGCTCAGTGTTAATTCAGAAGGATGACAAGAAGCCTTAGATTTATTTTTATTATTATTTTTTTCAGCTCAAAGAAAAAGCAGGGTTTTTTTATTTTTTATTTTTTTAGCCATTAAAGTATTTTCAATGGTTTTGGTTGCATTTTGCACCCATGAGAGATCATGCCACTGCAACTGGGTAGATGACATTCTCAGTTGACACCATCTTCACAGTCCAACTCTCACATCCATACATGACCACAGGAAAAAACACAGCCTTGACTAGACAGACTTTTGTTGGCAAAGTAATGTCTCTGCTTCTGAATATGCTGTCTAGGTTGGTCATAACTTTTCTTCCAAGGAGTAAGCGTCTTTTAATTTCATGGCTGCAGTCACCATCTGCAGTGATTTTGGAGCCCAAAATATAAAGTCGGACACTGTTTCCACTGTTTCCCCATCTATTTCCCATGAAGTGATGGGACCAGATGCCATGATCTTCGTTTTCTGAATGTTGAGCTTTAAGCCAACTTTTTCACCCTCCCGTTTCACTTCATCAAAAGGTTTTTTAGTTCCTCTTCACTTTCTGCCATAAGGGTGGTGTCATCTGCATATCTGAGGTTATTGATATTTCTTCCGGCAATCTTGATTCCAGCTTGTGTTTCTTCCAGCCCAGCGTTTCTCATGATGTACTCTGCATAGAAGTTAAATAAGCAGGGTGACAATATACAGCCTGGACGTACTCCTTTTCCTATTTGGAACCAGTCTGTTGTTCCATGTCCAGTTCTAACTGTTGCTTCCTGACCTGCCTACAGGTTTCTAAGAGGCAGGTCAGGTAGTCTGGTATTCCCATCTCTTTCAGAATTTTCCACGGTTTATTGTGATCCACAGTCAAAGGCTTTGGCATAGTCAATAAGGCAGAAATAGATGTTTTTCTGGAACTCTCTTGCTTTTTCCATGATCCAGCGGATGTTGGCAATTTGATCTCTGGTTCCTCTGCCTTTTCTAAAACCAGTTTGAACATCTGGAAGTTCACGGTTCACATATTGCTGAAGTCTGGCTTGGAGAATTTTGAGCATTACTTTACTAGCATGTGAGATGAGTGTAATTGTGCAGTAGTCTGAGCATTCTTTGGCATTGCCTTTCTTTGGGATTGGAATGAAAACTGACCTTTTCCAGTCCTGTTGCCACTGCTGAGTTGTCCACATTTGCTGGCGTATTGAGTGCAGCACTTTCACAGCGTCATCTTTCAGGATTTGAAACAGCTCCACTGGAATTCCATCACCTCCACTAGCTTTGTAGTGATGCTTTCTAAGGCCCACTTGACTTCACATTCCAGGATGTCTGGCTCTAGGTGAGTGATCACACCATCGTGATTATCTGGGTCGTGAAGATCTTTTTTGTATCGTTCTTCTGTGTATTCTTGCCACCTCTTCTTAATATCTTCTGCTTCTGTTAGGTTCCTACCATTTCTGCCCTTTATCGAGCTCATCTTTGCATGAAATGTTCCCTTGCTATCTATAATTTTCTTGAAGAGATCTCTGCTACTGCTAAGTTGCTTCAGTTGTGTCCGACTCTGTGCAACCCCATGGATGGCAACCCTCCAGGCTCCCCCGTCCCTGGGATTCTCCAGGCAAGAACACTGGAGTGGGTTGCCATTTCCTTCTCCAATGCATGAAAGTGAAAAGGGAAAGTGAAGTCGCTCAGTCGTGTCCGACTCTTCGCAACCCCATAGACTGCAGCCTACCAGGCTCCTCCATCCATGGGATTTTCCAGGCAAGAGTACTGGAGTGGGGTGCCATTGCCTTCTCCAGAAGAGAGAGATCTCTACTCTTTCCCATTTTGTTGTTTAGGCCCTAGGAAATTTCTTTTTTTTTTTTTTTTAAATTTTAAAATCTTTAATTCTTACTTGCATTCCCAAACATGAACCCCCCTCCCACCTCCCTCCCCATAACACCTCTGCGGGTCATCCCCATGCACCAGCCCCAAGCATGCTGTATCCTGTATCAGACATAGACTGGCAATTCGATTCTTACATGATAGTATACATGTTAGAATGCCATTCTCCCAAATCATCCCACCCTTTCCCTCTCCCTCTGAGTCCAAAAGTCCGTTATACACATCTGTGTCTTTTTTGCTGTCTTGCATACAGGGTCGTCATTGCCATCTTTCTAAATTCCATATATAGGTGTTAGTATAGTGTATTGGTGTTTTTCTTTCTGGCTTACTTCACTCTGTATAATCGGCTCCAGTTTCATCCATCTCATCAGAACTGATTCAAATGAATTCTTTTTAACGGCTGAGTAATACTCCATTGTGTATACATACCACAGCTTTCTTATCCATTCATCTGCTGATGGACATCTAGGTTGTTTCCATGTCCTGGCTATTATAAACAGTGCTGCGATGAACATTGGGGTACATGTGTCTCCTTCAGTTCTGGTTTCCTCGGTGTGTATGCCCAGCAGTGGGATTGCTGGGTCATAAGGGAGTTCTATTTGCAATTTTTTAAGGAATCTCCACACTGTTCTCCATACTGGCTGTACTAGTTTGCCTTCCCACCAACAGTGTAGGAGGGTTCCCTTTTCGCCACACCCTCTCCAGCATTTATTGCTTGCAGATTTTTGGATCGCAGCCATTCTGACTGGTGTGAAGTGGTACCTCATTGTGGTTTTGATTTGCATTTCTCTAATAATGAGTGATGTTGAGCATCTTTTCATGTGTTTGTTAGCCATCCGTATGTCTTCTTTGGAGAAATGTCTATTTAGTTCTTTGGCCCATTTTTTGATTGGGTCGTTTATTTTTCTGGAATTGAGCTGCATAAGTTGCTTGTATATTTTTGAGATTAGTTGTCTGTCAGTTGCTTCATTTGCTATTATTTTCTCCCATTCAGAAGGCTGTCTTTTCACCTTGCTTATATTTTCTTTTGTTGTGCAGAAGCTTTTAATTTTAATTAGATCCCATTTGTTTATTTTTGCTTTTATTTCCAGAATTCTGGGAGGTGGATCATAGAGGATCCTGCTGTGATTTATGTCTGAGAGTGTTTTGCCTATGTTCTCCTCTAGGAGTTTTATAGTTTCTGGTCTTACATTTAGATCTTTAATTCATTTTGAGTTTATTTGTGTGTGCGGTGTTAGAAAGTGATCTAGTTTCATTCTTTTACAAGTGGTTGACCAGTCTTCCCAGCACCACTTGTTAAAGAGATTGTCTTTACTCCATTGTATATTCTTGCCTCCTTTGTCAAAGATAAGGTGTCCATATGTGTGTGGATTTAACTCTGTATCCTTCAAAAAGTTAGGAAAATGTGGTCCAAAAGAACTCTTGGCAATGATAAAAATATTACCTATGTTTCCTTGTCCAACAAGATAGCCATTTGACACTTGTAATTATTGAGTTCTTGTAATGTGGTTACTGCAACTGAGGAATAAGAATTTTAATTTTATTTTAATTGATTTAAATAGTTACATGTAGCTAGTAGTTACTGAAGGACAGGGAAGCCTGGCGTGCTGCATTCATGGGGGTGTAAAAAGACAGACACATATTTGAGCAACTGAACAACAAGTGGTTACCATATTTGCAAGTGTAGAGCTAGAAGCAGGCGAAACACATTTACTCTTCACAACCGACCATGATACAAGTGCTTGAAACAAAAACAGGAAAATCAGCACAGACCTCACAAAACGTGTCTTTAAAAATATGCTCCCTTTCTTCAGATCTTAACTCATAAGGAGGCTCCATTTGGATTTAAAAACGTTTGGTTAATGCTGGTGATTACTGAGGACAACAAAGTCAATTACAGCAAAAACTGGTGAGTTGGCAGGTGCTTAGTCCTCCTAGAAATATGATTTGGGCTTTCCATAAAATGGTAATGAATAATTCTGTTTGGCACAATTGGGAGAGACTTTGTGCTTGCCAACAAACAACTTCCTCTGGAATACTGTCAGGAAAGCTAAACAAGTGACATGCAAGCCCCACAGCAAAATTCAGTGAATTGTTTCAGAGAGATAGGTTAAAAAGTCACCATCAATCATGGTCACGCGTGGCCCAAGGCCATTTTGGAACTAAGCCAGACATTAATGGCCTTAGCTTACCCATTAATGTCTTAAGAAATCCTGCTCGCTCTCACTCTCTTCCCTAGTCTGAAGGTTTAGCTGTTTACAAGACTGTAGAACATTTCTGTCAGAAACACTTTGCCCAGACACTCATGTTATAGATGAGGAAACAAAGTCACCTGTACTGAACATCTTGTACACAAACAATATTTAATGAGCTACTATAGACACTTAAAGAAAAAGCCAAAACTTCCAGTGTGAATAATGAATTTCATTCACTCATTCAATAAATACCTGTCCTTGACAGATACATGTCACATCCTACACTAGTTACTAGGGATGTAGATGAGGACAGAGACACAAGAGAGGCCTTTGTGGTTATTTTCCTCCTTGTGTTAGTTCTACATTGTTTAAAGAGATATTCAGTTTTTTTCAGATTTCAGTTTTTTTTCTATTTTCAATGAAAATATTAGATTTTCTATTTTTTCAATATTAAAATATTGCTTGTATAATAAAGCTTTTAAAAGTTGAATATGTCTCTAGAAATCTAAAGAATACCCAGGTGTAAGGTTGCTTCTCAATTATTTGCCAGTGGAAGGAGTAGAAGTAGCAGTAACCTCATCATGCGATCATTTACTAACACTTAAGTACACCCTGAAAGGCTGAGAAATGAGGTAAAATACCCAGAGAAGTTTTATGGTGTGTCAACCTAAAAAAAAAATTATAGAAAGATTTTCAGAACATACAAATCCAGTTTTAAACTTGTCTTGATAATGTACAGTCAGAAATGTAAATACAATTTCGTAAAGTGATGAAATAAGAAAAGAAGTATGTCAAGGCTGTATATTGTCACCCTGCTTATTTAACTTATATGCAGATTACATCTTGAGAAATGCTGGGCTGTAGGAAGCACAAGCTGGAATCAAGATTGCTGGGAGAAATATCAATAACCTCACATTTGCAGATGACACCATCGTTATGGCAGAAAATGAAGAGGAACTCAAAAGCCGTTTGATGAAAGTGAAAGGGGAGAGTGAAAAAGTTGGCTTAAAGCTCAACATTCAGAAAACGAAGATCATGGCATCTGGTCCCATCACTTCATGGCAAATAGATGGGGAAACAAGGGAAACAGTGACAGACTTTATTTTTCTGGGCTCTAAAATCACTGCAGATGGTGACTGCAGCCATGAAATGAAAAGACACTTACTCCTTGAAAGGAAAGTTATGACCAACCTAACTAGACCGCACATTAAAAAGCAGAGACATTATTTTGCCAACAAAGGTCCATCTAGTCAAGGCCATGGTTTTTCTAGTAGTCATGTATGGATGTGAGAGTTGGACTCTAAAGAAAGCTGAACGCCGAAGAATTGATGCTTTTGAACTGTGGTGTTGGAGAAGACTCTTGAGAGTCCCTTGGACTGCAAGGAGATCCAACCAGTCCATCCTAAAAGAGATCAGTCCTTGGTATTCACTGGATGGACTGATGTGGAAGCTGAAACTCCAATACTTTGGCCACCTGATGCAAAGAACTGACTCATTGGAAAAAACCCTGATGCTGGGCAAGATTGAGGGCAGGAGGAGAAGGGGACGACAGAGGATGAGATGGTTGGATGGCATCACCGACTCAATGGAGATGGGTTTGGGTGGACTCCAGGAGTTGGTGATGGACAGGGAGGCCTGGCTCGCTGCGGTTCATGGAGTCGCAAAGAGTCGGACATGACTGAGCAACTGAACTGAACTGATCTTCCAACAGAGAAAAGTAGTTGTTAGGGCTCTTGATCAGACACGCAGAAGAATCTCATATATTCAGTATATTGCATGTTTTTAAAATTATATTTGGGTTATAATTACAGTGTTTCCAACTCCCCTTTCTCCCTTCCTTCTTCCTTTCCTTCATTCCCTCCTTCCTCTCTTTTCTTTCCTTTTTTCTTTTTTTGATTCTCTGATTCTCCCCATGATACTGGAGCCCTACAGCTATTGTTAATTTGCTCCCCGAGCTTTACCCTTTCGCCTTATTTTAAGAGATCATAGGTAAGGTTTGGGGACATCTAAACTATCCTGAGGCAAAATGCATAGGTTCTCTTTGCCTCAGGGTCTGTTAAGGCCATACAAGTCTACTTCTTTATCCTGGCTAATAATTATAATATTCCCAAGATCAGCTTGCCCTTTTAGTAATATGGTTTAGGCTCATGGAATTCTGACACCAAAGTGAATAAAGCAAGATGTTAATATATTAGATCAAGTCTTGTGAAGTTGCCATTTTTGTAAGTGAAAGTGGTTAGGTATATCAGCAACTTCATAAGCTTCCAACTTCACTTTACTGAGCATCTATTGTGTCTCAGGCCAAATATTAAAACATTAATAGATTGTTTTGTTATTTAGTATTTCATACAGTTGTTTCACTGTTTTGAGAGGTCACAATATTTTATATTTTTAATAGGCATCCTAGTTAAGAAATCTGGGGAAACAGTTATTATGATTTCCTCTTAGAATTCTTTTCTCTTTATCTTTTGCTGGAAATGCTAGAAACTGACAGAGGAACTCTCCAACCAATACAAAACACCAACCTAAATTAGGTGGTTCTTTTCTTTCTTTAGAAGAAAAAACACAAAATCCTTGTGGCTCACACCCTCTGTACCCTGAGGAAATTGTTATATGCCTTATTTTTTTTTTAAAACCTCAGTTGTAAAAAGTACTTTTTTTATTTTTTAAATTTTTATTGGAGTATAGTTGATTTATCATGTTGTGTTACTTTCTGCTGTACAACAAAGTGAATCAGTTATACAGACCTATAAGGGAAAACATTCTAAATAAGGGCAGATACATACATTACTTTTTAATGGTGTTTTGTTGGACTATAGACAGTGGGGAAAGTGAAAGCAAGAAAGAACATGTAAAAAATTTTCACTGCTTTGTTGTTTAATACACTTAAAACTTAAAAAACAAAATTTTCCTGATATTGACTAATGTATTAATGCTATTTGAAAATATCCACCTGATAATTCTATTTATAAACCTGCCACACACCATAACAGGGGATTTCTAAAAGTACTTTGGTTTCCCCTTCCTGTTCATCACTGTGAATGACTGAAAAAGCAACTTGTAATTTTTCTTGCTGAGTGTGGGCAAATAAGTGAAACCTGTATGCAGATATATGGGCTATATGAAAGTATCTTGGTTTCACTTCCTGTAATTTTCAGAATAATATTTACAATATAGTAACAGCTTTAGGAAGTGTGTAGAAAGATGAATCAAGGAAATCAGCCAATGAAATGTTGCAAAGGCAAAAAAATAAAGATAAAAATAGAGATGGCTAGGGTACTTCTCCACAAGGCAGAGTTAAATCATTCCAAATGGTAACCAATGTGTCTTATTTTCAGAGATCTGTAGAGATGTATCAACAGATTTAATTCTTTTCTTTTGAATGTCTTCCAAGTTTAATAGTCTTCAGTGACAGGAAATGGTCCTTAGCATGCTCCTTACATAGCAGCTTAAGGCTTTCCCCATCACTGTACAGTTAGATGGAGGGATTTAGCTCATGGTTCTTATATCGTGAGAACCAGCACTGATGGCACCCTGTGATGGTGCAGCTGTCTTCCTCTGGGTTAACAATTGGAGGATCCAGAAGAGTCTGGAGAAATGGAGGCAAGGATATTGGCTTTTCATTTTGTTACCTTGTGTGCTGGCTGCCTCTTACACATCTTAAGATTTATAAAATGTTAAAGCTAGTTGTATCAGAGAAATTTCAGAGACTATTTTTATGATTCCAAGGTATCTGTCAGAGTCCATCTTGCAGATGAGATGTCTATAAGTAAATTGGAATAAAATGAAATAGCTCTCTCAACTTAGCTTTTTAAAAATTCAGATAATTGGCCTTGCAGAGAATGACTGCACGGTGGGCAACCTGAGCCTCATAGATTTTACCCTGTAACAGAGCTACAGAACTATAATTTTAAATATACAGTTTTATAGGCCCAAGGAGAAAAACAATGAAAGGTAGAGCTCAAGTCAAGAGAAGTGGGTGAGAGTCCACCCAAATAGAATGGGAAACACTGCCTGCTTTCTCATTTCTAGGATTGCTTGAGAGTTTACATATGGCTGCTGGGAGCCTGAAGAGGAGGGCATTGCTAATAAAATTCAAGAACACGATTAGGGATATCTCAGCTTCAAAATAAAAAGGAGAAATGTTCCCATAAAATATATCCTTTGACCTCAGTTTTCTCCCCAGGGACTAATTAATTCATGGAATTCTAGAGCTAAAAAATAACATAATGGACCAGGCATCTGGGCATAATGTAAATTACTGCTCATTCTCATAACAAGTTGGAAGTTAAGTGAAGGAAATCCTGTTTTGTAGAATAAGAAACTGAAATCTAGTAAGTTTAAGATATTTTTACAATGTTGATAAGTTTACTAAGAAAGAGAAAAGGCAGCTGAACTTTTGCCTGAGGGCTTCAAACCCCTTGCTAGTTTTACTGTGCCATGCCAACCATGTTGGGCAGGAATTCCCTCAACAACACTGACTCTGTGTGAATTCTGTATGCCAAATAATGCTACAACAGGCTTTAAACATAAAGCATCTTAATTTGGATCTTAACCTGTTATATAATACATTATAATACTTAAACTTTTAAAGTAAAAATCATTAAATAGGTAAAGCATTCACAGAATACAAATTCAAAGGTATATGAAAAGGCATATAATGAAGATTCTCTTTTCCGCACTCTCCTGTCCCTCAGTCAGCCGATTTCTCTTGGTGAATCAATGTTATCTTCCAGAAATTCAGTATATATATGTCCCCTTTTCTTATAGAAATAATAGCATAATATCCATACTGGTTCGCAAACTCATTTTTTCATTTAGCAATATATCTTGGAAAATATTTCTTATCCTTATGTAAGGAAGTCCCTCATTTTAATTTTTTTAACAATGTCACAGTATTTCACTGCATAGGCAAGCTATAATTTACTTAATTAGTTTCCTACCAATGGGAATTTAGATTATTGCAATCTTTTGCTATTACAAATAATGAGACAATGAGTAATTTCTGAAATATATCATTTCACAGGTGTGCAATTACCTCTGTAGGATAAATTCCTAGAAGTTAAATTGCTAGGTCAAAAGACACAAATACTTGCAATTTTGATAAATGGTGCCAAACTGCTCTCCTTAGAGGTTATATCATTATTAAAAAATCTTAGGAATACACTCAGAAAGAAATAAGGAAGATATACACAAGAAAAATGGAAATGTCGCTGAGAAATAGATTTTAAAAAACACAGAATACTTCATCTCCTATGTAGTATTCTTCCTAAAATAAGGACAGATGAACATGTTAAACAACACCAACAGGGTATAATCAACAAGATCCAGATGGCAGGAAACTCCACAGGACAAGTGATTGTTTCAACAAATAAAATGTAAAAATAAAGGGCCAGTGAGATGCAGGGAGGCAGATGGTTTAAAAAGATTTCAGAGACATATCAACAAATTATAATTTTTGGACTTTATCTGAATGCTGGTTGAGGCAAACAAGCTGTAAAAATCATTTATGGCATCATGAGACAATTGAGGGAAAAGACTAGGATAAATGGAAATTGATATCTTATTCTTAAATTCAATATCATAAAGCTGTAAGTTCTTCCTATATTACTCTGTACATTTAATGCAATTTCAATAAAAATAACAACTTAAAAAATTAAACAAGCTAATTTAAAGTTTATGTAGAAAAAATTTAGAAAGCCAGGAATAGCAAGAAAAGCTCTGGGGATAAAATAGTGATCAGATACTAAAATGCACTTAAAAGCTATGATAATACTCTGTGGACGAAGGTGAGGGTGGGATGATTTGAGAGAATAGTATTGAAACATATATATTACCATATATAAAATAGGTGACCAGCGCAAGTTTGATGCATGAAGCAGGGCACTCAAAGCCAGTGCTCTGGGACAACCCAGAGGGATGGGGTGGGGAGGGAGGTGGGAGGGGGGTTTAGAATGGGGGAACACATGTACACCCATGGCTGATTCATGTCGATGTATGGCAAAAACCACCACAATGTTGTAGCCAGCCTCCAGTTAAAATAATTTTTTTTAAAAAAAGCTACAATAATTAGAATGGTAAAAAATATAATTTGGTATAAAATTTAGCATGTCAAATCAGTGGGGTAACAAAGATTATTCAGTAAGTGATAACTGGTGTTAGAAAGAGGTGAAGATAAATTTCCAGGTATTAAAAATAAAGAAGATGAGTAGTTTGTCTTTTAAATCAAAATAAGTTTCAGATAGATCACTTTAAAAGTGAAAACTGAAACTTGAAATTTCCAGGGAGAAAGTATGGGAATTTTAAATAATACATTCATAAGTAAAGATACATGTATATATATATATATATATATATATATATATACACATGTATAAATACATGTATATATAGTTCATATATATGTATATACATATATACATAGGTTACAGATATTTATATTTTACTATCTTTATGTATATATACTATACACACACATGTATTATACACACACATGTAATATATACACAGTGTTGAATGGAGAAGGCCTAAGTGTGACAAAAACCCAGGAGCCATTAAAGATTAATAAATTTTACTATATACATACAGATTAAAATTCTGCACAGCAGCAATCATATGGGTAAAGTCAAAACAGAAGGGATAAACTGAAAAATCAGTTTAAATCTTAAAGATAAGGGATAAGTTCTCTACTCTACTAAGACCTCTATCAATCAATAAATCCAACAGAAATCCTACACAAAAATAGGCAAAGGACAGACATCAAAAGATTTTAATAGCTCTTAAACACATAAAAAGATGATCAAACTTTTCTACAATTATTAATTATAGTAAAATTACACTGAGGTACCATTAGTTATTTATCAGACTGATAAAAGTAATATTATGGCCTAAACTATGCAGATATAACACAATGGCCTTAAAGTCTAGGACCACTGACTACAGGTACATTTCTTATGAGGATCAGGGTATTAACGTAGTGCCCAGTTTTAGATATTCATGATGGTGCCCTTGAACCATCTCAAAACATTAGCTTATTTTGCTCAGTAGATTCTGGAGGAATATAAATAACAAATAGACAAACTACCGTAAGTCATCTGACACAAAATACTGGGATATTTACCAGGACAAATTTCAATTGTCTTTTTCTAGACATACAGAAAAACAAATTTTTCCTTGGACACAGCTATCTATGATATTCAGTTCAGTTCAGTTGTTCAGTCGTGTCTGACTCTTTGCGACCCCATGAATTGCAGCATGCCAGGCCTCCCTGTCCATCACCAACTCCCAGAGTTCACTCAAACTCACGTCCATCGAGTCGGTGATGCCATTCAGCCATCTCATCCTCTGTCGTCCCCTTCTCCTCCTGCCTCCAATCCCTCCCAGCATTAGAGTCTCTTCCAATGAATCAACTCTTCGCATGATGTCTTCACATAATATCTATGATATTCAGTTCAGTTCAGTTCAGTCGCTCAGTTGTGTCTGACTCTCTGCAACCCAATGAATTACAGCATGCCAGGCCTCCCTGTCCATCACCAACTCCCGGATCACCCAAACTCACAGATTAAAAGACAAATAATAGGGAGTTCTCTGACAGCCTAATGGTTAGGATTCTGGGCTTTCATTACCGTGGCCCTGGTTCAGTTCTTGGTCAAGGAACTGAGATCCCACAAGTCGTGTAGAGAGGCCAAAAAAATGAGAGACAAATAATAAATTGTCATTGGTGTGCTTTTAACCCACAAGTCAGATTTTCCGCCTTTTGCTTTTAACTCACAAGTCAGATTTTCCACCTTCAATCATTCTGAATTGAGTAATATCTAACACCTTCTGATATTTATAAAGGAATAATTTTGTGGGTTTATGACCTTATTGTAGAACATGGCCACATGTCATACATCAAAATTACTTGCCTTAGTATAATTATGTTAACTGAGTGAAATGATGTTCAAATTTGAATCTCCATGGCTCAATCATGGCAGCAGTCAACACCATCTGTTGATTGCTTTCTTTAGTGTCTGTGGCAGGAAGGCTCTCTGAGGTCAATTTTCTTTTTGGTTGTGGCTCTCTTTGCTAGTCCGTACTTCTTAGCCACATAAATGGATGACATTTTAAAACCCTTTGTATTTTTTGCAATAAAGCTACGAGGCAACCAAAGATGTTCTCAGGGGGGTGAGTTATTTTAAGATTTAGACCCTAGTAGCATTAGATAGCATGTGTGTAGCCTCTAAGGATCATTAATATCATTAATATGAGGCAAAGTCCTGGAATAAATGGCTTCTAGGAGAGCATAATTTATTCAGAATGACATGACTTTAAAATGTTTTTATTACCTATTATTAAAAAGAAAGATGATAAAACTCTTTCTCTAAATCAGCACTTCTCAGTATGTGGTCTGCATCAGAATTTCCTAGGAGATGGTGAAAATGCAGGTTGGAGGCCATATTACCAACCTCTTGAATCATTCTAGACATATACCCCTTGCCCCCTCACCTGTATTTTTCATGAGATATTTCAGGATGCAATCAAGTGTGAAAATCAAGTTGGGAAGATTATGAACTAGCATATGCCTCTCAGTAAAACTGAGCTTTTAGGCAGTGGTGGCGAGAGAGTAACATTGTTACGTTTGTTTCTAGGATTATTGAACATACCTAGGTATTAAACGTACCTACCTCCTTCATAGACTGCAAGCTCCACGAGGGCAGGAATCACCTCTGTCTCACTCAGGATTGTCTGGGGTCTTAGCCCATTGCTTGACCTAGACTGCCTTCAACATTCACTGAGTGAATGATTTAACTATATTATGCCCACTTACAGGTGAGCAAACTGAGGCTTGGAAAGGGTAGATGGCCCAAAGCCACTCAGAGGGTGAGCAGAATGTCCTTCCAGGCTGGCTCCAAACCCAGGCCCTTTCCTTGTCATGGGATGTTCAATTTGGTGGTAGAGGGGATCTATATCAGCTTTGCCTATTAAACAATCAAATCCTCAAAAAGCCCAATTAATGAAGTTATTTAGAAAACAAAATAAGTTTTGTTTATAGTGCTTTAGAATGTGTTAAAAAAAAATCAACACAGCACAAGGGGATAAGAAGTGAGGGGATGTGAAGAACTATTTCAATTTTAAATAAAATGATGGAAAGTTTTCACTAAACAGGTGATTTTTTTTTGAACAAAGCCTTAGAGGAAGAAGCAAGCCACTGACACCTGGGGTCAGAGGCCAGGGACCACCAAGAGCAAATGCCTGAGGAAGGAGTGGGTCTGTTTAATCCAAAGATCTACAACAAGCCAACACAGATAGAACAGAGAGAGTGGGGAGGATGGGGTGAAACCTGATCAGAATGAGTTACAGAAGAACCAGAAGAGATGATTCAGAAACAGTACAGACAACACTTTGGAAGAACAGAGAAGAGAAGTGGTTAGTCAAGAGAGAGTTTCCTTTGTTTGCTTAAGGTAGGAGGAAACACAGGATGCTCCAGGGGAAGAGGCAGGAATTGATGATTCAGGAGAGAAGGGCATTGCAGGAGTGGATTGTGAGGTTGAGAAGGCTGAGAACCTGTGCACTGGGAGGGGGTGGCCTTAGAAACACAGACAATTCATCTACAAAAACAGGAGAAAAGACAAAAGTATATGGAGGGACTTCCCTGGTAGTCTGGTGATTAAGACTTCATGCTGCCAATGCAGGGGGCATGGGTTTGATCCATGGTTGGAAAACTAAAATCCTACATGCTGTGTGGTGCAGCCAAAAAAAAAAAGAAAAAGAAGAAAAAAGCAAAGTACATGGGTAGAGAGCTATTAGGTTGGGCCCTGTGGTAGTGAGAGGCTGTGCCAATCTTTTGATAGGTTCTCTTTTTTCCATGAAATAGGATGCAGAGGCATTAGCTGAGAACAAGGCTGGGAGCATGTGCTAGAGAACCCTTAAGAAAATCTTTCACCGCATTCTGCTGCTGCTGCTTCTAAGTTGCTTCAGTCGCGTCGGACTCTGTGCAACCCCATAGACGGCAGCCCACCAGGCTCCCCCGTCCCTGGGATTCTCCAGGAAAGAACACTGGAGTGGGTTGCCATTTCCTTCTCCAATGCATGAAAGTGAAAAGGCTCCTCCATCCATGGGATTTTCCAGGCAAGAGTACTGGAGTGGGGTGCCATTGCCTTCTCTGTCACTGCATTCTGCTGCTAAGTCACTTCGGTCGTGTCCGACTCTGTGCGACCCCATAGATGGCAGCCCACTAGGCCCCTCTGTCCCTGGGATTCAACTCGTATATAAACATGGTACTTGGGAGTTTCTGCTTAAGCATATGGAAATACCTTGTGCACAAACTTTTGCCAATGCAGTGTTACTCATCTTTGGTTAGAATTAGCTAGGAAAGTAAACTGTATAAGTAATGAATTTTGAAAAATAATACAGATTGAAAACCTTCTCATCTGCTCTCACTCATATTGCAAATTTATTGTCTCAAAATTATTTCATGTCCTGAATGTCACTGAGAAATTTAGTAGATAGCTGAGCTGCACCCCAGAAGTGGGTTTCCTACCATAATTTAATTGGAAGGGTCGTAACTAAGTTTTACCATATGGGATTGCCAGATGTAATCAATGCAGTATAAGTGTGAAGAAGACATTATTGAGTGTGTCGAAGCACATTTTATAAGCAGTGAAAGCTATCATTTATGCAACAGAAAACACTCTAATGTCTTATGAAATTAGGACATCAGTAGAATACACAAGTGTGGGAGAGTTAATGCAAAACAAGTAATTTTCCTTGAAAGCTAGCATACTATTTAAAGACATACGTGAGTTAGATCAGGGCTTCCCTTGTAGTTCAGTTGGTAAAAAATCTGCCTGCAATGTAGGAGACCTGGGTTTGATTCCTGGGTTGGGAAGAGCCTCTGGAGAAGGAAATGGCAACCCACTCCAGTATTCTTGCCTGGAGAATTCCACGGAGAGAGGAGCCTGGTAGGCCATTGTTCATGGAGTCACAACAGTCAGACACAACTTAGCAACTAAACCACCATCACATAAGTTAGATAATAAAAGTATTATTCACCACTCCTCCACCCTATCATATGAATCAAATCTGTAAGGGTGACATGGCTTGAAGTTCTTATGCCAACACAACAGATAATATAATTGGAAACTGATAAAGTTCTAACATCTTCTCTGACATTTGAAAACTTTTTTTTAAATGTTAAGAAATAGAGAAGTTTTTATGATCCTCCTTCGACACAGGAAATAGATGCCTGTCATTTCTGTGATTTGCTCAAGGCCACCCATTATAGATGGCTTCCCTGGTGGCTCTGACAATAATCTGCCTGCAATGCAGGAGACCCGGGTTCGATCCCTGGGTTGGGAAGATCCCCTGGAGAAGGGAATGGCTACCCACTCCAGTATTCTCGCCTGGAGAATTCCATGGACAGAGGAGCCTGGTGGGCTACAGTCCACGGGGTCCCAAAGAGTTAGACATGACTAAGCGACTAACATTTTCACTTTCCCCCCTAATAAAGCCATGTGTTCATCACAGCCGCTTCTTATCACTCCAAGGCTAAATATCCAAGATTACCCATTATGCAGAGACTAATCATCTGGTTTTATTATCCCTGAACTTGGATACAATTATTTGCAGGACTGTGATAAATGACTCCAAAGAGTTTAATGCCTTAAATCCTCACAATGTGGAATTCATACTCCCTCACAGACTAATAAAAGCGCATGTGAAATCAGGGAAGGAAAGGCAAACTCAGACAATCTGAACTATGTAATGTGTGGCCACGTTAGATAAATCCAAGAAAGGCATTCTATTTAAAGGGTTTAGCAGGTTAAGGCTTGTAAAGCAGTCAAGACTATGCACACACACAACTTGGAGCCAAGCTATCAGAACTGAAGAATCTCCCATTGCCAGCTGGAGAATTTAAGCTGGGAGATATGATCAGCCCAGCGACACACAGGGTGAGAGGACTGGAGGTCACACTTGTTCTCTGGTCAGTTGCTTTCTGCTGCCCTACTGTCCAACCAGTGTGTGATGCTGAGTTCTAAAGCCAGGCGGGTGCATCTTCTCTTGACATTAGTTATCCAGCCACCTTTCTCAGGTACTATTATAACTTTGGAAAGATGATCCCTTTGGTGGTACCATACAGAGAAACTGTTGAGGTTGGATCACAGAGATGTACAGGCAAGACTAATTTAAGCTTGCAAGTGAAGAAGAATGCAAGCAAATTCTATAACAATTTCCAAACCAAAGTTAAGGTGAAGAAAATGAACTTTACATTTAAACAGCAGTCTGTAAGAACCTTTCATTAGTGAATGGGTGCTAAATGTTTACAGAGTTGTAAATAAAAGGAACTGTGACTATGCTGGGCTTCAAGGCCAATTCTGTTGCACTCTTGATTAATCTTTAAGGCCGTTACCCTCTTTCCTGCCCAGAATGATGTCCTTAGCTTTTTTTTTTTTTTTAACCTGGCTAACTTCTATTTCTTTTCAAATACTCACCTCATTGAAAGTGGCTTCCAGAAAGTAATTTTCATTTTTGTATGTATAGTGTTCAGTGTAATGCTTTGACTGGAAAACTCTAAACAGATGTTTGTTGAATAGTAGAGGAAGATAACTATATTTAGGGAATATGAATGAAAAGAAAATTGGACTGAGAATGAGAAGACCTGAACTTGAGCTCTCACTCCCCCACCCCTACCCCCAACCACCACTCTGTGGCGGTAAAGCTTTTCTTCTTGCTGGGACTCTGTTTCCAGGTCTACAAAATAGCAATCATAATGCCTTTTCCTTCTACTTTGTAAAGTAGCTACGATAAGAAGCGGCTGTGATGAACACATGGCTTTATTAGGGGGAAAAGTGAAAATGTTAGTCGCTTAGTCATGTCTAACTCTTTGGGACCCCGTGGACTGTAGCCCACCAGGCTCCTCTGTCCATGGAATTCTCCAGGCGAGAATACTGGAGTGGGTAGCCATTCCCTTCTCCAGGGGATCTTCCCAACCCAGGGATCGAACCCGGGTCTCCTGCATTGCAGGCAGATTATTGTCAGAGCCACCAGGGAAGCCATCTATAATGGGTAGCCTTGAGCAAATCACAGAAATGACAGGCATCTATTTCCTGTGTCGAAGGAGGATCATAAAAACTTCTCTATTTCTTAACATTTAAAAAAAAGTTTTCAAATGTCAGAGAAGATGTTAGAGCTTTTTTATTTATTTATTTTTAGGTTCAAATTTTAGCCTTGAAATAATTTTACACTTAGACAAAGGTTAAGAAAAGTACAAAGTATTCCTATATACTCTTCACTTAGTTTCTCCAAATATTAACATCTTACTTCTAACTGACTCACAATGATCAAAACCAGGAAATTCACACTGACATAATACTACTAACTGATCTATAAATTTCATTCAAATGTTTCCAATTATTCATTTAATGTCCTTTTCCTGGTCCTGGATTCTGTCCAGGTTCCCACGTTGCATTTTGTTGTCGTGTCCCCTTAGTATCCTCCAATGTTTAAAAAAGTATCTCATGAGTGGATGCATTAAGACCGAAAATATCCTATTTCTCATCATACTTTTGGCCACTAATTTTAACATCCATCGACTATTCTTATCTGAAGCAATGAACACAGTGTTTGCCAAATGGTGATTTTTCTACTTGCATCGTTCTTTCTTCATTCATCAAACAGACTTCTCCTGCAAGCAACAGCTGTCCCTTTTTTTTTTCCTTATTAATGTATTTAAGTTATTTATTTGTATGATATGGACTCATGGGTATTTGTTTTATATGCATTACAGTCCATTACTATCATTATTTATTTTATTTCACAAATTGTCCCAGGTTTGCTATGGCCTTTTTAGATGATTCAACTCACAGATCAGTGCTTTGCTAAAAATCAATCCACTTCAAGAAATGCCTGTTTGGAGATGTGGCATAGGAGGAAAAATGAAAATGTATAGGTGGAGAAGGAAAAATGCCCTGGGTGTGAAGGACAAAGGGTACTGAACCCAGATCCTGGCTGCTCCAAGAATGAAAGACAAAGGACTCATGGATACAGAAGCTCAGGGTAGCAATTACCCCTGACTTTTATACTGTGGCTGGAGATCTGACCGTCTGGCAATTGGCAAGAAGGTTTAAGAAAATATTTATATGTCTGTATCATCTGAACATACAGAGGTCAGCCAGAAGCCATAACTACAAGTTCAATAACTTTATCTCACACGTTTATGCATGTTTGTGTGCATGTGTGTGCCTGTGCGTGCTCGAGTGTGAACAGAGGGCAGGGTGCGTAGTACAGGGAGAGATTAAGATATCAGCAGATTAGGCTACTGTAATGAGAGAGAACTTCTTGAAAACAGATAAAATCAACCTTGCATATGATTTGTATAACACAAATCCCTGTGCAACAGACAGGTGATCACGTTTGTTCATAAAAGCACTTATTAACTCATCACACGGACTCACACTCTGAATGTTTAAAATGTTCCCAGCACTGTGCAAACACCACAGGTAAAAGCAACAATTAAACACTGTCTTTGCTGACCTTGCAGTTCAGTGGAACTGAGGTCATTTCAGAAAGCTGGAATGTTCCATGTGGTCTTAGAGAAAGCTTTGGGCTTCATCAGTAAAATGGGAGAGTTGGTCTTTGATCTTTAAGATTCTTTCCAGCATTGAAGTCATCTGATATTGTAATTCGCTAAACTGATTATTTAAAAATTACTGCTTAATGTGCCTTTCTCTCAAAATATCCTAATCAGTAATAGATGCAGTTTTCTCTTTAATAAATCCTTGGTAGCTGCTTACTGAGTCTCACAGAGCTGATTCCCTTGGGGTAGAAAATCTCATTTACATACAGTCACCAACTCTATTTTTCACACAGTGGCTTAGACTTCTAACACAATGAAAAGTCAGCTGAGACTCAGAATACACAGTTTTTAAAGTCAGAAGCGTATTGTATATTGTATGCTTATTGTATATGTATATGCAATATACAATATACATATTATATATTGTATACACATTGCATGTTGTAGCTACTTCGCTTTCTTGTCTTCTCTTGATGAAGAGAAATCAAATAGCTAATCTAAATAATTTTAGTGGTGGACAGAAACAGCTTTCATGGCTATGACTGTCATATTCATTACAAGGGGCACATGCTTCTCTGTATCTTCCAAAAGAAGAAAGATGCCATAGTTTTTTATGGTAAGACATACTTATTTGGAAGTTTATTAAGAAAACAATTTTAGAAAATCAGCAACACATTTAATAGTTAACAATACAGGTGTTAAGTTTACTAACCTAAATCTAAACTATGACAGCAGGACTAGTATCTTAGAGAAAACAGAGAAGAAAAGTAGAAAAACAGACAAAATCCAAGATATTTTAAAAACTACTGATACCACACTATCAAATTTGTATTTTACACTACTGCAGGTCCAAATACGAACAGTGAGTGATACTGGTCTGCATTGTACAAAGTCCCAATACTAATCACAGTCTTCTTATGGTTTCCTCTTTTCCAATCTTTTAGTCTAAAATAACAAATCTTTTCATAAAGCATAGCCATATCACAATGGGCTTGGATGAAGGAGTTTTAAAACTATTATTTCATTTTTTTAAAGCAAGAACAGATTTTTCACTTGTATATTGATTTAAAATATTGAATCTACCAGTATATCTTTGGTTACTTGCCTACTCTAAGTCAGAGGTAAAGGGGTGCTGCAGATAAAAATTTGAACTTATTCTAAAGGAAGGTCAGTTTAGAGTAATCACTTTAGTACCAATACCATCTGCTTTCTTTCAGTTTCTTAATGGAGAAACACTTCAAAACTATCATCCTGAAATGTACCATGGATAAAAATGCACCATTTCCTGCGCCCCTACAGATAAGCTTATGAAATGTAGACCTGGGATAGTAAGTGTGTGAGATATGACCCAGTAACCTGTTGGGAGAGTTGAAAAGATTGAAAGTTGAAAGAGTTGAAAGTGAAGGGGGATTTGGATTGGTTGAATAAATATGTTTTTGGGAATACCAGTTAAGACAACAGATTGGGTTCATTGAGCTGTTAGAGGCTGCAGGAAAGGGTTTTTGATGATGTTTGTGAACAGCAGGAAAGGAAGAAAAGTAACTCAGGGAGACCAACTAGGTGGTCAGTAAGAGGAAAAAAGTTTTGTTGGGAGCCCAGGAAGCAAGCAGCTAATGGAGCTGCAGAAGACATGGCCAAGATCAACTTAGCCCTGAACTGAAATGGGACCCCAGACCATCGATGGAACATTGAGAAACCCCAAAGTGGAAGGAAATGAAATGGTTTAGCTCATTCCATGTGAGAGCACTATAGTCAGTCTTTCCTGGTGGCTCAGACAGTAAAGAATATTCCTGTGATGCAGGAGACCTGGGTTTGTTCCCTGGGTCAGGAAGCTCCCCTGGAAAAGGGAATGGCAACCCACTCCCGTATTCTTGCCTGGAGAATCCCCACGCACAGAGGAGCCTGGAGGGCTAAAGACCATGGAGTCGTAAAGAATCGGACACAACCGAGCGACTAACACATACATAGTCGCTTAAGTCATTGCAACTTAAAACGAATTACGCTATCATGAAACAAATGATGAGGATGTGTTCCATGAACTTCTCCTCTTGAACATAGCTCTACCAGAAGTAGTTTTATTTCTACTGGGCAAATCTGGTTAGTGACACTCCCAGTGTGTTCCAAAGATATGTAAAATCAAGTTTTGCACCATCTATTTCCTTAAACCCAGATCCTAAACTTTAATGCTATTCTATGTTGACATTTAAAGTATTCAAATTTGAAGAGCCTCCATATACTACAGAAAGCACAGCTTTATGCTCAAAACTGCAGCTTGTGAAAATACATGCCCCATAGAAGTAGGGCACTTAGAACTGTTTAATATTTCAATTGCATAAAATGCTTGTAAACATTTTACAATTATAGACTAGTAGAAGGCAATGGCAACCCACTCCAGTACTCTTGCCTGGAAAATCCCATGGACAGAGGAGCCTGGTGGGCTGCAGTCCATGGGGTTGCTAAGAATCGGATACGACTGAGCGTCTTCACTTTCACTTTTCACTTGCATGCATTGGAGAAGGAAATGGCAACCCACTCCAGTGTTGTTGCCTGGAGAATCCCAGGGACGGGGGAGCCTGGTGGGCTTCTGTCTATGAGGTCGCACAGAGTCGGACACGACTGAAGAGACTTAGCAGCAGCAGCAGAGGGCTTTAAGAGGCATTCGTTTATTCTGATGGCTCAATTTACTTCTCATAGCCCAAGGTTGGGCTGTAATACGTGGTTCTGTTGGTTGATGAATTCTTACTTCCCTTATTTCTGGGATTTGTGGACATCCTCTGGTGATTCTAACCCTCATCCTTCTCTCCCTCCTGGATTTCATGCCTAATTAACTGATATAAAAATGAATGCAGAGCTCACAAATTCTTAAACTGAAATAACACAAAGGTAAATGTGGCATGACTGAGTCTCATCCAACCAGTCCTTGGGAATATGAATATTTCCCTTGAAAAAGGGGCCTGAAGTAAGGTTAAGACATGATTTGGGAGGGTTAAGAAATCTATTGTCCTCTCTCCCCTTTCTTTAAAGAAAAACAAACAAATTATGGGCTAGCAACTGCTTTCAGGATTAAATCCAAAGTAATACACCCAGAGGAACACTCTATCGAGCACACGTTTTGACATGTTTTACCTACAGAGAGACAGTAGCATTACTATACAAAACCATTGTGTAGTTTCTTTTATTTTTTAAAAGTACTTTTGCCTAAAATTGACAGCCTTCTAATATGGAGCCTTTATCAGTTATTATTCCAGTGACACTGGTTCTAGGCAAGATTTAAAATTGTTTCTCAACTTTTGCTTCAATATACCTGAGGAATATAATATACTTAAAAATACCTACTCCCTAGTAAGCAGTGGAGGTGAGGTGTTCAGTGTAAGGAGTCTGAAAAATGTTACAGAAATTACTCATGCACCTACCCACAGTTTTAATACTCACAGGGATCCAGGGCTTTTGAGAACCACTTGTGTGATTCGCAAAAAAAAAAAAAAAAAAATTACTATCTGAAAAAGGCATTAGGGTTTCCAACATCTATTGAGTACTTGCCATGTACTAGGGACTTCCTATGGTTTCTTTTATTAATCCTCTCAGAGTGTCACTAGAAAGGAACTCTGCCAAAGAATAAACAGAAGTTTGTTTACTCAATAAATATTTATTAAGCATCTGCTATTCACCAGGGACTTTTCTAGGTGTTTGGGATACAGCAGTGAACAAAACAGATAAAGTATGTACTTTCAAAATCTTATATTAAAGGTTAATTTAGGGGCTCAGAAAAGTTACCTCACCCTAAATAAAGATGAGATTTGAGACCACTCCATGTTTCATGTATCATACACACACTTTCAGAGGCCCCTCATCACTGCATGCTCTTCTGAACAATCTGGTTTTCTTTGAGCACCAATGTCAAAATAGTTTTTCACTTCAAGCTGATAGCAGCTACTATGTCCTGGGCCCTGGACACAAATACACAAGGGGCCTGCCTTATGGAGCTTATATCAAACAAATAAATCATACATATAGATATCTAATTGCTAACTATGTGGATCAGGAAGGTCCCCTGGAGAATGAAATGGCAACCCATTCCAGTATTTTCGCCCGGAAAATCCCAGGGACAGAGGAACCTGATAGGCTACAGTCCGTGGGGTCACAAAGAGTCAGACATGACTTAACAACAATAACAAACTGTGTTAAGCGCAGTGAAGAAAAGTTGGCAATGTGCTATGTCATAGAATCATGGGGCCCTAGTTTAGATGAGAGAGGACCAGGAAAGGCCTTTCTGAGCAAGCGTCACTTAAGCTGAGCATTGATGGATAAGTAAGAGTTAAGAAGAGAAGCAGTATTTCAGATGGAGGGAATGACACAAAGGCATGAGTTCAGGAGAGAGTTTTGTGACTGTGAGGAACTGATAGACATCATTAAACAAAAGGGAGGGAAGAGGCTGGCTTAGGTAGCTAGGGGTCAGAACATATAGGGCCTTGTGGGCAGCAAGTATGTTGCATTTTCTCCTAAATGAAGAACAGTTTAAGAAGCTGATGTTTACAGAATGGATTTCAAGGAAGTCTAGAAGTACAATCCTAAAGACAAATTGAGTTACTGTAACAATCTGAGTGAAAGGAGACAGTGGTTAGATTAAGGTGGCTAAAAAAAAATAGAGATAGAAGAGAAGTAGACAGATTCTCAATATTATAAGAGACAGACTGAATAGAACATAAGTAATGGAAAGGAGGGACGACTCCTTGGTTTCTCCTGTACCAAAAAGCAGGGTGGAGGTGCCCTTCTCCAGGATGCAGGAGGTTGAGCCAAGAACAGACAGAAGTGAAGAAGGAGATCAGAAATTTTGTTTTGAATAGGTAAATCTGAGATGCCCTTGAAACATTCACTTGAAGAGTCAAAGAAGTGTAGTTAGATAAATGAGGTTAATGGCACCCCACTCCAGTACTCTTGCCTGGAAAATCCCATGGATGGAGCAGCCGGGTAGGCTGCAGTCCACGGGGTCGCTAAATCAGACATGACTGAGCGGCTTCACTTTCACCTTTCGCTTTCATGCGTTGGAGAAGGAAATGGCAACCCACTCCAGTGTTCTTGCCTGGAGAATCCCAGGGATGGGGGAGCCTGGTGGGCTGCCATCTATGGGGTTGCAGAGTCGGACACGACTGAAGTGACTTAGCAGAGTTCAGAGTGGGGCTTCCCAAGTGGTGCAGTGGTAAAAAATCCACCCGCCAAACCAGGAGACCTGGGTTTGATCCCTAGGTCAGCAAAATCTCCTGGAGGAGGAAATGCAACCCATTCCAGTATTCTTGCCTGGGAGATCCCATGGGCAGAGGAACCTGGTGGGCTACAGTCCATGGGGTTGCAAAGAGTCAGATACAACTGAATGATTAAACACAAATGCACACAGAGTTTAGAGTATAGGTCTGGGATATTTGGGAGTTGTCAGCACATTTAAGCCTATCAAGACAAATGAGATTTCCGTGGCGGGGGAGGGATATGTGGTGAACAGCCTGCCAATGGCCAAGCATTGGAAAATTCCAATACTTGTAAGACCTAGGAAGACGAAGTAAGAAAATGACCATCCACGTGAGCACAGGGCCTGGCAGAAAGCAAGGACACAATGCCTCTTTATTATTAGCTGAGAAACAAAGCCATATTTTAGTGTCTAGTGAAAAACACTTTCCCAATTTGAAACAATTGTATAATATCTAGGCTGGAATAGTTAATGTAATACATTAAACTAAGTCAACTGTCTTTTTCTTTTTTATAGGTCAAAAATAGTCAAGTTTTGGCATTTTTATTAAGTTTATTATTAAACAAACATAAGTTGTAAGAAAATCCATTATATCACAGAATACAGTTCTAAAATGTTGTCCTTTCACACATGGAGAGTAATCTTTTGCTTAACTTTAGAAGCTTCATTATTAATTTAGATATTGCAAAAGATATTTTAAAAAATCATACATGGTAATGTTGCATACCACTTAACCAATTAATTTCACCCTGGCAATCAAGCTGACAGCCTGAAAATGTCATTGACAACTTATTATCATACTCTGAATACTGACAATCCCCAAACCACTACTCCCTGGGAAATCTACATATCTATCAGGGTAAGCATTTTCAATTTCACACATTTTGAATTTTCCATCTGAGTTAAGAAAAATCTGACTTCCCAGTTCTTTATACAGGGAAAAAGAAAACATTAATAGGAAACTAATAGACATGGTTGACAGCTCTATAATTTAATCTTAGTTCGTAAGGGACTATGCTTTGAAAGTTTGAATTACTCTGTATAATCATAGGTCTCTTTCATTCACCCCCAAAAGTTAATAATTCAATATACTTTCAATTTACCAAGGACTTGTGATTTGCCTTGTGGCTCAGCTGATAAAGGATCTGCCTGCAAGACCAGAGACCTGGGTTCAATCCTTGGGTTGGGAAAATCCCCTGGAGAAGGGAAAGGTCACCCACTCCAGTGTTCTGGCCTGGAGAATTCCATGGACTATATAGTGCCTGGTGTCGCAGAGTCAGACACGACTGAGCAACTTTCATTTTCACACTTCCATGATTTCAAGCTGGGATTACAAGATGTCAAATGAGTAAATTGGACCAGTGTAATACAGAGGAGTGGCATCTGCAGCAAATAAAGAAAATTTTTTCCCCCTAAAACATAAACTCTGCAAAAACAATCCAGATGAGATAAGGTGGCAGGATTTCAGTCTGCCCAGCTGGAAGTTGGACACATATGATTTAAAGTAACCTTGCAGTGGGTTTTTTGGTATTATCATTGGACATCCTCTAGTTTTATCTGAAGTTAGAATTTTAAAATATTGATTTTATTTTTTAAAGGGGTAAGACCTACAATCGTAAATGTTCTCATTTAAGAATGAAGGAGACTTCATAGTTGCAGAATGCAAGGTGCATGACACCAATGCTACGTAGTAACTATGGAAAAGTCTATAGCAATACACAGAGGATTTTGGTCACTTTTGAAGAAATGACTGTAAGCCATGTTTAAGCTAAAAACAGCAACAACACAAACTTGATCCTGTGAGGCCATACCTGAGACAACCTACACAACTTTCTGTGCCTCAGTTTCCTCATTTCTGAAATGGGGACTAAAGTAGTACTTGTCTCATAGGATTATTATAGAAATTAAGGGGAATCATGTATGTATATAAAGATACTAGCACAGTGTGTAGGTAGAGGTAAAAACCCAGATTCAAAAAACAACAAAGTACCTGGATTTCCTTCTGCACAACATCCACTGCCTTCTCAAACCCTTTCACTTTACCTTCTCTCACAATAATAGTCTCCACATGATCTGCAAACAAGTATCAGGAACATAGGATTGTAAGCCCATTGTTGAGTGTGGCCTTTTATATTTCAGTAATTTCTATGTGCAGTCATCTTGTTCTTATTTTCCCACCCTAAACTGTGCTGATAAAATTATACTTCTCAGAGAGCTTCCTAAAACTCAACCAGGACAAGAGAAAGCCAACATAAGGTACAATTAGTCATTTCATATGCACATATCTAAAGTAAATATACCAACATCAACACCATTATTTTAGATACTCAAATAAATAGATATGTAACTATATGTATAAAAAGCAAAATTTTTTTTCTGAACTTCTCTGAAAATGTCATCCTGGCTGAGTATTTTATCAATAGCTGTTAATTTACTACTTATGTACCAAGATTTCTATTACCATTTGCATGAAACAAAGAAAACATATAATCTATTTTTTCTCAGAAAACTGGAAATGTAACTATTTAATCTCTTTGTCACTCAGCTTACTGTTCTTTGCTCATCCAACTAAGCACCTCACCATCCCAGGGCACATGTGTCAAACAGGTCTTCACTGAGGTTTCAAAACATGTACCTTTCAGATGACTACGTTTCTTTAGTTTCACAGTTCCCCCCCCAACCCCCATTTTTATTGGGAGGGTTTATATTATTGAACCATTGCCAATTTGTCTAAACACACAAATTAAACAGTAAATTAAACAGCTTATTAAAAGTAAACAGGCTATGAATAAAGGCTTGAGGGGCTAATGAATGCATAAAGTAATTTTACCGCAAGAAATCTGGCTGGAGAAAGCTGGGTTCTAAGGTATGTTTTGGTGAATGAATTCTGGATCAACTTGATAAATAAGATCTTTCTGTTAAAGGTTTTCTAAAAGTTATTCTAAGAGAGAGAAAGAGGAAAACATTTTTTGAAGTATCAGCTGGTACACTATTATATTTAAAGTGAAACTGGGCTTATGATTTTAAGTTGTCAGCCATATCATCAAATGACTGTCTTTACCTGTATAAAGACAGCAATTACTGTAGTTAATGATTCTTAGTGATGGATTATTCATGCTAGTTAGCTAGCTGAACATTATGTTTCTATAAGAGTAAAAGCATAATTAATATGTTTTGGGCAGTTAAGAAGCAGGTGTCAAATCAAAAACTAAAACTTTCCAATTAGGGTGACAGAAAAAGGAAGATGATATGAAAGTAAACTAAAGCAAAGACAAAAATTTTAAGACTGAAAAGAAAGGAAATAAGACATATTTTAATTAAAGTTGACTTCCTTAATCTAAAAGCAAGGAGACCCTTTTTTTCATAGGGATGTGTCAATGTCAAGTAAGCCAGTACTTTTTATGGAATAAAGCAAATTGAATATAGATAAATGAACACAATCCTCTTAAGACAGATATAAATGCTTCAGCTGATTTATAATTATCACTACATTTTTAGGTCTGTAAACTTATTTTTTATTGTAGTAGAAAATAATCTATCTTAACATTTTTAAGTGTATACAATTGTTACTTTTTGAACCATTACAATGATCCATTTTCCTCTTATTACTCAGATTCACAACTTTCTTAGTCATTCTTCCTTAGCCATCTCCCTTACTGCATCCCTGGGATCACACACTGAAATGCCCACAGAGGCTGGCATGGGAAGTGGGAGCAGGCAAGGTAAATGGGCCCCAAGGAGTTCAATATAAGACAAGAGAGAATGGTTGTGGAGAACTGACATTTAAACACACACACACGCACACTTACGTGTGGGCTGACCTCTGACTTGTTTTGAAATCCTTGGCCTGTAGCTAATAAAGGGACAAAACCTGTTGATTTTGTATCCCAGATCTTCCTTGAATCTATATCATCACTGCTACCACCTCTGGGCCACTGTGGTCACTTCTGCTTCCTCCCAAATTCTACTTTTGTCCTTTCCTTATTCTCAGCTTTACATGTCTATTTGTTTCCCTAGAGTCCAGATCTGGTAACAAAAGCCATGTTTTCTGTGTCACATTGTTTTATGTATTTTAAGGCGACATGACCAGCATGAATAGATTCATGGCTATTAAAGCTTCAGTGTGTAATATATCTTTTCCAATATAAATTGTCTTTATTGACCAGATTAAAGTTTTTGCTTTGAATTCTATCACCTCACAAATATGTCACTCTGTATTATTAAATTTATTTTTGTCTATTATTGCATTGCCATTCTTTTACTTTAACTGATGCTACTTTGCTTAGCATTGTCTTTAAAAACAAGTTTTTGCTTTTCACCCACCATGGCAGATTCTACCTTTCAATAAGAGAGTAAATCTGTTGATAACTGTAATATATTTGCTTAGCATTTTGTCATGCTTCTTGTTTATTCTTTTTGCATAGATCACATATTTCCTTTGTTCTTAAATACTGTTTTTCTGGAATATGAAGAATAAAACAACATCTACTGACTCCACAATCTGTAAAATAAGGGATTTAATATTCTTTCTTATACATCTTTCTCTGTTTTTGAAGTGATCTGGGGTATTTGACCCAGAACATTATTTTTTCTACCATAAGGCATCTTATAAGAATCATTTTTAACATCTGAGTTGTTTAGAAACAAAATAGGAACAGCTTATTTAAATGTCATCCACTTCATCACTTTACAGTTCCAGTCCTGAATCCCTAATTCTGATTACTTGGCCAGCAAAGTAAGCATTTTTTGTTGTTGTTGTAGCAGTGGTGGTGTGCATGTGTGTGTGTCTGCCCTTGTATGGCTGAGAAGATCATTCTTTTGTTCTTCACACTGAACCCTAGCTCATCTCGATAAGCAATTTTGAATCATAAACTTATTTCACTGTAGCTCTATATACATTATTCCATTACCTCCTGTCATTAAATGCCACAGAAGAGAAGTCTGATCACAAGCTAATGTTTTCACTCCCTTTATTTTTATCTGCTTGGAGTACTGTAGGTTCTTTTCGCCCCCTTCATTTTAAAATTAAAAAATAAAACAACTTTACCAAAGTGTGGCTAGATTTCATTCTCCATTAATTTTGCCTGGTGTTCTAAGGCCAAATCATATATAATGAGAATATTTTCTTTATTTTTATCTGCTGATCTGGATTCCTTACAATTCAATCTTCTATAACTCTTAGTTTTAAAAACAATCACCTCATATATATTCACTTACACTTTTTGTATGTTCATTTTTAAAGCATACAAGTCAGTTTTTAAAAGCTCTGCAATCATCACTGCTATTTCTAGAACATTTTACCCCAGAAAGCAACCCTATAACCATTAGCAGTCACTCTCCATTTCCCGTGTCCCTTAACACTAATCTACATTTTTTTGCCTTTATGGATTTGGCTATGCTGGATATTTTATATAGAATAAAATGTGGCCTGTTGTGTCTGGCTTTGTTTAGAATAATATTTTCAAGAGTCATCCGTGTTGTAGCGTTTATCAGTACTTTATTCTTTTCTATGGTTAAGTAATACTCCATTGCATTGTTGTACAACTTTTTGCTTATCCATTTATTTATTGAGGGACACTGGGCTGTCTTCATAACATTACTATAAACATTTGTAAAAGTTCTTGCATGGAAATATTTTTATTTCAATTCTCCAGGCTTGTGTCCAGAGTGGAACTGCTTATACTTAATATATGGTTAATATTTTGAGGATTAATCAAACCATTTTCAGGCTTCCCACATGGTGGTGCTAGTGGTAAAGAACCCACCAGCCAATGCAGGAGACCTAAGAGACATGAGATTGATCTCTGGATTTGGGAAGATCCCCTGGAGGAGGACATGGCAACCCACTCTGATAGTCTTGCCTGGAGAATCCCATGGACAGAGGAGACTGGCAGGCTACAGTCCACAGGGTCGCAATGAGTTGAACATGACTGAAGTGACTTCGCACACAAACCATTTTCATTGCGGCTGCACCATTTTACAGCCCCACCAAGAATTTAGGAGGGTTCAATTTTCTCCACATCCTTACTAGTATTTGTTATTGTCTTTTTTATTTTAGCCATCTAGTGGCTGTGAATATAGGTCCTATGAACGTCTCTTCTCAAGAAGAGATTTGTTTGATTGGCAAATATTTTCTCCTGTGGCTTATGTTTTCACTTTCTTGATTTTGTCATTTGAAATGCAAAGTTTTAAATCTGATTATTTTCTTTTGTCACTTGTGCTTTTAGCATCATACCTAAGAAACCACTGACTAATGCAAGATGATGACAATTTACTCCTTATGTTTTCTTTTAAGGGTTTTATAGTTTTAGCTCTTCTGTTTAGGCCTGCAGTCCATTTTGAGTTACATTTATATATGGTGTGAGTTAGCAACCAGTTTCACTCTTTACATGCGGATATCATGGGCTTCCCTGGTAACTCGGCTGGTAAAGAAAACAGCAATTCAGGAGACCCCGGTTCGATTCCTGGGTTGGGGAGATCCCCTGAGGAAGGGACAGGCTACCCACTCCAGCATTCTTGGGCTTCCCTGGTGACTCAGATGGTAAAGAATCCGCCTGCAGTGCCGGAGACCTGGGTTTGATCCCTGGGTTGGGAAGATCCCCTGGAGGAGGGCATGGCAACCCACTCCAGTATTCTTGCCTGGAGAATCCCCACCCACAGAGGCGCCTGGAGCCTGGTGGGCTACAGTCCATGGGGTGAGAAAGAGTCAGACACGACTGAGCCACTAAGTACAACACATCATTATCTTAGTGTCATTTATTGACGACTCTCTGTTCTCTTGTTGCAAATCAACTGTCCATAAACATAAGGGTTTGTTTCTGAACTTTCAATTCTATTCCACTGGGTCCTTTGCATTTTTAAATGTTTTAAGATCAGCTTATGAATTTTTGCAAAACAAAGGCAGCTGATATTTTGATGCATTCAATCTGTAGATTAAACTTGGGGAACACGGCCATCTTAACAATATTAAGTCTTCTAATTCATGAACACAAATTATCTTCCAGTTTATGTTTCCTTTATTAAATGTATTCCAAAGTATTTAATTCTTTTAGATGCTACTGTAAATGGATGGCTTTTAATTTTGTTTTTGAATGTTCACTAGTGTATAAAAGTGAACATTTTTATACACTAGTGAAGGCAATGGCACCCCACTCCAGTACTCTTGCCTGGAAAATCCCATGGACGGAGGAGCGTGGTAGGCTGCAGTCCATGGGGTCGCTAAGAGTCGGACACAACTGAACGACTTCACTTTCACTTTTCACTTTCATGCGTTGGAGAAGGAAATGGCAACCCACTCCAGTGTTCTTGCCTGGAGAATCCCAGAGACAGTGGGCCCCTGTCTATGGGGTCGCCCAGAGTCGGACACGACTGAAGTGACTTAGCAGTGTATAAAAAAAAAAAAAACTGAAATCTTTATTATGCTCTTATGGCTTATAACCTTCCTGAACTTAACAGTTTGTGTATATGTGTGTATTTCTTAGAATTTTCTAAATAAAATATGTTAATCTATAAATAGAGATAGTTTACTTCTTCCTTTCCAATCTGGATGCTTTTAATTACTTTTTCTTGACAACGGCTCTGGCTAGAACCCCTACTACAACGCTGAATAGAAGATGAGAGGAGACATCTCTTCAGACATCCCTCCTAATCTTAAGGAGGAATATTCAGTCTTTCACTATTAAGAAAGATGTTACCTATGGGTTTTTTGCAGATGTCCTTTGTAAGTTGAGGAGGTTCCCTTAAATTCCTAGTTTGTTGAGTGTTTTCACCAAGAAAATGGATTTTGTCAGATGTTTTCTGTATCTACTGAGATGACCATGTGACTTTTGTTCTACTGATGTGGTATATTACACTGATGATTTTCATGTTTAACCAACTTTGCATTCCTGGAATGGATCCCACTTGATTACGGTATATAATTTTTATTTGTTGTCAGATTTGACATAAGGACTTTTGAGTTTACATTCAGAGTTCCTATTTCTTCTTGTTTTGGTACTTTGTGTTTTTGTACTTACTTGTCTATTTCATCTAGGTCATCTAATTTGTTATCATATTATTTTTCATAGTATTCCGTACTACTATCTTTTATTTTTCCAAGGCTAGTAGTAATGTCTCTTCTTTATTAAATTCACTTAAAAATTTCATTTTCCTCTAAGTTTTAATAAAGTATCTTAATTTCTCTTTAATTGACTCTCATAGCTTCCTACAATATTCAATATGCTAGTCAGTCTTTATTAATTGTATTTTAAAGTCTTGGCTTTACTATTCTGTACATTTGTTTGTCTCTTACATCAAGATCCCTGTCTCTACATAATATTTTGTGCAACTCCTGAAAATTTCTTAAGATTAGATGATTCGCTTCCCAGCTTCCTAAACTTTTATTTTAGGGGTAGGGAGTACTTAACTTGTGAAAAGGCAATGGCACCCCACTCCAGTACTCTTGCCTGGAAAATCCCATGGACGGAGGAGCCTGGTAGGCTGCAGTCCATGGGGTCGCTAAGAGTAGGACACGACTGAGCAACTTCACTTTCACTTTTCACTTTCATGCACTGGAGAAGGCAATGGCAACCCACTCCAGTGTTCTTGCCTGGAGAATCCCAGGGACAGGGGAGCCTGGTGGGCTGCCGTCTATGGGGTCGCACAGAGTCAGACATGACTGAAGTGACTTAGCTTAGCAGCAGTACTTAACCTTAGAGATTCTAATCCCTACTTGAATTAAAAGTTATAATTCACTTAAAATAAGTCATAATAAAATAAAAGCTAACATTTAATAAAATATTTAATAAGTATGTAACACATGCCAAGTATTATACAATGTACTTTATGTGCAATCTCTATCAATATAAACATCCTTGAAGCTACAGATTACAAAACCAAATTTTAACCCAGTTTTGTACGACAACAGAACCCACATTCTTAACCAGTGTTTGACAAACTTTAAAAAGGACCAGATAGGAAATATTTTAAGTTTGTGGGCCATATGGTCTTTGCCACAATGACTCAACTCTTCTGTTGTAGCAAGAAAGCAGTCTTAGCAATACGTAAATGAATGAGTATAGCTGTTCCAATAAATCTGACTTACAAAAAAAAATAGTATGCCACAGGCCACATAGGTTGTGGTCCCCTGCTTGTCGCCAGCACACCACGCTGGCCTCCTTCTCTTTCAAAGCCTTCCCTTATTCCAACACAGACAATTTCTTCTGCTTCTGGACAGGTGTCACAGCAACTGTTGCAATGCCATCATCCTAAATCACATGTCATTGTTTATACAAGTATGTTTTACAATGTCAACTTTTGTTAACCATATTGACAAAAGATTATGCCAAGGAGTAATGATTTTATGTATTTTGTTGTATCTCTGTGTAACAGCCAACTCCATGCTTCAGATTATAGTAGTTTAGAAATTTACATGACTATATCTAGAGTTTTGCCTCAATAAAACCACTGATCTAAGTTCACATAAAAGAAATATTAAGAACTGGACAATAAAGATGTTGATATGGAAATACAGACAACTGCAATATAGCCAAGGTCCTATGGTCAACATCTTTGACTATGAGCTCTTTCACTGTAGAAGAAATACTTGTTTCCATTGTCTCAGTTTCAACTTTTTTCACACTTTCTTATCAGAAATCATAATTTATCAAAACTCTAATAAGTCCTATGATGTATTTTTATAAGAATGATTAATACTTTAGGTAATAATCAGTGTACAGATGTTGGTAATATTTTTTACATTTTAAAAATGGTAACAACACCATTTTCCAGGATTAAATTTTTTGAGAGTGAGTTCCTGTCTATGAAGCAATGGCTTTTTGGGCCTTTTTTTTTTTTTTTTTTGACAGCATTTGTTTTTAAGGTTTACTATTCAATTGTTCTTTCATTTACACTACACCTATATTTTTCAATTTGACCTATATGAAGATTCTTTGAGGCTTAAAGCAGATTTAAAAATAGAAACATCCTTTCAATGTTACAGAAAATATCTGTAATGAACAGAACAGGACAAGTATTATATGTGATTTGGCTAGATGGTCTTTTAACTAGAGATATCACCAGTCTTTGGGAAATGCCTTTGCCCAGAGACTTTAACTCTGGTAGTCATAGAAACAAAAATTTGGTGTAAGAAGATTAGAGTTTTCTAACCTGGGGAAAAAAAATAAACAAAAACCCAAATGAACAAATAGGAAACAATGAGTTAGTTAGAAGAAGACGGAATACATTTTAAAGTTAGTAAAGTTAGTATGATTTTAATTATCAGACTATGGTTAACACTATTGATTGATCACCCCAAATTACATTCAAACCATTGTTCCCCTACTTCATCCACTGCAAAGGCCCAAAGTCCTTGATATCTCAACACCCCTTAATGCTGGGGGTAGCTACATGCCATGGGCCACTAAGTCCACAGTGGACATTTGGTAGAGGTCATTGGAAAAGCTTTTATTTCCTTATTAAAAGAGAAAAACTCAATAGGTACTAGCTGTTCCTCAGTCTTCCTGCCCTACACTAGAATATGATGTCTTGATCTGCAGAAGCATCCATCTTGTGTCAGGCACAAGAGAAAGCATGAAGACAAAATCCTGACTACATTCAGCTAGCCTCTAAACAAAAGGACACAACCACTTTCTTCTAGACTTTTTGTCCTGGAAAAAAAATAAATCCCTATTATTTTATGTCACTGTGCATGAAACTCGCAGCTGAAAGCATTTCTAATTGATACATACTTGGGAACTACTTTTTAAATTGTCAATTAATTTTGGCCACATAATGTAAGTGAAATTTGATTTTAAGATAACCCTGGACAATAAGACTTCTTCTCCTTCAAAATGTTTAATTATATATTAATAATTATTAACTAAACCTGTTGTTATACTAAAAAATGAATAGCTATTATTAGGTCTTTATAATTTTGTTACTGACATTTTATTTTTAAAAGAGATTTAGGATAGTTAGTAGAGGTTATTTAACTGGGAGGCTGGATGTATCTAAAAGGCATTAATTGCTTCAGTGATTTTAAATTGCTTTGTGAAGTACACAACAATTAAATGCTCCAATAACTGATTTAATTCAAGTGAATGGCAAAAATTATACATCATAATACAGTATCTATAGCATACTACTAAAAGGTGAAAAAACAATAAAATTAACTCTTTAAGTTATATAGGATTAAAAGACCTCAAATAAAACTTAGGTTTCAGAACAAAATTTAGGTTATCAAGAAAAAGACAGAAGCAGTCCAATGGGGGCAAAATATCAGAAGTATCCCATTGAGCTCTTGGAGGTCCATTCGAAAATGCTAAGATACTAACGGAAAAACAAACCACGGGTTGATAGGTACTCACTGACTTGCTAGACTGTGCTACAGAAATGCTTTCTGACAGTTGAGATTCTGTTACTGGGAACTTTGGTATATCTGGGAAAAACAATACACTTAGGAAAATGAAGTTATTAAATCAAAGTAAATTCCATCTGCCTTCCTTCCCATACTAAATTATGAGCTGTGGGATCAGAAGGCTTTCCCTTCTTAGCCTGAACCAGAAGAGGGCCTTGAAGCAGTGGCTTGAGCTTGAGGTACCATGCGCACTTGAGCTGTGCTGTATGGAAGGCCAGCACTGAGCTCTGTCAAGGTCTCAGAACAATTCATCCTCTGCCCATGCTGGCTCAAAGATGACAAATAGTTGTATAATTTAAATTTAATAAGTCTGAGTACGGTCTCCCATTGTAACCATTTCACTGAAAACAGAATATTCAAGAGCAGTTAAGTTTTAGTTAAGAGAAGGCCTCATGTTGCATTCACGTACTTTAAGTCTACTTCCAGCCGTCAAGGAAAAAAAAAGTCATAAATGTGTATATAAGTGTATAGTGGGGAACGTCACAAAAAAGTACACCTTTAAGTTAGCACAGTTCTAGAGACAATGAGAGACCACACAAATTTCAAACTGCTTTGAATTAATAAATTTATATTTAAAGTATACACACATGCAAAGTTGCCACTAACAGGAATGTTTATTCATTTAGAAATCCAGGAAAAGGCAGTGATATTTATATTTATCTCAATATAAGCAACTGTTGTGGGCAGTGGGCTGAATTTAATGTAAAAAGAGATGTTTAAGAAAATTTCATTTTTCTAGTTGTACTTGTTTGTGAAAAACATAAAATGCTTCATTATAGGTTGTCAAAATATAATGACTGTTACTGTTAAACCATGTATAAGGCTCTCAAAGTAAATACCAAGGGAAATGAAACTCAGTCTTAATTCTGAAGATACTACGCATCTGGTGAGGAAGACAGGAACTCAGCTAACTCTATGCAAGACACTGTGCTGAGCTAAAGAGTAATGCCATCGAAACATGAAGATTAATCAATCATCAATTCTAAGTCAAACTCTATCTATCAGTATGCTAATAAAGGCATATTAAAAAGTAAACAAAAGACAAGTTAAATATCTGCTAATATTAAATTCACTGCTAAAGAACTATTTAATTCTAACTATTAACTATTAAATTCTCCAGGTCTTATAATAATAAAAGGAAAATCACATTTGAATTCTTAATTCTAACACTGATCAGATTGTTTCTGGAAGGTCAAGTACAAAAACAATAAATACCCAATTCCACATGTGCTTAAACACAATCAATCTGACTTTTTAAAAAAAGAATGATTAGAAAAAATGGAAGAGTAAATTCAATTTTTATAGAATGAAATATGATTTTAATAGATAAGCTTCAACAAAGGTATCTTATTGAGGTGTGTGGTGGTGAGCCACAGGCTCCTCTGGTTGTAGAAGGCAGATCTTAAGTTCCACTAGCAGGAGAGCCTTTTCCCTTGCCTATAATTCCTTGTCTCTGGGATGAATTTAGAAATGGGGGCACACAAAGTTTTAGGTAAATCTTTGCAGCCCAAACAGTCGGAATCAAATCGGGCTCAAGTAACACTTTTGTAAAGGCTAAACAGCACAAAGACATTCTCAGAAGGCCTAATGTAGAGTAATTCTGTAAGGGCAACTGACTTCTTCATCAAAGTGCAAGATGACTCCACACATACATTAAAGAAGTATTGGTTCTGAGTTCTTGAAATAGTAAGTGGTTATAGGGCAACTTCTTTCTGCTGGGCATGATGTTGGTGCTAAGAGCAAAAGATAGGAGGATAGAGTCTCCAGGAGCTAATAATTGTTACTTAAAACACAGTTAACCAAACTTTAATGACTAAATGCTGACATTAAACATGACTGAAAATAAAACAGAAACAAATCTTTACCTCTGTACGACAATTAATCTTGATCCTCAAAGCAGTGTTTAACTTTAGAAGATGGCTTTTAAAGGTGGCAGAGGCAGGAAGCAAGGGGTATCTTACTTTAGTGTCTAGTTCAAGTACTTCTGTTATTAAGGGGGAAAAGATCAGTTTTTACTTTTTAATATTATATCCAAATAATACTAAGTTTCACGTATAAGTATATACCTGCAGTAGTCTTTCCACTTTCCTTCAATAACCGATGATTATTCAACATGCAATGAATTAATGTCTATCTGGCTTAAGTTAAAATGATAATGTAGGAAAGTACTGTCTCCCACAATGGGTATAGGCCTCTAGAAATTAATAACTGGGGGGGGGGGGGGGGGAAAGGTCATGAAATCACTTAGAGGCATTCAACCAAAAAAAGGGATCAAATCTTTTTTCTCTTGCTAAGGGTATGTCTTTCATACAGTTTTCCTCATATCTATCCCCCCTTGTCCTCTATGCCACCTATCCCTGTCCCACATCAAAACCATTTGATCTTGAACCTTTAAATCTTATTCTTTTGTGCTGCATGCAACAGTGAATCCTCCTGTTAGAGAGAAATCCATGCTACTCAATTATTTTCACTCAATAGGCTTAGAGTTAGAATGTTACATAAAAAAAAAAGTCCAATATATATTGTAATTTGAAATTAACCAGGTCTTTCAGCTAAAGGACACTAATCCCATGAACATCTTCCACTTGAGACATTCTGCTGATTTTTTTTTTTCCTTTCTCATCCTACACATACTCTGATAGCCATACGCAAATAGTAAAAATAAAGAGCAGAACAATGTGCTTTTAAACCAAGTAATGCTTCACAGAAAACTATAAACTGTCATATGAGGAACTTCTCACCAGTAACATTTAAGAATTCTGAGATTTAATGTGAACACCGATTTAAAATGTGTCAAGAGTTCAAGGTAACAAATACTCAAGTGCCACATACTGCCAATGATTTTCTTCCTTATAAAAACATGGTTTTCTTATCCTCAAATGATACAGAAACCCAATCTCTTACATTGACACAATAAAAAAGATCCATATCTTGGAAAAAGGTGAAAAATTCTGTTAATACCAGAGACTCATTCATTCATGAGAATTCCTTTTTGATGCTTAAAAGCATCAAGACCTATAAATAGTTGGGATTCAAAGTACATCTGAATTTCAACAGTTTTGGCATGTATTTTCTATCTTATTTACTTGATTACTAACTGACTCCCAACCAAACCCTGTCAAAAAGATCTTTTGATAAAGACCCTGAAAGAACTTCAGTGCCAGTATTATTCTTAATTATTATTATTGCATGGTAGAAACAACCCAGTGACAGCAAGTATTCAGTTTCACAAAATGAATCAGTAGCAGAGCCTGAGGCAGAAACAGACTCTGATGTTCTACTTAATCAGAAATAACAAGGGCAAACACAATCTTTTCCAAACCTAACTACACCCTAGGACCCATTTTTCCACCTAAAATCATTTCCACAGGTCATATCAGCTATATGTAGATTCACAGACTCTCTGGCGATGTAGCAAAGATAAAATCCCTTCCTTAACCATGAAGTTTAGTGGCTACTGTTGCCTTTTCTTCCTTCTAAGCTCTTTGTTGCTTCTAATACTTACTTGATCTACTTGAGTACAATCTAAAAAGGCACTGTGTTTCTAAGATGTGTCCCCTATATATTTCTCTAATGTGTGAGAGTATGGGAGGGGCTTTTGGAGTATATAGATTGATAAGTCACTTAGGTTTACCAGTGGTAGAGCTCAGTAGGATTGAACTTTAAGCTATGAATTCTTCCCAGCCATTTCTTTTCAGAAAAGAATTCTGTGTGTGTTACAGAAATAAAATCCAAAAATCATGAGTGAATCAGCAAACCATGGAAACAAAAAAATAGAAGGCAATTACTCCATTTTACTGACCCTAGTTTCAAAAAAAAAAAAATCCCCAATTAAAGTATTCAGGCAGACTCTGAAATATACAACTGTCACAAAGAAAGCATTTCAGGGCAAAATGTGCTGCAATATGCTACTATGATTAAAAGCTATGTAATCTGGGGGAACCTCTGTAACAAAAAGAAAAAGAAAATGAACTGGGCAGATAGCTTTTTACTACCTTTCTTTTTTAAAAAAGGCTGTAATTCTGTCATAGTTACACAAAGGTAGATGGGACTTTCATCTTTATCTAGAATTAAAAACATATTTCCATCTACAGGTATTTAATTATAGTCAAAGAAACCACACATGGTTTTGTACTGAGAATAAACTATTATTTTATAATACCATTACCTGTGTTAAGTCTGAACCCATCATAATGCATACTAATGGAAATCACTTAGCACATGATCTCTAAACAGAAAAGATCCTTGCACAGCTCTCTTGGTACTTTTGTTTTTTTAAATGTACAAATACTACTAGACACAAATGAGAGAATAAGGGGCAGCAGTGAAGTACAACATACGTTCCCACTGTAGGCTGAGTCCTGGTCTTTGTTCCGATATTCTAGAGCCAGTGGCCGGGAAAGCTAAGTAACCCTCTATCACAAAACGCATTTTTACATGATTGCTGGCAAAAGTTATACTTCTGATAGGTTCAGTCATCTTGATTATTCCTGACAGCATTTGCTTATTTAATAGAGATCTCGCAATTCTAGAAACCTGCAGTATAACCACCGAAAACGGGTCTGTAGCAGGACAATCTGATAAAACAACATAAGGGGTACATAGTGAGGAAAACTGCAAAGTTATTTGACCAGCGAAACAGTTCTGAAGTAATTCTCTATCACTGACAAAATTTTCTGTATTTTACCAGCTACGCACCTACCCAAATATCATCCACCTTGCCCTCAATTAGCAGGGTTTCCTCAATATTAAAATCTCCCAGAACAGTTTAATGGTACAACTCAAATCAAAAACACTAACCACGCCCTTAATGCCCCGAGTCAAGCCACCTTTTGCTGCCTTATCCCCCCTTAAACTCCAAAAACGTATATCTTTCACCTAAAAGGGTTTGCACCAGTTCGCTAACCTTAGTCAGAGACTCTTTTTAGCTGTGCCTTCGTAAAATTCCTATTGGAAGACGCTTTCTCCTGGGCAGAGCAGATGCCCAGGAGAGGCACCCACGCTTACCTCCCACACACCTGCAACCCCTGGCGGGATGCTGGACCTGAGGCTTCGAGGACTGCGATCCGCTCCTGTTCCTGCTCTCTCTCCCGGGAAACTACAGTCCAGGCTGCGCCCTCGGCTGCTACAGGGACCCAAGCTCCGCCTCCCCCTCCTCTAGTTGGCCAATTCAGCAGCTGTTGCTCCTCCTCCTGCTGTTCCGGCTGCTGTCCTGGCTGGAGGCAGCGGGAAGCTGCTTCCTTGGTACCTAAGCGTTCCCTCTCGCTCCTGCAGCTTCTCTGCCGCTTCCCTTCCCTGGTGACCCCTCTCCCCTCACGCAGTAGCCTGACACCTGGAGCAGCTCCCCGCCCCGTCAGGGCACGTCCGCGAGTAGCCTAGGCTCAACCTATCCCTGCCCGACCCACAGGTCTGAACGCTCGGTGTGCCTGGTGCTTGGCCGCTTTCGGGGAAACTAATCCTTCGGCCGGAGCGCATCCCCACATCTCGCTTTCCCTCCACCCTGGCGTATCCCCAGCGACTTCCCCGACGCCCGCGAGGCTCAGCCGCCCCATGTTAGCCACTTGAAGCTCTTCCCCCACCCCCGTTCCCTCCTCGCCTCCGCTAGCCCGCCCCCACAATGGGTGAGACGCCTGCCGGGCCGACCCTGCATCCTGATTGGCGCAGGTGAGAGCTGACCCCTCCCTTCCTCTTCTTTCCTTGCACTCTCTCTTCTTCTCACCTCCTCCCGCAAAGGCAGGGACTCTCCCCTTATTGGCTAAAAGTGTCCCCACCCATCGTCTTCGGTTGCACCGCATAGCCTGACGGGAATTGTAGTCCTAGGTATGCAGGAATTGCCGACGATGCCAGCGAGCGGGACTACGAATCCCCATAGGCCCCTGCGCGACTCCGGCTGGGCAGGATTCCGGACAACGCCTGGTTCCTCTCGGGTCCTTCCGGCGTCGCCGGAGTGAATTGATCCGGGAGTTGAAGAGGGCTTCAAAGGTGGGAAGTGAAGTCAGTACCTCAGTAACCGGTAAGGTGTGGCTGTTCTGTCCCAGTCCCCGTGGTCCCGCGTGGAGCAGAAGAGGTCTGGGGTCACATGGGGGCCGTGGCTAGGGCACTAGGGCTTGGTTCTGGCAGGCGGAGCGGACGGAGCTGGGAACGGGGCCCTACGGGCGTAAGCGAGGTTACCCTACGCGAGTGGCGTAAAGCGGGTTTGTAAATGCCGCCTGCCCTGCTTGGGCCTGAACGCCTCCAGGAAGTCTCCTGTAGGTGGGGGCGGGAGGGGAAGGGCGAGGTTGGCCTCTGCTGCCCCCGGAGTAGGGAGAGGGCGGATGTGCCTGGGGTGGGGTCCTCTGAAGGTGTGGCTTGGGGCGGGGAGATGAGACTGCTGTTTTCCCCCAGCTTTAGAAGTAGGATAGGGAAGGAGTGGAGGAAGGAAGGGGCACTTGGAATCTACTCTTGAGGTGACTCGGGTTATGCCCTTTGAAAGAAGAGAACTGTAGAAAGAAGAGTCAAAATGTTGACAGAGATCTACGGATTCAGTTCCAGTTTCATGATGTGGTCCCTCTAAGGAGGTAATTTTGTCCCGAATAGGCAAGTTTAACTTTATAAAGATGTAATTCCTAATATGTATTTACACCTTTGCTGTTTCAAGGAGTATTCCTAGTGGGATGCTAATGAGGAAACTGAGGGAGTAAATGATGTGCACAAGGTCACACACATAGGGACAGATCTTCTGACTCTAATCCATTTGTAATCCAGCTTCTAAATCTGAGCTGCCGCACCAGAAAGAAAGAGTGGGGAGATTGGTTGTATTTTTTGAAGAGGAAGTTGCAAAGTAATGTATTTTAGGTATTTCTAAGAAGCCATCTGTGAATTCCTCAATAAAAGAAGCACTCACTCTAATCTGTTGTTGGAAAAATAAGAATCAATTTCAACTTAGTTATTTTTTCCTTATATTAGAGGTATATTAAGTGATGAATGGTGCTACCGTTTTAAAGGGTAATTAATGGTACAGGAGAAAAGTAACAATATGGCTCATCTTTACTCGTGAAAGATACTCCTTTCCCTTTCTACTTTAGGACTGTATTATTATTATTATTCTCAACTGAGAACAATGGGATTGGGATTCTTCCACGAAACTTATTTTACACTTTTTCAAATAATACAGCATCAAGAGACAGTTTAGTGTGCTCATTACTAGAAAAGAAGATATGCTGCATTTCTTGGAGGTAACATGACATTTTTTTTTTTTTTTACTTCCCCTCATTTTCTTTGTGTGTGTGTGTAAATAATAACATCAGGCTTTTGTATAGTTTATTTTTCTTACCATCTGTGAGTTTTAACTCATCCTTGTTTTATGTTAAAGAATGGAAAAATAGTACATTTATGTTTTGTATTGAGCAGAAAGTAGTGTGCTTATTCCAGTCTTATCCATTGTTGTGACCAAATATAATTACAGTGCATAAATATTAGACAGTTCTTTAATAGAGTTTTAGTAGTACATTCATTGACATTTGTTCCTGATAAGTTTATATATAAGAATCAGTTATCTACTGATCACAGGTAATCTGTCATGGCTTACTGTTGTATGCATTGACCATTGAAATATGCAGAGTTTGAATGTACTCTGCAGTTATTAAAATTACCCACAATATGTCTAACTTCTGAGTGCAAAAACACTTTCTAGAATCAGGAGTACTATTACATTCCTTTTAAAATAAAAATGACTTTTAAAATAAAAGAGAGTTGTAATACTACAGAATGAAGTAAAATCAAGAATAGTTAGCACCACGAGTAAGAAATGCAGTACACAAGGAAGGAAGACCTAACTAAGCAAGTGGAAACTTATGTGGAGATAACTGACTCAGTGCTGTGTTAGACGGGTGCGGTAGTTTAAGTAAACCATAAACCGATCATGAGTCAGTGATAGTAAAGAAAGAATGTTAGTATATTTTCTATATGGCCACATACAGGCATTTGGTTTGTTGGAGGAAGTGAGAAATGAGTTCTAATTTTTGGCATGCATTTGGGAGGTTGTGGAATGAACTTTTGAACCTAAAGTCAGCAAAATTTAGGAATTAGTAAAATTAATATAACGCACTTGTCGAGTGCATGCTAATTTTTGTCCTTAGTTAGATTGTACCACTAACTTTTCTTCCATCTCTGAGCATCATCGTAGTTTTGGTATTTTGTCTGGTCAGTAACAGAATGGTAAGATAATGTTTTTATTGTACTTATCATCTTTCATTTTCATCTGTCATCTACATGTTGGAGTACTGTGGTGGTATAACTGAGTACCTGTTTACAAAGAGAATAAAGAAAGAAGTTCAGATTGGTTTTAAGTGCAAGATTCTGTAACTAGTACCTGGCGGGACCAAGGCATAATCCAGGTCTTTTAACTATAGACCTTTTTAATACTTTGAGATAAAGACTCAGTTTCCTTATTTATTTTTACATGAGAAAAAGACAATGACTTAAATATTCAGGTACTATTACCCTGTTGCTCTATTCAGTGCTGACAGTTTCTCTTTTGTTTCCTGTGTACCTTTCCAGCCTTATCCCCAGCCTTTCTTGTTTACTGTGCCTTTCAGTTACTACCTGCATAAGCTTTTTCCTGACTTGGGGGCATTTATACTTGTTTCATCCTCCTGCTTGGACTTCCTGGTGGCTCAGATGGTAAAGCGTCTGTCTACAGTGCGGGAGACCCGGTTTCAATCCCTGGGTTGGGAAGATCCCCTAGAGAAGGAAATGGCAATCCAGTCCAGTACTATTGCCTGGAAAATCCCATGGACAGAGGAGTCTGGTAGGCTACAGTCCATGGGGTCGCAAAGAGTCGGACACGACTGAACGACTTCACTCACTCACTCATCCTCCTGCTTGGACTGCTTCACCTCCCCTTCCCAAGTCTGGCTCTTTTCCATCCCATGGACTGTAGCCCACCATGCTCCTCTATCTATGGAGTTCTCCAGGCAAGAATACCAGAATGGGTAGCCATTCCCTTCTCTAGGAGATCTTCCCATCCTAGGGATTGAACCCAGGTCTCCTGCTTGCCTTGCAGGCAAACTCTACTGTCTGAGCTACCAGGGAGGCCCCAAGTCTGGCCAACTCCTAGTTAATTTTCAAGTCTCAGTTTAGATGTCATTTCTCAGGGGAATGTTCCCTGACCTTTGACTCCTCCTTCCTCAAACTAAGTTCCTACTGTATATTCACCATACTCTGTACTTTTTTGTAGCATCATCACGATAGGAACTTAATTATTTTTGTGTTTACTTGATAAGTGTCTGTCTCCCTCACTAGACAGTAAGCTTCCTGAGCAGGGCCCGTATTTGTCATGTGCCTTACCTCATTACTTACACAGTGCCCAGCACAAAGTTAAGTAGTCAGTAATTATTTGCTGAATGTATGAATAAATGTAAGTGCTTTCATGCACAGTGCATCCAGCACTCTGCAAGGGGCAGAAATACAAAAATGAGTAAAAGAGATTTGTTTCCTACCTTTGGATAAAAAGAGGTTATTGACAGAAGTTGGATACAAATTGTACAAAGATGTTTGTTCTTTCTTGGAGGTCTGTAAAATCAGGGTAGTTTTCTGTGTGGAAATGGCAAAGGAATCATTTTCTATTACAGCAAAATTTCTGTATAACAGTGTTTTGGAGACCTTATCACTATCCTGCTCTTGCAAGCAACATTCATTATAATAAAATACAGATATGCAAGAAACTAACTTTCTGTGAATTCTATTCTTCCCTGTTAGCTCCTCTGTCCTCAACAAAATTCATGAGTTTCCCTTTTCTTTGTTGTTTTGTTTTTTAACCACAGTAATCTTCGTTTGAATTTTACCTTTAATATAACTTGCCTTCGACAAGGTGACTGTAAAACTGAGTGGTGTTTATTTCAAAGGAGCTTATAGTTTGAGCTTCATGAAAATTGTCATATTTCAGTGGCCCTTAAGGTAATATCTTATTTGCTTTAAACCTCGGTACTTACGAGATTAAAAATATTATTTTCAAAACATGAAGACTAAATTCAGAAATGTGTTAGGTTTTGGTTCTGAAAACAAACTCTCTGATCCTTCAGAGTACTACTATAATGGTGTAGAATAAATTCAGCAACTCAGAGTTGCTGTAGCTTTGCATGCCTTCATGAATTTACCAGTTCACTCTCCCACAAAATATTGTCAAAAAGTGCTTGCTCATATTTGGCCCAGTTTTTATCGTTAATACAAGTCTTTGATAAATCCTAAACTTCATTTTTAAGTAAGTCCCTATGTTACTTGAATTAGGGATAATAAAATTCGTTTTGACCTAGCATACCAATATGTGAAGGATAAAACTGAGGTACTGCTTCTTATATCTTGTTCAGTTATTAAGGTTGTTAATGATTGGTAACGTGTGCCAAGAATTTTAAGCTAATGCCATGATAAACAGTTTTTTGTCCACAATATAAACTGCAGAAGTGATTTAGAAGTTAAATAGTGTGATTGATGGTGTATATTACTGCATTTGAAATGTTACAGAAAGCTGTGGTCTTACTAGTGATTTATATTTTAGCAGTACAAGCACGCGTGCATACACGATGTAAAAAGTGAAAGCACCTTTATTGTAGCAGTTAGAAATAATTTATTTGCAGAAAGGTAGACTGTAGTTTGGTGGTCCATTTTTGTTTATATGTAGAATTTAGTTTTCTCATTTTAGCTACACAATTGCATCTTGGATACAATGTAATATTATAATCATATTTTTCAAGATCACGCTTACGTTTTTTGCTGTGCATAATCTTTCTTTTTAACCACTTAAAAAGTGACATGAGTCTTCAAACTCAGTGTCACTCTACAGTTGTCTAGAATCAGGTGTTGCTATTTGAAAAAAAAAAAAAGATTTTTCTTTTTCTTTTTCATCAGCTGGCTTATGAATTATTGGGTAACAGCAATGGAACATATTAAGTAGTAGTCATTACTGTTTACTCATGCCAGTCCTGTGGAAATAAGTTTACCAGAAAAAGATAGATTGTATAATAATGATACTTTGATTTATTCGTTTATCTTACATTTGTTAAATATATGTTATGTGTAAAATTGCCTTAAATCTTTGTATGAACCCTGTAATGTAGAGGCACTATTATCCCCAATTTAAGAAAACTAAATATAGGGAGGTTAAGTAACTTTTGCAAGGTCACACAACCACTTACTGCTTGGAATTAGGATTTAAATCCATGCTAGTGAAGTTAAGACGCTATATTTTTAATCATGGCAGTAAAAATGGTGTTTGTTTTTGAGCACCGATGGAGGGCTCAACTTAGATTAGAGTTCCAGTTACAAAAAGTTGTGTTTTAGATACTAAAGTCAATGTGGCAGGCAAAAATTACTTATCTGAAAATTTACTCTAAAAGGAACACTTTGAAAGTTAACACATTGGAAACTGACATAGCATTAACAAACATCATTTTTCCTCTAGCATTGGAATAGAATTACTTTTCCTTTGAGTGCTGGGTCAAGTATTTAACTTGCTATTCAGAGATCTTTCTGGAAAGGAAATATGTGTGGTGAGCCTCTCATTTAGGGGACAGTTGTGGCTCTCAGTCCAGTGGTGGGTAGCAGATCCATGTCTTTATCGCTTTCATTCAGGGGCTTATATTTGCGGAATGGAATTACAATCATCCAGTATTTCAATAGTTATTTTTCTTTTTGTTTTCTTCAAAAATGAAAAATGTTAAATGTGCCCATTGAATTTGCATAGGGCAAGTATATGTATAGTGTGACACAGGTATGCTCCCTGGAGTTATGTAAAGTGGCAGCTTGACATGTATTTCTTTATTGTCTCTCTTCCCTACAAGACTGCACACCCTCAAGGGCATGGAGTATATCTAGCTTTTCATCATTGCATCTCCAACACTGCTGCTGATTTAGACTGACTATGAAGATCCCCTGGAGAAGGAAATGACAGCCCACTCCAGTATTCTTGCCTGGAGAATCCCATGGACAGAGGAGCCTGGTGGGCTGCAGTCCATGGAGTCGCAAAGAGTCGGACACGACTGAGTGACTACACTTACTTATGCAGAGTACTGAGCTAGGTACTAGCAAATAGAGAAAGGAATAAAACTTCTCTACAGTGTTTATAATTTAGTGGATAGTAGGGGGCTGGAAAGACCATTATATGGACATTTGGTCTTTCTGATATATTAAGTACTTGCACATGCATCAGTTCATTTGATAATTTTGCATCGGAGCCAATAAGAAGGGGGAAAAATGATAGTTTCTCTGAGTTATCTTCTGGTCCCTGGCACTGAAATATGCCTTTCTGCTTTATTCAGCCATCCTGTCTTCAGGATGAACTGGAAATCTAATGGAGTTTGGGGTTCAGGAAGGACAAAACCCTCAGGTGTTAAACCCTTGCTTCCTTCTTAGACTTCATTATGTTGCTGGAACCAAAGGCATTTGGGAATGGTAAATGAGTCATACCTAGCCTCCAGAATGCAACTGCTCCCTATACCAGTTCACATTGTTACAAGGCTGTCTAATTTAATTCCAAAGGATTTCGAATAATGCTGTGTCCTTTTATTCAGAGTAGACACTTGCAGATGCCTTTATCCGTAATAGAATTGGCATTTTGACAGTACTGTCAAAACTTGAGAGGTTTCTGAGGTCCTCCCTTGATTTTGGTTTCCTTCCTTGAAAAATGAATACAGTTTTATAAGTGAAGGTCATGGGAGGAATTGTATATATGATACAAACAAATACCATTCTGTCTTCATTTCTTCTTGTGACTAATAGCATTTTTATTTGAGATCACTTGGAGCTAAAGGTGAAGTTAAATGTCATTATAGTGATAGAATCTTGTCCTTATTCTCACTTACTGTTAAACAAATGAGTCAGAGTCCATTTATTAGGTTGGTGCAAAAGTAATTGCAGTTTCAGTCTGTGAATTTTAAATCATCATAACTTGGTTAAAATACATCTTTATTAATCAAAATAGGAACCATTACAATCAACATGTTTTTGCCAATAAGAAATAAGTTTGATTATTCCTGTAGTGTAAAAATCCATGCTTTGGGATTCGACAAACTCTTGGAAAGCATTTTCTGCATCCTATTGGTTATGGAAGCATTTTCCCTGCAAAAAGTTGGTGAGATGCTTGAAGAAATGGTAGTCAGTAGACGAGAGGTCAGGTGAACCTGGCAAATGAGGTAAGGCCCAATTCATTCAACTTTTGAAGTGTTAGTTGTGTGATGTGTGGTCAGACGTTATCCTGGATAAGAATTAGGCCCTGTAGACCAGTACTGGCTGCAAGCATTGCAGTTTTCAGTGCATCTCATCAACTTGTTGAGCATACTTACCAGATATAATGGTTTCACTGTGATTCAGAATGTTGTAGTAGATCAGACACTACCAAACAGTAACCATGACTTTGGTGCAAGTTTGGCTTTGGGATGTATTTTGGAGATTCTTCTCAGTCCAGCGCTGAACTTGTCATCACCACTAGTTGTCATATAAAATCCACTTTTTGTCTCATGTAACAATCCAATCGAGAAATAGTTTGTTGTTGTGTAGAATAAGAGAAGAATATACTTCAAAGCAATGATTTTATTTGGTTTGCGGTCAGCTCATGAGGCACCCACTTAACTAGTTTTTTCACCTTCCAGTTTGCTTCGAATACCAAATGATTGTAGAATGGTTGAGATGTTGAGTTCTTCAGCAACTTCTCCTGTAGTTGTAAGAGAATCAGCTTCAGTGATTGCTCTCAGTTGATCGTTGTCAACTTCTGATGGCTGGCCACTGTGCTCCTCATCTTCAAGGCTCTTACCTCCTTTGCAGAACTTCTTGAACTACCACTGCACCGTGTGTTTGTTAGCAGTTCCTGGGCCAAATGCGTTGTTGATGTTGTGAGTTGTCAGCGCTGCCTCATGACCCATTTTGAACTCAGATGAGAAAATTGCTCGAATTTGCATTTTGTCTAACATCATTTCCACAGTCCAAAATAAATATAAAATAAACAGCAAGTAGTAAATCATTAGCAAAAAAACATAAAGTGAGAAATGCACATTAAAATAATGTATAGCATAACCACATTTATTAAGAATATATTCAATATCAAACAGCAAATTTCAACAGTGCAAAACTGCAATTACATTTATACCAACCTAATATCTGGGGCTAATAATTTTATCAACATTTAAGCACCTTGTGGCAGTGTTGTGGTGCAAAGAAATTTGATAAAATACACATTGCATACTGTAATGAACCTTAGGCAATAAGGAGTTATTAAGGAAAATGTAAGACTATAAGTGATACAGAGCAGGTAAGCCTGAGCCGTGTGATATGTGCGTGTGTTAGTTGCTCAGTTGTGTGTGATTCTTTGCGACTTAGCCCTCCAGGCTCCTCTGTCCATGGAATTCTCCAGGCAAGAATACTGGAGTGGGTAGCCGTTCCCTTCTCCAGGGTGTCTTCCCGATCCAGGGACAGAACCCAGGACTACCACATTGCAGGCAGATACTTTACCATCTGAACCACCAGCGAGCCCACAAGAGCTTAAGTTGAATTTCTAAGGGGTTTTAAAGGAAGGCTTTAGAGTTGTGTTAGAGAAATTGAAACTCACAAATACTAATGCAAAAGAGAATATAGAGAAGTACCTCAAACACTAAATTAGGCAGTTAGGCATTATTTAATTCATGAACTACTGGATTAAGAACTTCATGGGCAAAAGATGAACACATTCAAGGGAACAAATTTGTTTCCTGCCCTCCAACAAATGTTTTCATTTAAATTTTGTTCAGACCAGAATTGAACAATTGCATTCGAATAGGGGGATAAAATAGAATATTGTCACTGCCAAAGAGATGTGTCTTTTTCCCCTGAACTTGTGCAGGAATATCTTAGAAGCTCAAATAGCAGTTGTTGCTATTTTTGTTGTTCCCCTTTCCCATCAGAGGTAGCAGGCCTTTTGATTCTGTTCTCTTTTGGTTTTCCTGAATAGATTATCCCCTCTTACGGATTTTTTTGGGAAGTTCTTTGACCACATCTTGATTTCACTCTTCTACCAAGCCTGCTTCTGGGCCACAACTTTCTTTATTAAATTGATCTACGTACACTAAGAGAATAAAAATTTTAACACAGACTTAGCAAATAATTTTACAATGCATTTGATGATCACATTTTTTAAGAATTCCTAAACTGTAATTTACTTTGAATGACACTTATAACTTTGTGGGTGGCCCAGGTAATTTATATATGCCTTCATTTTGGCAAGCAGGGAGGAAAAGGTTTTAAAATGCTATTGTAAGTGTCCTTTTTGACACTGTGATAATCAGTATTAGCCCATCCTTGTGTGTACTGTGCAGGGGCAGGACTAGGGTGAGGCAAACAAAGAGTTTAGTGTACAAAATTTCAAGAGGCACTCACTGTCTGTCCTACAAGAGCTTAATTTTGTGCTCTAGCCATCTGGTTTGCCTCACACTCATTCCAGGCCTGATGCCGTGTCAGATTCATAGAATCTTGGATGAAATATCAGTAACTAATAATATGAATGTTTATTGTATGTCAGATACTGCAATAAGTACATGCATTTTGTACTCTTAATAACGCTGTGATATGAATACCTCAGTCAGTATTGCCAGTAAATTTCTCATTGAGTTTAAAAAGAGATTAAATGATATCACCCATTCAAACTTAAAGCTGTTTTAAATCTGAGCACATACTACTCTGTGCTATCCATCCATATGTAGAAAATGTTAGTTCCTTGTCCATTTATGATTTCTGTATTTGGACACTACTCCCCCCAAATATTCTTACACTGATATGATGCAGTTAACTTTTAAAGTACCTGAGTCAGAGGTCTTGGTATCAAAAAATGCAAGATCCACAGACTTGTGCTGCTGTATACCCTAGGGCGACCTTGAATCAGAGCCACGTTCCCATTGGCGTTAGTCTCTAAACATTCTGCCTGGAGTCTGGGGGTCTTGGCTCTCAGCTGAGTGATCCATGGAGGACACAGAGAGCAGGGCAGGTGATCCTAGAAGTAGATCACTTTGGCAGACAGAAGACATGGCAGGCATGTCCCATACAATGGGTTATAGTAGCTCTAGAATATATACTTACAATATGTCACTGTTTAGTTTATTAATGTGAATTTCTGGGGACTTTTATTTCTAAATTGTGAGATTTGGAGATTGGACTTGATAGTATAGAGGAATATGTGTTAATGGCTGTTTTCGCTTTAAAATTTTATAGTCTTAATGTTTAGGTATCTTAAATTCATGAGTATGTGACAGCAGAACAGATAAATTTACTGGTGAGCGATTGAGATCTGAAACTATCTGAATTATGGAAAAAAATCTGGGTCTGGATAATATTTGCCAGCGCTTACCTTTACTATTTGGACCACTTCCTTTGTTCAAAATGCTTGTGTAGTGATTGTGCCTAGAGCAGTGGTTCTCAAATTATGGAGAGAGAGGGCTCCTGTGAGCGAAAGGGCTGGTAAACTGTAGTTATTACCCAATACATTTATTGGATGAATGAACAGTTTATTGAATCCGAGCAAGTCTGGTTCTAGGGTCACTGTGCTTGTTACTCACCACTGTAAAGACAGTGCTAATAATGTTAATTAAGTACAGTAGCCCCCTCATACCTTCCCCCCTACTATGTCTATAGGTCCAAGACTCCTAGTGGATGTTGGAAACCTCAGATAGTACCAAGCTCTTTATATACTATTATTTTTTCCTATACAACTATGATAGTTTAATTTATAAATAGCAAGAGATTGGCAGCCATAATAAGATAGAGCAATTATAATAATTCAGTGTAATAAAGTTATGCAAATGTGGTCTCTCAAAATATCTTAGTGTACTGTAACCTTCCTGTGGTGATACTAGGTGATAAAATGTCTGAGTGATAAGACTAAGTGAGGTGAGTGACATAGGCATTGTGATTTAGTGTTAGGATACTGTTGACCTCCTTTTGTTCTCTTACTATTGACCTGATGATACATCTGAAGGAGGGTCATCAAGCCATGATGGTGTGAGTAGTGGCATGTTAGGAGCAGGTGATATCTATGATTGGGGGTCTCAGACTGGAGGGCATGAGGTTACATTATGCTGCTCAGAATGGCAAACAGTTAAAAATTTATGAATTGTTTATTTCTGAAATGTTCCATTTAATATTTTGGGCCTTGGTCGACCTTAGGTGAAACTGGTTAAAGTAAGGGGTAAACCACTGTGTAATTCAAACAGCCCTATTCCTATTCACCTTTAGGTGAAGTGTCAAGCCTTTCTTAGAACCTTACAAAGTCACCTCAGTCGTGTCTGACTCTTTGCCACCCCATGGACTGTAGCCTCTCAGGCTCCTCTGTCATGGGATTCTCCAGGCAAGAATACTAGAGTAGGTTGTAATTTCCTCCTCTAGAGAATCTTCCTGACCCAGGGATCGAACCCATGTCTCCTGTGTAACAGGTGGATTCTTTACCAAATTCATTTTGGCCTAAGTAGGATCTCTTGCGTACTCTTTTCCTCTGCCTGCCTTTTTCCTAGCGTCTTCCTCTAAACCTTTCTCTCTTGTTTGGCAGTGGCTACAACATTTTGACCTGAGAAGGTCCTGAAAGGTAGGTCATGATATCAAATGCTGACCTTTCCAACTATGACTTGGCCAGACTGATCTATTCCTACCTTGAAATAAATGCAGTTTCTGGGTATGATTTGTGATGCTGGCTGCTTGAGAGAAAGCAAAGTGGTGTTCAGTTCAGTCGCTCAGTCGTGTCCGACTCTTTGCGACCCCATGAATCACCGCACGCCAGGCCTCCCTGTCCATCACCAACTCCCGGAGTTCACTCAGACGCACGTCCATCGAGTCCGTGATGCCATCCAGCCGTCTCATCCTCTGTTGTCCCCTTCTCCTGCCCCCAATCCCTCCCAGCATCAGGGTCTTTTCCAGTGAGTCAACACTTCGCATGCGGTGGCCAAAGTACTGGAGTTTCAGCTTTAGCATCATTCCTTCCAAAGAAATCGCAGGACTGATCTCCTTCAGAATGGACTGGTGGGATCTCCTTGCAGTCCAAGGGACTCTCAAGAGTCTTCTCCAACACCACAGTTCAAAAGCATCAATTCTTCGGTGCTTAGCTTTCTTCATAGTCCAAGTCTTACATCCATACATGACTACTGGAAGAACCATAGCCTTGACTAGACAGACCTTAGTCGGCAAAATAATGTCTCTGCTTTTGAATATTCTATCTAGGTTGATCATAACTTTTCTTCCAAGGAGTAAGCCTCTTTTAATTTCATGGCTGCAGTCACCATCTGCAGTGATTTTGAGCCCCCCAAAATAAAGTCTGACACTGTTTCCACTGTTTCTCCATCTATTTCCCATGGAGTGATGAGACCGGATGCCATGATCTTCGTTTTCTGAATGTTGAGCTTTAAGCCCCCCTCTCACTCTCCTCTTTTACTTTCATCAAGAGGGTTTTTAGTTCCTCTTCTCTTTCTGCCATAAGGGTAGACACCAGGAATAAAATTGTACTGTCCTTGAATTTTAAAGTTCCATTTCCTTTAAGATGATACAGTTTTTACCCCCTTTGTACTTTCTGATGAGGAAATAAGGCCAGTAATTAAGTGAAACTTCTGTCAAGTCAGGAGGACCCAAAACCCTTGTCTCAGGTGCTGAGTCAAACTTAATTTTACCTGTGTCTTGGAGACTGTCCTTAGCAGTCTTTTTTTTCTTTTTTTTTTTTTTCGTTTCTTCTGACTCTAGCCACTGTTCTTTCCATACCAGTGATATCCAACCTGTCCTGTTCACAAGAATCATCTGGGCAGGCTGCTGAGAATACAGCTTCCTTAACCCTTTCTTGGAGATTATGAGTAATCCTGAGAACTTGTGTTTTTAATAAGCCCTGAAGTGATTGTGATGGCTTAGGTTGTCCAGCATTTGGAAACTTCAGCACTCTTTACTCTTTCTCATAAAGTTGTGCTTTTTCCTGAAAGCTGGGTAACTTTTTGTATCTTGCTTATGTGTAAAGCAAGGTTAACCAATGTTGGAATGCTTCCACTTTTAGAATTCTGTGAACTATTAAATTATACACCAGTTGTATCCTTCATAAAATTAAGACATTAGAATTAATAATCTCTGGTTTTGTTCCCTTTGGTTTTCATGTAAATTTCTTTTGGAATTCTGATTTTATTTTCAGTGGTCTGATGCTTATATTCTCAGTTTACTACAGTAGGAAGAGCTTGGGATAGCCAAAAGAGATAAAAACTGGTAAATGTAACTGGGTCCAGACTTCGTTAATAGAATTATTTAGATTTCTGTGTTTGTTTTTGTTTTGCTAGGCTTAATATTTGAAAAGTGTTAGCAAGACTGATTCAACTTATAGATTGCCCATCTCTTGTCTCATTAATTTATGCATTCAGCCAACGTTTATTAAGGTCTACTGTGTACCTGCTAATGCTGACTGGTAATGTCACTATTGGGAAAAAGAAACACACTTATAAATTATAACATGAACTCATGGATTCTTTTTACTGTTGGAATTAATAAACTTCTTTTAGCTAAATATTATGGACAGTTTGGAGAGCCAACGAAAATAAATAAAACTTTCCTCCTTTAGGGAGGGAAGTGAAAGGAATTATAAGAATTTGGGATCATGTAAGGGGGCTAGTATTAGATTTGACTATAGAGAAAAGCAAGACAACCGGCTTACAAATATTTTTCAAGTCTAGAATTTCCTTTACTTAGGAAGCTTCTATTTTTCCCAAAAACTATATGCATCAATTCCAAGAACTTCCATTTGTTCACACATTTTATTTGAGAGTAAATAACCTTGGCCCTGTTGTGCCCCAGAGGGAGAAAGTGAGGCTGTTTCAGGAAATGCTGATTCTGAACCTTGAGATATACCCAGGTGTGGTTCTTTAAATGAACAGACTCCTTTGCTTGGTTGCATAGTGTGTGGCTGAAATTCTTAAGACTAAATTTGGCATTAAAGTGGCATAGAGTTGCATGTTGTTTATTGAACTGTTTCAAATGAAGAAGCATGTAGAAGGATTGACAACAGAATTTTAACTTGAAGTTAAAATTGGCAGAACAGTTTAATATTTAAAAAGCTTTATTGGAATTGTTGATTTTTATTCACATATAAATGCTAATGAAACTGGCCCAGCTTGTGATTGTCTGTTCTGAAAAGTTCAGATATAAATTGGTTCTTTGGAACATTTTCCCATGGGAACAATGTTTTAAAAGAGTAGTTAAGTGTGGAGTAACCAGCCACTTGTGTAGCCCATAATGTTGCTATAATACTGTCTTTTTGATGACAAATAGTAGCTGATAGTAAAGTTAGTTTTAGAGGCAAGAGAAACTATATAATTTATATATATATATGTAAATTAGAGAAAGAGACAGTTATAGAGAGACAGTTAATTTAAATAATATCTTAGGAGAAAATTTCCAACATGGTACAATACCACTTATTAGACAAAATGTTTTTAAAAAAATGAATGCCTGTATTTGAAAAGGTAAAAATTAAGTGTTTGGGCGGGTAGATAGGTAGATATCAGCAGGAATTCAGAAAGTGACTTTAGCCACCTTACTGATCTGTTCAACTGTGCCTGCCTTTGTATATGCAGGGATAGGCATGTGTTCAGAAGAGTAAAAGACAAAAATGATCCCATTGAGTGTACTTCAGTATCTTACCTCCTTTAATTTCTGCCTCCTTTTGACTGAGATCCTTTAAAACTTAGACTCCTCTCTTGCCAACTCACCAGTTCAACCTCTGCTGGTAGTGCCCTCTATATACAAGTGACACTACTCTTTGAGTGTTATACTTGACCTCATCAAGAAATGAAATAAAAAAATTTTTTTAAGGTTATTGTCCATATTCAGAAGCATCTAAAACTTTTGACCTCCTTCTCTTGGAAACACCTGATGCTGGTCCTCTTATCTAGTTCTCCCATAAAAGCATAGCATCCTGTGTGGTTTTCACAGTTGTTCATTTTGTCTTTCCTTCCATAGTATAAGCTCTCTGAGGTCTTGTCTTGTTCACTGTTCTGTATTAGTACTAGGCCCAATATTGTATTGATAGTCAGTAAATTGTTTTCTTTTTTAAAAAGAAACATTTATTATATAAATGAAAGGTTTTTTTTCCTGTCATTCTGTGAAATAGTTCTTCAGTTCTGTTGTTTACCCTGTACTGCTATCTTTCACTTTCTTTTTTCATAGATACTTTCATTTACTACCAATACTGTATATCCGGTATCCATCATTTTCACTTTGATTAGTATCACAGCATTTCAGCCCTTCTTTTCTGTTCCAGGTTTATTATGAAAAGGTATTCACAGATAAATTTAAGTGGAAAGGCAGATTATCAAATGGTTTATTAAGTAGTCAGATAGTAACAGCAAATATTTACTTGCTCTTGTTTATTATTCAGGTTCTATTGATCTGGATGCATTAGGTTTCTTAAGTTTTTTCCTGCCTTCAGCTTTGTTCCTCCATTCTGTCCTTAATGCTGTGACCAAAGAAGTCTATTTAAGTACCACTTGACTCATCAGATAATGGTTTTCTCTTGTCTTACAGAATAAAATTTAGGAATTGGCCTTTTCTTCCTTTTATTTATTATTTATTTCATTATTTGATTCTGTGAGTTCATGAAGCAGATGTAAGCTCAGAAAGAGGAAAAAATGTCCATGTTTAGAACTACCAGAAATAAGACTAAACTTACAGTTGGTATCAGTTTATGTTGAGTTCCCCTTCACTGGTAGGAATATGGAGGAATAGTAAGCAGTTTTCAGATGGGACAGGTCATTGGAGTTTGTTTGAAGCTATGAGCACTAGCCTTTGTAGCTTTAAAACTGCTTAGGTCTTCCACAGTCTGTATCAGGTAATTTTTTAACGATTAGAACCACATCTTTTTTATCCCCCACTGCGCATGCATGTGTAGATAGTTAGCATATATTTATTCAGTAAATGAATAATGTCTGGGTACTTTCTTGGGTAGATGAGGTTCTTCGTTTTCACTTGATACTCTGTTTCTTGATTTGGGAGTGTCAGATCTGAATTCATAGACCTCTGCATGTGCGATCTTAGGCGAGTTATTTACCATCTGAGTCTGCTTTTTCATCTGCAAAATTAGAATGGCAATTACTATAAGGTAAGTTATTGGGAGGACTAAATACATGTGAAAAATATTTTATAATCTGAAAATGCTTTATATAAGGTACAAATTATTCAAAATTGATAGCTTTTTTTGTTGAACTTATATATCATTTAATACATAAATGTGTTAACCACCATTACTCTTTCACTTTATAATTAGGCTCAGTTTTCAACCTAGCAAAGGAATTAAATACTGTTGCTTTCTTTTCAAAAGCAACACATTTCCTCAACTCCTCAAGGCAAAATTTCTCTCTTGTTGAATTCTCAATATTTTATTTCCAAACTTTCAGTACCCATGGATTTTTCTTCCTAGTTTCTGTGTTAACTTTGGACAAAGATTCAAAAAATGCCACTGGCAAAATTAAATAATATTAAATAAATTATTTAATTAAGAAATTAGGTCAATTTTTTCCCCCAAATAGATCACATTTGGTGGAATTTTCCCAATTTAAAAATTTGCCTTAAATCTTTGATGGTTGCTATGTTTGTGTGATTTTTTAGGTGACAGAATCGTGAAGGATTAGCAAAAAATTGTAATGAAAATGTTAAACACTTGAAGTTTTTATTCTTAATTCTAATATAGTAAATATGTTCTTTCTTGCCCTTTAACCAGGTCAGTATATGTTTTGTGCTTTATTCTTTTATCACAAAAAAGAGAAGAAAGACTGCAGTGAATGAAGATTCCTCTGCATTTTAGCACTGCTTTTTCTACTGTAGTTGGCTTTTGAATGAGGATGACAATGGAAGAGATGAAGAATGAAGCTGAGACCACTTCTATGGTTTCTATGCCCCTCTATGCAGTCATGTATCCTGTGTTTAATGAGGTAAGTGGATAAACATTTCTTCATATGACCTGTGGAATTTCTTTATGTCTGCTTCATTTATTCATTTGTTTGTTTGTTTCCTCATATAACAAGTACTTATGTAAATGGACTCCATCTATGTATTAAGCATTTTTCCAGGGCTGGACATAAAACAGTGAGGGAAAAGCCCTGAGCTTTTGCTCTTTCTCTGGAGATTTCACTATAGTAGAAGAGAGAGACATTGGACAAAAGAATACAAGTAATTTTATAAATAAAGAATTGTGATGAGTGCTATGAAGTGTAAAAACAAAATGTGTCAAGTAAAGTAGCAGGTGAGACCTATTTTAGGGGCCAGGCAGGCCTCGCTGGAATAAGAGACATAGATGCTAACATCTGAAAGAGGTAAATAAGGGTTAGTGTGTTGAAGAGTTGGGGATTAGCACCTCTTAGGTAGCCAGAAGAGCAGGCCCGAAAATATCCTAATGAGTTACAGTGAAAGTGAAAAGGTGAAAGTGAAAGTCGCTCAGTCGTGTCCGACTCTTTGCGACCCCATGGACTGCACATGCACAGTCCATGGAATTCTCCAGGCCAGAATACCAGAGGGGTAGCCTTTCCCTTCTCCAGGGGATCTTCCCAACCCAGGGATTGAACCCAGGTCTCCAGCATTGCAAGCGGATTCTTTTCCAGCTGAGCCACAAGGGAAGCCCAAGAATGCTGGAATGGGTAGCCTATCCCTTCTCCAGCGGATCTTTCCTAGCCAGGAATGGAACCAGGGTCTCCTGCATCACAGATGGATTCTTTACCAACTGAGCTATGAGGGAAGCCCTGAGTTAAAGTTAGAGTGAGTAGTGACAAAACAATTTTACTGATAAATGGAAGATACCACTGCTTTGTATCTAGAGAAGATATAATTGCTTTTTTATTTGAGGATTTTTCTAGGCCTTAATAATTGATATATTTTAGGTTGTTTTTTTTTTTTAAGTTGATATTTAATAGGCTAAGCTATGTAGAGTTTTTAGAACTAGAAGTTCTCTAAGAGATAATTTCTCCCCTCCTTTTAATGGTGAACTGAGGTCCTGATTTGTGAGATTATTTTGCTTTAAAGTTTCTTTCTTTACATAAAAAATTCTGGAGGTAAGTGGTCCAGGACTAATAGTATTATGAGTCAGTATCATCAAAAACTGAGGTTCCTGTCTTCTGTTTCATCATCCTAGTGCTTGCCTTCCATTGCCAAGGTCACTTCAGCATGTAGGATGGCTGCTGCTGTTTTGTCCTAAGTTGTTTGAAAGGGGTAAAAAAACAAAGCAGGGGGTGGGGATTTATTTCCAGCTGATAAAGCTTCCTTAAAGTAACCTTTCTGAAAGTCGTACTTGAGACTTCCATTTACATCTCATTGGCAAGAATATAGATTTATGACCACACCTAGCTGGGCAGTTAGGAAATTTAGAAGTTTACTGGAGAGGACACAAGGAGGAGGCATCTTTTGGAAAACCTGTCCTGATTATCCTGCTACTGTGACAGCATTGGAGGCACTCTTCTAGGGCTGGCTATACCCATCTCTGGCAGCTGTAGCCAACACTTCAGTCATTAACTTTGCCATTTTGTTCTAACACTTTACCCAGGCATTGCAAGACTATAGTTATTGTTGGAAGCAGTGCTTCAGTGCTGTTCAGTAAATATTTACTAAATACCAGCCATTTGTTTGTCGAGTCTGCTGCAAGGGTCTGGAGATAAGGGAAAGAAAAAGTCAGCATACTTCTTCTCAAGAGTTGCAGGGAACACAGATGTTTAAGCAAATCAGTTATTAACTGTTCAGTTATCCTTGTACCAAGTATGAGGTAAAGAGAGTCACTGAAGGATAGATGAGTAACCCTGTCTTGACATTTAGTGTTTAAACTTCTCAGGTTCTTCAAGAGCCATCATGACAGTTCCATCCAGAATTGCTCCCTCTTTTCGTGTTTATGTTGCTAACTCTGTAGGCTATTGGATCAAGTTGTCTGGGGGCATTTGCTGTGTTTATCTGGTATTTTGAGTCTTTAAGGAAGGTCAATTTGCATTGCAGAACTTTAGTTTAATCCTCTAGTTAATGAAAGAGGAATGACAAAAGCTTTTTTCCTAAGAGTTTGAGTGACCTTTTCCTCCATATGGTGAAATGATTTTATGTGATGCTTGACTTTGGAAAACAGTTGTATAGGGTGTAGGATTTGGGTGAACTCTTACGATTAATACTGGTATACCTTTTCTACTTTATTCATATATAAGAAGAATTAACTTGAAAAGAAATGGCTATGAATGGACCAGTAAATCTCTTCAGAAATCTGAAACTTGAATAACATGTGGGGTATAATGGGCCCCAGATCAGAATATGTTGCTAGATGATTCATAGTTGTTGTTAGAAGTTGTTGTTAGAAGTTTGAAAATGAAGTGGCTGGTTGTGTCAGACTGAGAGATACTACATCAAGTTGTCAGGGTCTAATTTCTCAAATTGAATTTACTGATAATGGTATCAAGTTGGTTTTTTTTTTTTTTTTAATAAAATTCAAGCATTGTTCTCTGGCGTTCCAATGTATTATTGTAACATCTTAAATAAGATACCTTTATTTTAACTGTAGTTCAAACATGGAGTTTTCTATAAATCTAGTAATGGGGAAATTAGAATCTAGTTTGCCTCTGCTTTTCTCTTCTTTGCATATTCAAAGATAAAATGGATGTCAAATTAATTTTACAAACAACAGCACCACAATAGGGATAAAGTTTTACTCTGAAGGTAAATGATTCACTAAATTTTGTCCACTTTGTAGGGGAGAGTTAAAAAACTTATGCATGCTCACCTTAATGTTACATTCATAAAACTAACAATGGTAGCTTAGAAGCCATTTTGCAGAACAGATTTTTGGATAGTAGGATATCCTTACACCTGGGGAAATTTTAGTACTGTTGCTCCAGCTCACAGGGGAAAGTTATTTATGACATCCTGGGAGCAAGATGCTTGCTAAACTTAATGAAGCTATGCCAAAAGTAAGCTGCTTGTTTAGTCAGCTGCTGCACAGTTCAGAGTCCAGGTATATTGCATGTGTTGTAAATGTACTGTGAAATAGGTCTCCTGGTTGCATTATGGAATAATGAGTTTGTAGAAACCTCATGCCAAGTCTTACATAGATAGTTTCTCACGTACTGTATCCTTTTTTGCTGACTCTTTGTATATGGAGGAGGAAGGATGTATGGTTCGATTCTTCATTCCAGGAAAAGACATGTCATGTATGTTCTTTTCCGGTGACTTGAAAGAAAACTTTCTAAGGCAAATATGAATATTTTTCCTATTAAAAAAATCAAACCTCAAATTTTAAGTAAATATTTACACTTCTCCACAGTGAAGGCGTAGGCTTCACTTATAATCCCAGTATTTAGAAGTGATCATAGTTAATATTTTGGATTTGATTTACTTCTCTGTCATTTACTATGCTATATAATCTTGTCTTAGTTTTCTTTTCTGCAAAATGAGGATAAACAATATTTTGTTTAATTCTCACAACTCTGGGAAGTGAATTGATGCAGTGCTTAGAACGGTATCAGACATGTTTAAGTATTAGATCTTACTATTAAGGAGTCTTCCACATAATTTTATGTAAAATTGTGATCATACCTGAGAGTGTGCACATTTTTAGGCAGTGTTTTAGTGGAATATTCTTACAGTAGTTAGAATGGCTCTGCCTATTTTTTTGCTAGACAACTTAGCAACCCCAGAAACTGATTCTTTTAGAGCCAGTTATTGGACTTACTATGAACAGAACAGATGATTGCGCTTTGCCTTTGTAAACTCATAAAATTTAATGGGTGACCTCTCGATTCTGTCTACTTCTGTTTTTGTTCTGGCTTTTTTTTTTTTTTTTTTTAAACCTAACTCATCTCATTATCATTTGAATCACAAGAGATGTATGTGGAGTTTTTATTCTTGGCTCAGTTTAACTTTCTTTTAAAGAATATGGTCAGTAATCTTGATGGCATTGGGGGGAGGGTGGGAAAAAGGGAGAAGATATCAGCGAAATAGCCCTGATTTTGAGGAAGCAGATTTTATAGACAATTTGGAACTAACCTAATTAATTATTTTGACCTAAAAAAGAAAAAAAAACTTAAAAGATTTTGTAAGACTGTTTAAAACTTGAGCAACTAAAGCGTTAAGTGGATATACATTTTTTTAATTTTAGGTGTAAGAAACTGGCTTGAGGGACTCCCTGGCAGTCCAGTGATGAAGACTCCAAGCCACTACTTCGGGGGACTGGGGTTCAGTCTCTAGTCAGGGAACTAAAGTCCTGCATGCTGCATAGCATGATCGAAAGAATTTTTTTTAATGTATTTTTTTAAAAAAGAAATTGGCTTGATACTAGAAAATAAAGTAAAGAAATGAACTGTTATTTCTAGAGGGAGTGATAAAAGCGCTTTATGGGTTCAAAATTATATAAGCTTTTAAAATATGTCTATAAATGATCCAAAAAGTTAAATTTGAAAAGTTTGCAGTTAGTTAGCAGTAAGTGGACGCAAAAGCTGTGAATAGTAAGTTGCAGGAGGAGCTCACACAACTGAGAGGAGACAAAATGTGAGGTTGAGGTGAGACCTTACTGTTAAGCTCACCCAGCCTATAGTTTCCCTCCAGCTGCACTTCTGTCTCTAAGTGAGGAAAGGTGTTATGTGCCCTTTTCTCTTACTCTGATTCCCTCTCTCTTAACTTTTTTCCTGGTGACATGGAAATCCAGCATGGCAGAGATCCAGGAGTGCCTCTCCATGTCCCAGTATCCATTAATACAAAAATATCATATATCCCTTTCCTTCTTCTTTGGATTTAAAACAGAGTATATGCACTGTCAGGCAATGCTGAAAAATGATTGCACTGGCTCTTTAAACATACTCCAGTCAAAGACCATTATCCCCAAAGCTAAAAACATACTGGACCCAGTAGTAAAAGTATTGGAAACAAAGTGGATATTATTATCTGTTCCAAACTGACATAACGTCATAATATCCGCAGGGTGTTAGCAACCCTGAAGAAACTCTAAGGAAGAGGATTTTACGAGGTCATGTTTTTCAAGGACCAGTTTAGATCTCATCTTCATACTTTTTACTTCAGCTGACAGTAATCCCATCAGCTTCTGTGTAGCTACTTACTTAATCTTCTGAGGTTCCAGGAATATAGTCTGTTTCTTTGTATCTCTCAAACTGACTTCTCTCACATGGTAGAAACTCAGTACATTGTTGGTTCTTAAGCAGTTGAAGAGATTCAGTGATGGGACAGAAGCCAGCCTGTAAAGGGTGAGTACAGGATGGGTGCATACAGGAAGCTAAGTGGCTTGTGTATTGGTTTTAGAGCCAGACACATCTGGTATATGACTTCCCTGGTGGCTCAGACGGTAAAGCATCTGTCTACAATGCCAGAGACCTGGGTTCGATCCCTGGGTCGGGAACATCCCCTGGAGAAGGAAGTGGCAGCCCACTCCAGTACTATTGCCTGGAAATCCCATGGACAGAGGAGCCTGGTAGGCTACAGTCCATGGAGTCGCAAAGAGTCTTCCGACTATTTCTGTACTTTTTAGCTCTTTTATGTTGGGAAAATTTATGCAAAGTGAGTTTATTCCTCTATAAAATGGAAGTGATGATAGACAGTTACAGATTTATTATGAGGGTTAGAGATACTCTATAAAAATACATAATAAAGTCCATAATATGTGCTTAGTAAAGTGGTAGCTATTATTGGTATATTACTGGAACCTGGTACTTAAATGAAAGGTACAGGTAAGGTGAACATGATTTTATTATGAAATCATCTATCACATGTGAGAGGCCTAAAATAGAAGCATATTATAATAGGGGAGGTGTAAACATACCTTGCTACCTGAGTATTAGAGGCTGAAATTACAAATAGATTAAAAAACAATTTAGGTAAATTTGTGGATGAAAGTATTTTTTGAATGTATATATGTGCCTATATCGGAGAAGGCAGTGGCAGCCCACTCCAGTACTCTTGCCTGGAAAATCCCATGGACAGAGGAGCCTGGAAGGCTGCAGTCCATGGGGTCACTGAGGGTCGGACATAACTGTGTGGCTTCACTTTCACTTTTCACTTTCCTGCATTGGAGAAGGAAATGGCAACCCACTCCAGTACTCTTGCCTGGAGAATCCCAGGGACGGGAGAGCCTGGTGGGTTGCCGTCTGTGGGGTCACACAGAATCGGACACGACTGAAGTGACTTAGCATCAGGTGCCTATATGCCTGGTATTGCCTGGGCATTGTGAATATTTTATGAGTAATAAATCCTGGTGGGATTATTGCAAGATGTGTGGGTAAATAATGTATCCCAAATGACTCCCAGCAGAGTTCTTTTCAGGTGCTTCACAGATCACTGACTTGATTCAGTATGTTAAGTCTGACCTTTCTCTTCTTTCTGAGGTATACGTATGTAAACTTAATCTAGAAATCTAGAGCTGTAGATGTCTATCTTGGCTAATTATATAGTTCCTCACTGACTGGCGGCCTCTTTTACTTGCATTGACCCTTTCATATACTGGTCAGGGCAGTACAGAGTGAGTGAGTGCTGATATTTGAAAGGCACTCATCTGACTCAGACCTTTGACGTGGTGAAAGTGGTCAGTGTGGTGTAAACCCGAACAAGGAAATAGGTTCCTATCAGGGAGGAAACATCCATTCTGTCTCCCTCTGCCTCCCTTGTACAATAAGAACTTGAGATCAGAAGAGCTATATTGCTGAATGTTCTTTGTGATTCATTATAATTAAATGAATTTGGTGGAAGGAGGTATACCTTCATTAGTTAATTAATATACTTATCTTATTTGGTTGCTTTCTTGCTATTTTTGCCTACCTGGATCCCCTTGTTTCTTTCCTTTTACTTGCCAGGGCAGTGTTAGATTTTGCAAGATGTGTGGAAGCCAAGTTAAATAAATACTAAATTGAATGGCTCATTGTTTATTTTGGAGATAAGTTGTTAGTAATCTTGGCCAGTTTTGATGCTTTTCTTTTTGTTAAGGCAAGTAACTCGTAGGGAGATAAGGTTCTTGGCATTTCTGTCTTATTTAGAAAATAAATTGATTTAAACTGTTTGGAGAGTCACTAGATTGTATGTGTGTGTGTAAAACTGTTTTCATTGCCTTAAAGAATTGAAAATAATAGTTATTGCATAATGTGATCTATAACCATAAGATTTTTTTTAGAAATATTATACTTCCATAAAAATCTACAAAGATTACATTGATTTTGACGGTTTAATATTGTCCCAAATAAAAAATATATACATTGAGCTTTATTGAGTTAATTGGCCTAATTCTTAGGGACTAACAAAATTTGATATTAACTGAAGCTAGTTATTTTAAGCCTGGCAATTCTTCAAAAAATGTAGTAACTTTTATGAAATTGTATACCTTCTTTAGCCCAATGAAAAGCAACTTATACAGTGTTTAATAAGGATATTTATCTTTCAGAATTATAATCCTTATATGTTTGATAATAAAAGTTAAAAGCATTTGGGTTAAACTTTCAATTCAGGACTTTTGGTAGCCATTTTTAAAATTCTGGTTAAAAAAAAGAAGACAGATATAAACATCTGTAGAATCCAGATGACCCACAGTCTTCAATTTAAGTAACAGACCTTTTATCAGTACTGTTTGCTAATGAATAAAAAAAAGACTTATCTTAGTTTAATGCCTAACTGAGGAGATGAAAAAGCAGTTTTAAGAGTTAGGTAGTAGGCACTAGAAATAAAAACAAAAATAAATGAGACCTAATCAAACTTAAAAGCCTTTGCACAGCAAAGGAAAACCATAAAAAAATGGAAAGACAACGTACAGAATGGGAGAAAATATTTGCAAATGATGCTACAGACAGGGGCTTAATCTTCAAAATATACAAACAACTTATACAAATTCAACAACAAAAAGACAACCCAATTGAAAAACTGGCAGATCATAATAGGCAGTTCTCCAAAGAAGACATACGGACAGCCAATAGGCAACATGAAAAGATGTTCAACATCACTGAGTATTAGAGAAATACAAATCAAAACTACAGTGAGGTGCCACCTAACAGCAGTCAGAATGGCCATCATTAAAGTATCTACAAATAAAAATGCTGGAGAGGGTGTGGAGAAAAGGGAACCCTCCTATACTGCTGGTGGGAATGTAAGTTGGTGTAACCACCATGGAAAACAATGTGGAAGTTCTTCAAAAAACTAAAAATTGCCATATGATCCAGCAATCCCACTCCTGGGCATGTACTTGCACAAAACTATAATGCAAAAAGATACATGCACCCTGTGTTTATAGCAGCACCATTCACAGCAGCCAGGTCATGGAGACAGCCTGCATGTCCATCAGCAGATGAATGGGTAAAGATGTGGTACATATATGTATATATATACAGTGGATATATTGTAATCTATATATGCAGTGGATAAACTATAAAGGAAAAGAATATTAAAAATAGAATGTATGTGTATAACTGAGTTACTTTCCTGTACAGCAGAGATTGGCACAACACGGTTAATCAACTGTACTTCAATTAAAAAAATAGAAGAGTAAGGTAGTAAATACAAAAAATCTTAAGTAATACATATTTTCTTTGTTTTGGTCATTTTATAGGCCATACACACATAATTTGCCATCTTTTTTTAACAGAACATTGAAAGTTAATCTTGAATCCTCCCATTTTCAAAAATTTAAGTGAATATGTTTATTTCTACTAGGGACGTATACTATTTTGAATTCGCTGCTTATCTTAAATCAGTCTTTAAGGTGATGTGTGCTAAGTCACTTCAGTTGTGTCCAATTCTCTGCGACCCTGTGGACTTTAGCCCATCAGGCTCCTCTGTCCATGGGATGCTCTAGACAAGAATACTGGAGTGGGTTGCCATGCTTGCCTCCAGGAGATCCTCCCGACTGACTCAGGAATCAAACCCACATCTCTGAAGTCTCCTGCATTGGTAGGCATGTTCTTTACTACTAGCGCCACCTAGGAAGCCCCAAAGGAAGAAATAAGGAACTAGTACACATACCTTAATTTTTCATCCTTTCTAATGAAAATTTTAGATCATCTATTTGAAGAATTATGTTGATTCAGGATCATTAGCAAGTTATGTTTGTTAATTGATGGGTGTATCAGTGTGATTACTGTAAAATGCAGTATCAGAAATGTATTTTTTCTAGAAAACTGATGCTAATGATTTAAAATTTTTATTGCAGCTAGAACGAGTAAATCTGTCTGCAGCTCAGACACTGAGAGCAGCTTTCATTAAGGTGAGGCACAGATAATTTATTATTATGGTGGTTAAAATGTATCTTATAAAGAAATCTAAATACCATGTCATAAGTGTCATTATTATGGTGGTTAAAATGTATCTTATAAAGAAATCTAAATACCATGTCATAAATGTCAGTTTATTTTTTTAACCTTTCTTTTTGGATACCTTTCTCTTTTGTTTTTGTTTTGCTGTTTAGTGAAAACCTTTTCAGTCATCTTGTGCCTGTTTTAGTGTACACTTTTAAAGCTTAAAACACTTCTAAAAAGTGAGTTGGAACAAGTGCCGTTTCAGTAGAATTCAGCTTTTCATCACTTTGTGCTTTTGAACTGACTTCTTCAAAATGTTTTCTCTTTGGCTTTAAAGTATATTTTAAAATTCTGTTTTATTTGACATATTCAAAACTTTTATAAAGTTAAACCCAAAGATTTTCTTCATGCTCTTTTTAACTATAGAATGTAAGTGTAAAACTGTGTTTTGAGTGGGAAAATAAGACCTCTGTGTTGCTCACATCAAGGAAATTTTGAGGATCAGCTGAGTCACTCAGGATGAACTTTTTCATTGTCTTATTGTTTCATTGCCCTGAAGATGTTAAGTTGATAATCCCTAGCTCACGTGTTGGTGCTGAACATTTAAAACATAGCAAGTTCAAATTGAGTTGTACTCCAGGTTTTGAAGATGAGTACCAATAAAAGAATATAAGCAACTCAGTAATATGTATTACATTGATTGCATGTTGAAATGATAATAGTTTGGGTATACTCTTAAAATAACTTAATGTGTTTTTTCTTTTTACTTTTTAAATGTGGCTGCTGCTGCTGCTGCTGCTGCTGCTAAGTCACTTCAGTCGTGTCCGACTCTGTGCGACCCCATAATGTGGCTACTAAAAATTTAAAATCAGATAGGCTCCTACCAAATATTTCTATTGGATAGCCCTACTCCACTTACTGAGTGCAGCCGTTCATATAAGACTTAATCCATTTTATCCTAAATACATATCCATCCCAAGTCACTTCAGTTGTGTCTGACTCTTGTGATGCCAGGCTCCTCTGTCCATGGGATTCTCCAGGCAAAAATACTGGAGTGGGTTGCAATTTCCCTCTCCAGGGTATCTTCCTGACCCAGGGATTCAACCCACATTTGATCCTCTTATATCTCCTTCACTGTCAGGCAGGTTCTTTACTACTAGCACCACTTGGGAAGACCTAAATACATATCAGGATACCCAAAATTTTAATTTTTATTTACTTTTTGTGTGTTTTCTCCCATCAATAGCTAAAACAACTTACATTTCAAGTATTTTAATGTTTAAATCTAGAATTAATTTATAGTTGAGCCTCACTGGAATTGAAACTGTGAATATTCAGCTTAATTTCTTTTTATGGCAGAGGTTAGCTTATTGATACCTCACTTGAAGTGAAGTTGCTCAGTCATGTCTGACTCTTTGCGACCCCATGGACTGTAGCCTACAAGGCTCCTTCAGTTCAGTTCAGTCGCTCAGTCGTGTCCGACTCTTTGCGACCCCATGAATCGCAGTACGCCAGGCCTCCCTGTCCATCACCATCTCCTGGAGTTCACTCAGACTCACGTCCATCAAGTCCATGATGCCATCCAGCCATCTCATCCTCGGTCATCCCCTTCTCCTCCTGCCCCCAATCCCTCCCAGCATCAGAGTGTTTTCCAATGAGTCAACTCTTCTCATGAGGTGGCCAAAGTACTGGAGCTTCAGCTTTAGCATCATTCCAGTCCACGAAATTTTCCAGGCAAGAGTACTGGAGTGGGTTGCCATTTCCTTCTCCAGGGGATCTTCCCAACCCAGGGATCGAACCCACGTCTTGTGCATTGCAGGCAGACGCTTTTGCTGTCTGAGACCCCCTGGTAGCATAAATAATGTCGTTAGACATCTCTCTGTTTCACTATTAGAAATTACATTTTGTGTATTGATCAGTACTATTTTGATGTAATACTCTAAAATGCAGTGCCTGTATACACATACATACTAATTTTATTTAAATATATTCCGCCAAATCATTGGATTAATGAAGAAAATGAATGAAGCAGCACCATCCTTAGTGGAGTTTTTTGTTGTTTATTTGTTTTTCGTTTTCTTCTTTGCATTAAATATCAATGTGACTTGGAGTGGTATATTGAACTGCTTCAGTGGTTGTCTGACCTGCCTCTTGAGAAACCTGTATGCAGGTCAGGAAGCAACAGTTAGAACTGGACATGGAACAACAGACTGGTTCCAAATAGGAAAAGGAGTACATCAAGGCTGTATATTGTCACCCTGCTTATTTAACTTCTATGCAGAGTACATCATGAGAAATGCTGGGCTGGAAGAAGCACAAGCTAGAATCAAGATTGCCGGGAGAAATCTCAATAACCTCAGATATGCAGAGGACATCACCCTTATGGCAGAAAGTGGAGAGGAACTAAAAGGCCTCTTGATGAAAGTGAAAGAGGAGAGTGAGAAAGGGGGCTTAAAGCTCAACATTCAGAAAACGAAGATCATGGCATCTGGTCCCATCACTTCATGGGAAATAGATGGGGAAACAGTGCAAACAGTGTCAGACTTTATTTTGGGGGGCCCCAAAATCACTGCAGATGGTGATTGCAGCCATGAAATTAAAAGACACTCCTTGGAAGAAAAGTTATGACCAACCTAGATAGCATATTGAAAAGCAGAGACATTACTTTGCCAACAAAGGTCCATCTAGTCAAGGCTATGGTTTTTCCTCTGGTCATCGATGGATGTGAGAGTTGGACTGTGAAGAAAGCTGAGCACTGAAGAATTGATGCTTTTGAACTGTGGTGTTGGAGAAGACTCTTGAGAGTCCCTTGGACTGCAAGGAGATCCAACCAGTCCATTCAGAAGGAGATCAGCCCTGGGATTTCTTTGGAGGGATTGATGCTAAAGCTGAAACTCCAGTACTTTGGCCACCTCATACGAAGAGTTGACTCATTGGAAAAGACTCTGATGCTGGGAGGGATTGGAGACAGGAGGAGAAGGGGATGACAGAGGATGACATGGCTGGATGGCATCACTGACTCGATAGACGTGAGTCTGAGTGAACTCCAGGAGTTGGTGATGGACAGGGAGGCCTGGCATGCTGCGATTCATAGGGTCGCAAAGAGTCAGACATGACTGAGCGACTGAACTGAACTGATGGTGGCATTATGGGGACTATCTTAACCATCTTTGTGGCTAAAGAAGGAAGAGTGATCCGTTGCACACCACAGTATTGATAAGGCAAAAGTCAGTTTTTTGCCTTTTCCTATAACAAGAAGAGAGAGAAACTTCTCCTGTGTGTCCTCATAAGGAATACTCACTCTGAAGTATTTATTATATACCCACTGACAGTCATAAAAGACATAAAATAATGAACTTTATTAAGCTTTTCCTTGTAATGTCCTTATATATGAGCTGACATTTTAACTCTAAAGTACAATTAAAAAGCAAACTGTTTAAAGTATGTGGTTATGATAAATCTGGTTAAATATGATAAATCTGGATAAATTTTATTCATGGCACAGATTCTTTTTTTTTTAGTTTATTTTAATTGGCGGCTATTTACTTTCCAATGTCGTGGTGGTTTTTGCCATACATTGACATGAATCAGCCACGGCTGTGCTTGTGCCCCCCATCCTGTACCCGCCTCACACCTCCCTCCCCATCCTGTCTCTCTGGGTTGTCCCAGTACACCAGCTTTAAGTGCCCTATTTCATACATCGAACTTGGACTGGTCATCTGTTTCACATATGGTAATATACATGTTTCAGTGCTATTCTCTCAAATCATCCCACCCTGCCTTCTCCCACAGAGTCCAAAAGTCTGTTTTTTACATCTGTGTCTCTTTTGCTGTCTTGCGGATAGGGTTGTTGTTACCGTCTTTCTAAATTCCTTATGTATGTGGTTTATATTTGTGTTTCTCTTTCTGACTTATTTCACTCTGTATAATAGGCTCCAGTTTCATTCACCTCATTAGAGCTGACGCAAATGCGTTCTTTTTAATGCTGAGTAATATTCCATTCACGACAGTGTGATCACTCACCTAGAGGCAGACATCCTAGAATGTGAAGTCAAGTGGGCCTTAGGAAGCATCACTATGAACAAAGCTAGTGGAGGTAATGGAACTCCACTTGAGCTATTTCAAATCCTAAAAGGTGATGATGTGAAAGTGCTGCACTCAGTATGCCAGCAAATTTGGAAAACCCAGCAGTGGCCACAGGATGGGAAAAGGTCAGTTTTCATTCCAATCCCAAAGAAAGGCAATGCCAAAGAATGCTCAAACTACCACACAAGTGCACTCATCTAATGCTAGCAAGTAATGCTTACAATTCTCCAAGCCGGGCTTCAAAAGTACATGAACTGCAAATTTCCAGATGTTCAAGCTGGTTTTAGAAAAGGCAGAGGAACCAGAGATCAAATTGCCAACATATGTTGGATCATCAGAAAAGAGAATTCCAGAAAAACATCTATTTCTGCTTTATTGACTATGCCAAAGCCTTTGACTGTGTGGATCACAATAAACTGTGGAAAATTCTGAGAGAGATGGGAATACCAGAGCACCTAACCTGCCTCTTGAGAAATCTGTATGCAGGTCAGGAAGCAAGAGTTAGAACTGGACATGGAACAACCGACTGGTTCCAAATAGGAAAAGGAGTACATCAAGGCTGTATATTGTCACCCTGCCTGTTTAACTTATATGCAGAGAACATCATGAGAAATGCTGGGCCGGAAGAAACACAAGCTGGAATCAAGATTGCTGGGAGAAATATCAATAACCTCAGATATGCAGATGACACCACCCTTATGGCAGAAAGTGAAGAGGAACTCAAAAGCCTCTTGATGAAAGTGAAAGAGGAGAGTGAAAAAGTTGGCTTAAAGCTCAACATTCAGAAAACGAAGATCATGGCATCCAATCCCATCACTTCATGGGAAATAGATGGGGAAACAGTGTCAGACTTTACTTTTTGGGGCTCCAAAATCACAGCAGGTGGTGATTGCAGCCATGAAATTAAAAGACGCTTACTCCTTGGAAGAAAAGTTATGACCACCCTAGATAGCATATTCAAAAGCAGAGACATAACTTTGCCAACTAAGGTCTGCCTAGTCAAGGCTGTGGTTTTTCCTGTGGTCATGTATGGATGTGAGAGTTGGACTGTGAAGAAGGCTGAGCACCGAAGAGTTAATGCGTTTGAACTGTGGTGCTGGAGAAGACTCTTGAAGGTCCCTTGGACTGCAAGGAGATCAACCCTGGAATTTCTTTGGAAGGAATGATGCTAAAGCTGAAGCTCCAGTACTTTGGACACCTCATGCGAAGAGCTGACTCATTGGAAAAGACTCTGATGCTGGGAGGGATTGAGGGCAGGAGGAGAAGGGGACAACTGAGGATGAGATGGCTGGATGGCATCACTGACTCGATGGACGTGAGTCTGAGTGAACTCCGGGAGATGGTGATGGACAGGGAGGCCTTGCGTCCTGCGATTCATGGGGTCGCAAAGAGTTGGACACGACTGAGCGACTGAACTGAACTGATCTTAATTACTGTATTCTGTTTGGTAAAATTTCAAATGATTTTAAAGGAGGGCATGCATTAAAATATTAAGATTTTTAAACTTACTTGAAAAAAGCCATGCCCAGCCATATATCTGCATTTATATCATTAGATTTTCATGTTTCCAGTTCTTGGTTCATAGCACCAGTGATATTTATCAAACTTTAATACCTATTTTTGTTATTTGGAGAAAAGTAATTTTTCCCAAGAAACTAGTGATTATTATCTCTTACGATATCGATCCTGCTTTCCCCTCTGGGAGGCTTCTGATAATGTTAAGGATCATTGATCCCAAGAGAGGGTATTTCTGCCCTTGGCTTTTAATAAAAGTTGGATAGCACAAAGTTTAAGATTATATTCTGAAGGAAAACTTGAAGTTACAGATACAGTGTCTGATTTAAGGGTTTTTCAGTTAGAGTCACTGGTTATGTTTGAGGCCTCTAAGATAAAAAGCATAACTAGGACGTCAGCCAGAAGATGCTAAACTACTGTTTCCAGAGTATGTGCCAAGGTACCTTGGACTCCGCAGGAAACTCAGAGTGGTGTCATGAGGTATTTTAAACATTTGAAGGAATAGAGTGATTTCAACATTAGCTTGACACTGTGAACTGCTAGCTTGAGACAGTTTGCAGTTTCAACATCTTCAGCTGGGCTGCATTCGTTTCAGTGATGTCATATCTTTGTGAAACTGGACTTTGGGCACTGCTGTTGATAGAAAGCAAGTTCACAAGAAAATCAATGTACAATAGGAAATGAGGGTAGAAAATTCTAATCTAATTCCAACATTTGAGAAATTGTGCAGTGCCCAACAGGTTCTCACATCTCATTAATAATAAATCATGGTTATTTAAGAATAAATAAAATATTTTTCTTTCAATTCATGTGATTTTTAAAGGCTACTAAGTTGTTAGGACGTAAGTATGTACTAAAGTTGTTTGAATTTTACTTACTGCACAGCAGTGTTAGGTATTTCGGTATTTCTTCTGGCACTAAGAACACTGAACTAAGAAAAAGTAGGGACATCTGTGAGGACTGTAATGCTGCAGCTGTGGCATTTGAGGGCTCCAGACGAACTGGGTACTGAAAGCATTGTTCTCAGACTTGCAGAAGCGTTTTTTCCATACTTTATTATAACTTAACCAAAGAAGTTGTATTTTTCTGTTGACATTCTCTGTAAGCAGATAGAACATCCCCTGCTTTCTAAGATAATTCATTGTGTAGGTAGATTTAATGTTACCCAGAGAAAACAAACCACTCTTAACAAATACTGGCTTGTTTCACTCTTACCAAATAACTATATTATTTTATGGCAGTTTACCAAATTAATAATGTTGACACCTTCTTAGGCCTTTTTTGTACAGCTTATCTTTCAATTTATTAAAATAGATTCTTAAATACATTCATGAGAGGGAAAATCAAACAGGTTTTAAAGAAGAATTCAGTAGGACATACTTTATTAACTGTCAAAATAACTTTTCCTGTAAGCATTTGACAACAGTTAAAATGATCCCAGGATGAAACTAAATGTGTATGTTTTCTTTTCTGCTTTCATTCCATAACCTTTCAGTTTTTGGTACTTGAAATCTAATTAGAAGCAAGATGTTATAATGTAAAGAGCTGAAGAGAGCTAAAACTGCAGTGATGCCAGAATTGAGGAGGCAGAGGGTAAACATAACTTGGCCCATCAGGAAGCAAATAGATTGCCATTTGCTAGATCATATTTACTATGTAGTACCAGGGTGAAAAAGAGAGGAAATTATCAGCATAATGATTAAAATTGGCAGGCGTCCTAAAAGAAACACCGTGTGAGTACAACAGTTTTTAAAAATAATAAAATGGGGCAGAATTACAAGGGAAAATCCAAATCTTGAAAACTAACTTTGGTAAACTCAAGACTTTTTATGTTCAATCTTGAAATAGCTGGAAGATTTTAGTGCCCTAGGGAATGTAAGTAACAGAATCAATGCAAGCTCATTAGTGAAACAAGCTCAAGGGATAGTAAAAGGATTAATGGTTTTCTGAAAGCTAGTGAAGGAGATAATATTCTTGCTGCAAAAATAAAGTAGGAAATGAATATCATTGTGTGAGAATATAGTTAAGGGATCATATAGCTTCAATAAAACCTCCAAAATGAATCCTGGTTTTTTTGTTGTTGTTGTTTTTCCTGACAGTTTGTTAATTTAAATGCAGAGAATCTGAAGGAAAGAAATTGGTGAGATGAGTTACTGTTTGATTTTCAAGTTGAAATATTGCTTAATGAAAAAGAGCTAAAAATCTTCAGTGTTTTTAAACTATTGAAAAAAGTAATTGAAAAACTGTATCTATATGTATATATATACATGTACATATATTTACTCTTTATTTCTATGTTTGTTATTAGTTTGATTGCAAGAGAGTATAAATGAGAAGTAGGAAATGTTAAATACATTATGTTCAGATGGAAGTTTGGATCGTGACTGTAGTAATCTGTGGATGCACAAACCCTCCCCACACATAAGTGAATGGCATCACGACGCTTGCTTTGCAAAGATTTCTGCCCTTATTTGTAAGTTGATCAGTTTAAGGAGGTCCTAAGAGATTCTGAATGGTTAGGTTTTGGCTTTAAAATGTTGATTCAGTTTCTGTATTTCAAAACTATCTTTCTCTTTCTTATAGGCTGAAAAAGAAAATCCAGGACTCACGCAAGACATAATTATGAAAATTTTAGAGAAAAAAAGTGTAGAAGTCAACTTCACAGAATCCCTTCTTCGAATGGCAGCTGATGATGTAGAAGGTAATCAGAAAGTCTTGTTTAGTTTTCTTACAGATACTGAAAAGCTCCTCCAAATCTTTCTTATTTGATAAAAGTGACTCCTCCCCTCCCTTCCTCTCCCCTTCCCCTTTTCCTCCCTTGCCTCTTACTGTTAGTGTTATTGTTATTATTTTGAAATGAAAATGGGGGGGTGCAGGGAGGAACCCATATAAAATAGACATGTAGTTCTTTTTATGTTTTGTCAGATTGAGTTACTAGAAGTAAAGCATTTGTTTATTTTTCCCCTTATTAATTAATACGTTTGATGAGTTCTAGTTTAATGAAGAGACAAGCTCCTTGGAATGGTGGTTTTATTTTGTGTTGACTTTATGCAGATACCAGTTTGAAAGTAATGAGTTTCTTCTTTTTAAACTTTGGTATAGCATGTTTGTGGGTTTTTTGTTTTTTTTTTTTTCAAATATAGATTTGTGAGAACAATATTACTAATCATCCTTTTGGCCTCTTTTCACATTTTTGCTTTTTTAAATAATTAGAAATGTATGTGTGCTTGGTCGCTAAGTCATGCCCAACTCTGCAACCCCATGGACTGTAGCCCACCAGGTTCCTCTGTCCATGGGATTCTCCAGGCAAGAATACTGGAGTGGGTTGCCATCTCCTTCTCCAGGGGATCTTCCCGACCCAGGGTTCGAACCCACTGTCTGCCGCATTTCCTGCATTATCAGATGGATTCTCTACCACTGAGCCACCTAGGAAGCCCTGGGTTTCACTGAAATTTAGTAGTCATTTTCCCTCTAATTTAGAAACACATAGAGGTATAATTTCTCATGTTTATTAAGCGAGAACAAAAATAGATGTTTTAACTGATTGTGTAAATTATGAGAAAGTCCTCATTATTATTCTGGATTGAGCACCTGCATCCTGTCAGGCCAGGTTGTATTGATGAGTTGGTAGAGCTGTAATGTTTCGGAGTCTACAGTGAATCTGGTTGTGAAGTTTTGCTTTTGCTGCATCTGACTAAACTTCCTTACCAAAGTTGCTGTTTTGTGATGCCAAGCTGTATGTTGGACTTTGTATGGTGGTATTTTTGTTTTAAGTGAGATTTCAAGAATGTGCTGAAGACTTTAGTAGGTTTGGAGTTTTGATGTAAGGAGCCATTGTATGTTGAATGTAGAGATTTCTTTAATTAGACTCATATTCACAATTGTCAGATACATATTGCCATTGTATTTGTTACAAATGTCATTACTTACTAACTGTTTCCTTGTGAAATGTAACTTGAGAGGCCTGAAAAATTTGATTGGGCCTTCCTTTTAAATTTTATCTATTTCTAAGATTTCATGGAATTTCCATTTATCCCATATTGAAGATGTTCATTTTTTTATCTTCTGATATTTTACTTGGAGGGAGCCCTAATACAATTATTGAACTAAGTTAAACTGTAATGAATTCTGCTTTGCAACCTTATTCTTCCTAGTTTTCTAGCCTGTTATCTCCCACTCACCTCCTTGACCAACACATTGGAAATTCTTAGACTTGAATTTGGCAGCAAGTTGCATGATGTTTTTTTACTATGTATTTATTTCATCAGAGTATATGATTGAACGACCGGAGCCAGAATTCCAGGACCTAAATGAAAAGGCACGAGCACTTAAACAAATTCTCAGTAAGATCCCAGATGAGATCAACGACAGAGTGAGGTTTCTGCAGACAATCAAGTAAGCAGCTTTTTGTTTGGTTCTTCTTCTTTTTTAAGAACTTCAAAAGGACCACTCATTTTAGATGTTTTACTGTGGTATGACATTAATATTAAGTTGAAATATTAATTTGAAATAAAAAATTTGAAAATTACTATATTTTTTATTAATTTCTAAATAGCCTCTGGCTTCTGAGTACAGTAAAATATTTTAGACTGTTTCATTTAAAAGCAGAGAATGGAATGTACATAAACTAGACTGCAGTTTGAACTTCATAAGAAGTGGAAGAATGTAAATATCACATTAAAGTGAAGAGGGTAGTTGAAGAGATTGATAACAAAGGATACCAATACTGTGTTTTATTTCAGAAATAGTTCACGTTATTAGCATAATGATGTACTCTTAGTTGTAAACAGCACTTTTTAATACTGACCAAGTTGTGAACCTCCCAGAATCCTTGCATTTGGGATGTAGAATGAAAGAGTTTGAGCTGACACAGTTCGGTTCAGCCAGGAACCAGGCTGATGGACAGCAGCAAGAAGGGTTCTTCTCAAACAGGGACTCAGCACCTCCACCCAGGGGTGTTCTCAGGGGTGAGAGGGCGGAGGAGTCAGAAGGGAACTCCAAACGTAATTTCTAGATGAGTATTTTTAAACTAAAGAGTCTGATAATTTTCTTCTACCTCAGTGGGTAGAACACAAAACTGGGAATAACTGGTGGGACTATCAGTGCAACCTTTTGGTGAAACAAATAGAAATTGCTAGAAAGGAGTGGGAGGAGGGTTCAAGGAGGGGACAAATGTCTACATGTGGCTGATTCATGTTGTTGTATGGCAGAAACCAACACAGCACTGTAAAGCAATTATCTTCCAATTAAAATAAGTTTAAAAAAAGCAGGTAAGCACTATTGGAACCAGACTTTAAAAAAAAAAATTGCTAGAAAGGAAGGATTTAGCACAAATCTTTTTCTGGAAGAAGCTGCATCATAGCATTATATCTTTCAAGAGCTGAAGGAGGCTCCCCCAGAATAAATATTACCATACATCTCACAGGAAGAGTGTTCTTTGTAATTCATCTAGCAAAATTATATTTTAGCTGATCGGCTACATTTTATTGGGATAGAGGGAGGAGTGTGACCCATTTTAGAAAATAATGGTAATAAGTACCAACTAAGCTATCAAGGAATGACTGTGTTCTCTTTGGTCCTCTGATTGAGTATCAGAAAGTACAAAAGACTCCACTGACTAGTCAAAGTCCTTGTCACAGAGACTAAAACCTTAAGGTTAGTATTTTTGCTTTTATTGGAAAGCCTTAGCTTTCTTTAGTAGTTTTTATTACAGATTTTTATTTTCATTTTTGTATAAAGTGAACATTTGCCCCATAAAAGGGTAATTGTCAGTAATCTCAAACACAGCTGTTTAAACACGTATTTCTAGAATTTTAAAATGATACAATTTATTTTGATAATCATATGCTACACTTCTATAACCTGGTTGGAACCTAAGCAGACTGACTCCAAGGACTTCTCTGGTGCTTTCCATTCATAGAGAGATTCATAATGTCGATCTAATCAGGTGATTGAAAAAAAGAATATTTGTTTCTGCTGTTTGGAAGAGGCCTGGTAAAGGACATCCTATATATTGGATGTCAGTAGGTAAGAGGCAAAATAGCATTGTGGTTGAAGCTGGGAGTGAGATGGTATACCCAGAACCCTCAGCCTGCTGTTTTGATACCCTCTTTCCGCTTCAAGGACTCCCAGACTCATCTCTGCTAAACCCATTGTTACTCTAAAGAGAGTGAGTTTGAAAACTGCTATATTACCAGCCACATTTTAACCATAAGGAAGTTGAGGTCAAGAGTCTCTGAGTCTTGTCCTTAGTCATTGACAGAGTCTGAATTAGGGTCTTGTCGCTCATTTATGGGGCAATAATAGTATTTCAGTTCTGTTTTCTGGAGTGTGCTTCGCACAACTGAATTAAGATTACTGGCAATTAAAATTTATTTTGTATCCATTTTAGGAGGGATAACTTGCCATGGAAATTTTGTTGATAACATGTATTTTTTTTAAGACTGAAATTTAACCATGTGTGTCATTAGCATGGATAGCTATGGCTATTTGTATCACTGACACATATAGATAAATTTTGATATATATTGTTACTGCTGTTAATTGTTTGACAAATTGGTAGATAAAATTGACCCAAAATAAAAACGGTTTATCCTTCAAGTACAGCATATTGTGCAGTTATTATTTTACTTTCTCATACTTAAGGTGAATATCCTCTCCTCTCATTATTTTAACAATACTTTTCAGTATACCTGTATCAAATACTTACTGTCTTAGCACTGTACAAAATGCTGTGTGAGAAAGAACTCCTGCCAGATGACAAACATCTAGATATTTTTGTATGTACCAGCAGACCTAGGTTTGACTTGCCAACAGTTTGCTTTGTGACCTTGGTAAGTTGCTTAGCTTCTGTGACTCTAGTTTCTGCCTGTGAAGATGAGGGTAACAGTTGTGAATTGAAAATGGTATACATAGTGCCTAGCACAGAATCTAGCATCACAGCACATAAAGCATTGTGAAATAAGATTAGTGTTTTCCCTCTATGAAGTTGAATAGGAAAAATGATTTGATTAATGTTTTTGTTTGACTACATTTGAGCTTATGCAAATACTTTATAAAATTAGTTCTTAGGATACTTTTCAATTAATGAATAACTAGTGGAAACTGGATTTAATAGTCCAGAAATCTCTGCATTTATCTCTTTATCCTTATCTATATTTGAATATTCATAGGTGAGGGTTTGTAAAGGTTGGTTTGGATGATGGCCTCAAAATAGCTTTTCCAGGGTTTCCAATCTGGACCAAACTGAACATACAGAATAGGAATTTCCTTCCTGCAGTATGTTTGTATAAACATAATTACACAGATTTGGGTGACAGAAGTTCTACTGTCCTATGCGAGTTTTTTGTAAGATGTATTACATTTCTTCTGATGCCTCTTGCCCTTTTCAGCATATGTGTTCCCCAAAGGTGTCCCCCTAAATACATGCAAGTTGCTAAAATTCCTTCCTACTCTCTCCATCCTATATGTCTCTTATCGCAGAATTCATAAACTCCAAACTCTGCATGTGCTTAGTTGCTCCGTTGTGTCCAACTCTTTGTGACCCCATAGACTGTAGCGTGACAGGCTCCTCTGTCCATGGGGATTCTCCAGACAAGAATACTGGAGTGTGTTGCCATGCACTTCTCCAGGGGATCTTCCCAACCCAGGGATGCACTACAATTGTTTTACCCCTCAGGTTTTCCTCAGTTTTTTAATTTGTTTAATTGTCTGAAGTATTGTGTGTGTGTGTGTGTGTGTGCGCACACGCGCATGTGCGTTGGTATTTTCTCTTCAGGACAGAAACCCTCAGGTTGTTAACGACCTTCTCTGGCGCAAACCTTAGTGCTGTAAATGAAGATGCTGTTCTGTGTACATACAGGTCATCCAATATTTGACATAAATTGCTGCAGATTATCTTAGAGAAGGCCAGGCCTAGGGACAGACTATCTTGGTCTTTATAAAGCTCTGTGGCAAACAGTGGATCAAAGCTCAACTTTAGGTTCTGAGTTCCCAAACAGTAGTTTCCAAACCTGGTTCATCAGCAGAATCATGTGGGGAGTTTATTTTCTCTTTTGAAGTACAGATTCCCAATAGTCCATAAAGTACACTACAAAATATGGTTGTCTATAAACAGCTGTTTGATTACTGTAATTTGCTTTATTGTATTCCTTTTGAATAAGCTTACTTCAGACCCACAGGGGTTTGAAGAATCTTCCATATCCAGAGATTGGACATTTTTAAATTTGTTGAAATTGTCATTTTTCTCACATAATAGGATGGTTGAATGACACCGTCATTAAGCAGTAGGGGGCTTAATATCTGTCACAGCAATACAGGGATACAGCTTTCTTGAAAACATAAAGGAACAGTTAATGTAACTAAAAATTGTTATTACTAGAGGTCAAAAAAAAAAAGTGGACAGGTATAATTTCTATGTAAACTTATTGTCCTTTTTGAATATCTAATGTTTTAATGTTTCAGCCTGTTACCGATGTGTGACTTACAAGAGGAAATAAGGAAATATTTATTGAAATATTGAATTAGAAGGTCATTACTACTGCAGAATAAGCTAAAATGCTTTTTTACACCAAAAGCTTTTATATTTGTAATTTTTAGAATTTCCGTATGCTTATTTACTAAAAATAAACTGTGAAACACACAGAAAAATCTGGACATGGAGCTTTTTGGTTTTCTTTAAATAGTTTAGCTGAAATGTTTTAAGTATGAAATAACTAAAGTCTGACATTTGTGATTAAAAGGTAGGTAATAAAAGGTTTGTGTTTTGGGTAGAATAGATTGATGTTTTACTAATTCATATCTTTACACTTGCATTGCATTTGAACAGCAAAATTTGTAGCAGTTAACAGCTAAGAGAATGGATATGAAAAAGAGAAGATTTGCCTTAGAGACTGAGAGGCTGTTTGAGAATGCAGAATTACAATAAGTTCAGTTTGCTAGAATATTGCTATGAAGTTAGAACACAGAAATTGAAAAGGGCATAGATAGAAAAGATGAGAATTTTTAAAAATGATACAGGGACAGGAAGAAAAGTCAACTCAAATGAGAATGATTGATTTCTTCTCTCTTTAGAAAGGGGAGAAAAATGCTGATGCATATGTAGTGAAAGGATGATTGTTGGAAAGGTTAAGGTAGAAGAATATTCTGATTTTGTCTCTCCCAGAAATACAAATATATTTCCTAAGGAAAATAGTGACAGCAAAGATTTGAAAGAGGAGAATATGTGGTTGTTAGAGAGGAGGCTAGATAAATGTGTCTTAAGGGAGAATAGCTACATCTGAGGAGGAAATATTTTAAACATCGAAACTATCAGGTGTATAATTTGAAGTGTTTTAAATACAGGAGTGAATTACATGTAATAGCAAAATTTCATATAATTGTTCATGAGAGCAAAAGTGAATAATACAGTTGCTCAAATTTACCTACATGAAAAAGGAAAAGTCAAAACAGGAAAAGATGAGAGTCAGAGGTCTCTTATAAATTTGAGTAGGTAATGCTGAATGAAATGAAAATGTTTGGGGAAAGTTGATGTTAATTGTGTAGTGTTTCCTCAGCAGTGCAAGAGTAGCTGGGATCACAGGAGGATACAGGCTAAATCCCCCACTTAACCAGCCAGTCAAATATTTGGCTTGATACAGTGTTCATATGGTAATTAAGTATAGTGATTCTTAAACATAGCTGTGTATAGAGACTTCTTTCAATGAAAGTGATTTTAAGAAGATTCTTTTTTTTTCCTCACCCAACAGGGATATAGCTAGTGCAATAAAAGAACTTCTTGATACAGTAAACAATGTCTTCAAGAAATATCAATACCAGAACCGCAGGGTAAGTTTAGTAGAAACCTTACAAGCTGCCACCTTAGATGTTGGTTTATATCTAGTTGTTTCATTGAATAATAAGACTGTTGAAAAATGGCTTTGTATCATTAATGTATCATTAATGTATCATTAATGACTGGATGTGTCCTTGAATTTGAATGTGCTGTTAAACGTGTATTTAAGTGAATACTCCTAAAACTGATTATCTATAATATAAGGTATATTCTTAATTCTGTGTAATCTTCTGTCTCTGACTTTGGCCTTTGTGTTATTTCTCTTTTCTTACTTGTTTTTTATTTTTTTATTATTATTATTTTTGATGTCTGTAGGCACTCGAACACCAAAAGAAAGAATTCGTAAAGTACTCTAAAAGTTTCAGTGATACTCTGAAAACCTATTTTAAGGATGGCAAGTAAGTATTATCATTTATCCCCCTTTTAAAATTATAAAATTATGTGGCTTTCTGTAATACTGAAACCATATTTATTTAACTCTTTTACTATATTATTAATACTTAAGCCAACTACTAAGACAGACTGTTACAAATGGAAAGGGAGTGTTTGATAATCCAGCCATGACTGCAGTTTGGAGCTGCAGTTGCAGACTTTTTCTGAAAAGGGCCAGATGGCGGATATTTTAACTTGGTGAGCTTGTGGCAGCTCGAGCACTTCACCTCTGCTGCTGTAGTGCAGAAGCAGCTGTCGACAGTATGGAAACAAGTGAGCATTTTTGTGGCTGTGGCTGTGTTCTAATAAAAACTTACTTTATAGACACTGAATTGAATAATTTTAAACTGTCTCATAATATTATTTTGATTTTTAAAAAATTTTTACTGTTTAAAAATGTAGAAGTATCCCTAGCTTTCAGGCCGTACAGTAGTGAGATTTGGCTTACTGGGCTACTTTACCAACCCCTGAAGCAGTGATTCTCAAACTTTAATAGCCTTAGAGTCATCTGGAGTCTTGTTACAGACAAAATATTTTTGGGTCCTAACCAGAGTTTCTGATTCTGTCGGTCTGGGGTGGGCCCAGGAAGTAACATTTCTAAGAAATTTCTAGATGATATGGATGCTACAGGTCTGTTAAGAACTGTTATACTATAGTTAAAACAGTGGTTCTCAATCCTTTTTGCACATTAAAATCATTTATATTCAGTGTTTTAAAATCCCAGTGCCTTGACCCCACTTTCAGAGCTTCTGATTCCATTGGCTTGAGTGGGGCCAGGGTTCAGGTGTTTTTAAAAGTACTTCATGTGTTTTTAAAGGGCCACAAAAAGTGTCCTAGAAGAGAGGTTTTCTGTAAGACAGAAAGTATACTAAAAAGGTAAATTAGATATTTTAAAATTTACATATACTTGGCTACAGAACATTCTAGAAAACCAAGAAATACTGTGTGATTTATGTATAATACACATGTACATACAATGTATAAGCTGATCCAAAGGCTTTGTCTTCTGCAACCTCATACTTTATAGAGAATTCTTTGTACCTCAAGTAGAATTTTGTGGACAGGACCATTTTCTATCAGTGCTTGAAGCAGAAGAATAAATATGATTATTTCAGCTATCGTTGGCAGGGAGCTTTAACATCCTGTCCCACCACTAACATTTTAAGATCCCAATATCCATGTCAGACTATTACAGTATTATTGTAGTAATATTAAAAAGTAATAAAATATATTAGAATGGTATAATGATTTTAAAAGTCATTTTTAATAGTTCAAACAGATTGAAATATTTCCATTTTATTATAAATTAAAGATATTGAGCTAAATATTATTAATGATTTTGTGTTGTTTAATACTGCTACTCAGGTTGTGTAAAGGAAAATGAACCTTGTTGATTTAGTTTAATAAGCTGGCAGGTATGTTCTGAAAATAAACTTAAACCTGTTTTTCCTTGGTCTCCTCTGCTAAGTCCAAATAACCAAAAAGCACATTAAAAGAATAATTTGCATTAAGGAGATTATTTATGATACTGATTAATTAAGAACAACTTGGGATAAGCACATTAAAAGGTAGAAATTCATTTAGAGCATAACTTTGATTAATGTAAAATTATTTACTCTCATCCCTGTTTGTACAGTAGAATCACTTGGGTTCAGTTTTTAAAAATCTTTGTCCTTGGTCCCAAAGTTATTTTTAACAGCTTAAACAGGCATATGGATTATTCAGGCTCCCTGCTACTACTTTTTCTCCATTCAGCAGCTTCTTTAATTTACCATTATTTGCATATGAATAACATACCACGTTTTCTCCCTGTGTCCTCAAAGTTGAAAATTATTAATAGAGCCTGATCTTTAAGCCATTTTTCAATAGGAGGATAAATTTGCATTGATTGATTTAATTTTTCCTAGGCCCCCTTTGTTGAGGAATGCCTAAGATAAAGATATTGTCAGCCCTTCATATCCACAGATTCCAAATCCCTTTGTTATTGTTTAGTCGCTCAGTGTCCAACTATTTTGCCCCCCATGGACTGTAGCCCTCCAGACTCCTCTGTCCATGGGATTTCCCAAGCCAGAATGCTGGAGTGGGTAGCCTTCTCCCCAGGAGAAGGGGATCTTCCCAACCCAGAGATCAAGCCAGCGTCTCCTGCATTGCAGGTGGGTTCTTTACCACTGAGCCACCTGGGAAACTCCAAATCCCTGGATTCAACCAGTTGAAAATTTTTGGAGAAAAAAATTCCAGAAAGTTTCATGGGATTTATATTGTACTTCAGCTATTTACATTGCATTTACACTATATTAGGAATAAGTAATCTAGAGATAATTTAAAGTATACTGGAGGATGTGCCTAGGTTATGTGCAAATATTACACCATTTTATATGAGGGACTTGAGCATCCACAGATTCTGGTTTCTGAGGGAACTCCTGGAACCAGTCCTGTGATACTGAGGGGTGATTGTACAAGTTTTAGCTATGCTCCTGAGAAACTGATAAGGCCACACGGGGGGACTAGCATCAGCTCTGTGCTCCAGATCACATGAGGATGGGCTGATAGAAAATGTGGTTCAGAATGAAATAATTTTTAAGAACATATCTTTACACATTGTCAACTCTTAAATATTGAAACCACATGATTATTTTGTTTTAAAAGTACATTAATTCTAAAAGTAATTCAATTAATTTTTTTTTGAAGGAAGGTAAGGATAGGGATGAATCAGATTCAAAGTAATGAACCTTTTCCCAAGCATCATCCCATTGATATACAAATTTTGAGACTGAATATGGTATTTTAGCGGGTCTTATTTTGATAACTTATGTGAAACCACAGCTGGAGACTGCGTTCTAATCCTCCTCTTTGGCCAGTTACATGTTCGACCTATAAAATGAATTCTGGTTGTTGAGGCACCACCCATCATTAGCAGCCCACCAACACCTTATTGCCAGCCAGGACCACTAGGGGGCAGTAACTCCTAGATAGTTTCCAATGATGCAGGACACTTAGCTTCCAAGCTGACATAAAAGTTGCTACTCAGTACTAACTTGCCTTTGTTGTTATTGTTCCTAAATAGATTTTATTGCTGCTGCTAGTTGGGCATTTTAAGTATAAATATTTTTAAAGGATTAATTTTTTGGATAAAATTAATACTTACTCTTTTCTCTTTTTTTTTTGAAACAGGGCAATAAATGTGTTCATAAGTGCCAACCGACTAATTCATCAAACCAACTTGATACTTCAGACCTTCAAAACTGTGGCCTGAGAGTTGTATATGTTAAGAGATGTACTTCTCAGTGGCAGTATTGGACTGCCTTTATCTGTAAATTTTAAAGTTTGACTGTATAAATTATCAGTCCCTCCTGAAGGGATCTAATAATCCAGGATGTTGAATGGGATTATTGCCATCTTACACCATATTTTTGTAAAATGTAGCTTAATCATAATCTCACACTGAAGATTTTGCATCACTTTTGCTATTATCATTCTTTTAAGAATTATAAGCCAAAAGAATTTACGCCTTAATGTGTCATTATATAACATTCCTTAAAAGAATTGTAAATATTGGTGTTTGTTTCTGACATTTTAACTTGAAAGCGATATGCTGCAAGATAATGTATTTAACAATATTTGGTGGCAAATATTCAATAAATAGTTTACATCTGTTAAACATTTCTTTACTTGAAAAAATGCATATATATATGTGAATATATATATGATCAGAAGACCAAGACGACTTGGTGTAATGTCTAAAGAACTTCTAAGGGGAGCTTATTAGCAGTTTATCAGATAATAAAGCAACAAGAATTCCTATTTTTTTGTCCTTAATCACTCTGGGCAAAAAGTAGTTGATGGAGATATTTTTGTTAGTTACTATATTTGAGGTACTGAGTATTTTTCCAACCTTTGTTTTAAGAGACTTATGAGAAGCAGATGGCAGTTTGTAGTGTCTTCACATTCTACTGCCATTTTTGAGCTCTGTGACAATGTAAGATTAAGTCTTTCTGGTATGCTGGGCCCTAATAAGCTTTGCGCCTTTTTTCCATAAATAGCCACAACTAATAGTAATTTGAAGCTATACCAATGCTAGTTGGTTTGAAATTGTCATGAGTGTTAATAATATTATATACACTCTTTAAATATGTACAGTTTTGTTTCACCATAGAGAAATTCTAAGGAAATTATGTATCAAGTATTCATGTTAAAGTGATTTCATTTTTCAATTATGATAAAATAAAGGAAAAAATCAGAATTTGTTTATCTTTTATAAAGATTTTAAATGTTAAACTAATTTCTGTTGATGATATAAATTTTTTGCTATAATGCAATTTAGTTATTCTTTAAAATTTTCCCATTTTAGAAAATAGATTTTTAAAGAATTACTGTCATTAGCAATACAAAAGGAAATCATCCACTTAGCTGTAAACAGGAAACGTGGAGGAAAGCAAAAGAACTGATAGACAATTGAATGAAGTATCATAAGTTACAGACATTATACTGGTTTTTTTTCTTCAGTGATACTTAGCTAGTAAAACACGTATAATTGGTGATTTTAATATTGTGTATTTTAGGCATAAGCTGTTTTTCGCTCTTGGAAGCAGATGAATGGTGATTTGCAAAACCGACTTGTGAATACATGAAGGGAAAAAATACTGCTTTTCTTTTCTTTGAGCAGCAGACATTTCTAACATGAACGAGTACTATCTTTCTTCCTGTTGTCTTTCCCTCCTTAAGGAAACTCACCTGTTAACCAGTCATGCTTCAGCTCTTTTTTTTTTTTTAATGTCTTTTTATCTTTTTATTCTACTATGCAATATCTCCGTTTTTCCGTTTTCATGAAATTTACCCCCAGAAAGGAGATTTAGTCTCAGGATAATTCAGTTTCTTACATGATCCTAGTGGTTTGTGTTTTGGGATCAGGGAGTCAGATACAACTCCAGAGAACAGAAAAGTGGTTCCCAGGGGAAGGAAGAAAGGAGACATTTGTTGAACACCTCTGTATCAAGCATTTTTCTAGATTCATCAATTTCTTATAATTCTCTTTGCAGTCCTGTGACTTTGTCATCTGCCTTGCAGTTGAGGAAACTGGCTAAGAGAGCTTCAGTTACAAAACTACAAAACTGGTAATTGCTAGAGCCAGGATTTGAATTCAACATTTGTCTCCAGATTCTACACTCTTTCCACTGAACTGTATTTTATCCATTGCCGAAAATGCAGTGTTTAGAATACAGTTTCCTTGACCAAGCTGACATAGTAAGAAATGAGAAAAGACATTGTGATAAGTCTTTCTCATAAATCTAAATTTATTTTAAAGAGGGCTCCTTTTATTTGAGACCATAACTATGTTTTAGATGTTTAAAATGCCTTCTCACAATATTTTTAAACAAAATGATATAATTGTAGTTTGGAGTTTTTTCATGATTGCATTATTGTGATAACCTTGTTTGGCAAAATGAGGTTGGTAACCCAACGTAAGGCCTTCCTGATTGGTTACTAACTTGAAATAATTTCAAGTTGATGGCAAAGTTACCAAAACTTAGCAAGAGGAACAACAGTGCAAAGAACATCAACACGTCTTTTATCCAGATTGACCTAATTTTAAGATTTTACCATTTTTATTTTGTCATTTGTTTGTTTTCCTTCCCTTAAGCTCCTGGGTCCATTTACCCTGGGTCATTTCCATGGCTTTCTTTCTTTCATGGTGTTTACTTGTGTTTTTGAAAAATACAGTCTTCTGTCTCTTTCCCCCTCCTCGCTGTATAATAGAATGTTCCTTGTTTTGGGTTTCCTGATGATTAGATTCAACTTAGCATCCTTGGTCAGAATACTACACGGTGACCCATCCGCTCCTCACTGGTGTTAATTTTGGTCACTCGGTCAAGGTGGTGGTCAGTTTCTCAAATGTATAGTTACTATTTTTATCTTGCACCTGATAAGCAGTCTGAGGAAGTGGTAAAGAATCTGTGTGTCAGTGTAGGAGACTCAGGTTGGATCCCTGAGGGGGGAAGATCCCCTGGAAAAGGAAATGGCAATCCACTCCAGTATTCTTGCCTCGGAAATCACATGGACAGGGAACCTGGCGGGCTGCAATCCACGCGGTCACAAAGAGCTGGACACGATTAGCAGCTAAATAGCAACATCAATGTTTTACCCCCAGCATTTAGTATCCATTGATGATTCTTGCTTATTCAGTCTTTACTTTGATAGTTTCAAAATGGTGATTTTCCCAACGCCAGCATATCTATGTACCTGCTGACACTGTTCTACTGTCTGAATATGAACCTTCTTTCTCTCCAACCTCTCATTCGTCCATATCTACCCACATGAATTTTTACAGTAACTTATTTTGGTTTTTTATTTCTTTCAACGGCTTTATAATTCATTACTTATTTTGATACTTAAATGGTCTTAGATTTGATCAGTATGTGGACCTTCTATTTCAATCTAACTTCTGTGTCCTTGTGGCTTCCACGTAATTTTTTTCTGTAAGTATTATCTTAAGTATGTCCCACAATTTAGAATCAGCAGTTTTTCCAGGGAACCCTGGGGGATGATAAGAGATACACAGGTCTGGCTACTGAGTGGGCTCATTACTACGGGGCGTTGTCTGCTTCTAGGCTGATTCAGGCAACTAGGAAATGTGCATGTACAAACATGTACACACAAATAATGTATACGTACATTTTACATTTCATATGCACATTATGTGTGATTTCAGAAATCGTGAGTTCACAGTAATACCTCCAATTGCAATCCATCCTCCTAGGATTCTTCTTACTTTCCCATTCCATATTTCTGTGTCCCTTCCCCAGAATCCCGACTCCCCGAAACATCAATATTCACTTGTTCAGTCCTACAGTACATTTGAAGTAGTTTTAGAATTTCTTTTGCTCTATCACTGTAGAAAGCACACTTAAAGGACTATAAGATCGTTTACAGTTCTTTCACTCTTTTTACTCTGCCCAAGACAGGATATGTAATTACATTCTGTGTTCATGAGTTACTTGGATCAATCCTTTTTTTCTCCACTGTGATCAATGTACTTTATTCTAAATAAATTGGGTTCATTTGTTTCAGTTTTCTTCCAGATTTAAGGTTCCTTCCCCCGACTCACACCACCCACTTCGCATCCTTATACATTTATTTATTAAGAGTATATAGAACATTAGCATGCTTCTAAACATAAGAATTGTCCCAAAAAGTATACTAGAGAAGTGTCACTCTTACCCTTCTGTGCCATTTTCCACCCTGCCAAGTAGGTATCCAATTCCACTGTTTTTTGGTGTTTATCCTGTGTTGCTTCTTATGAAGAAAAATAATGTGTTTTTGTATCCCTCCTTTCTTATCCAAAAGGTAGAATTCATGCAGGGAAACCAACCCTCCCAGTTTGCTTCAGTTCAGTTCAGTCGCTCAGTTGTGTCTGACTCTGCGACCCCATAAATCATAGCACGCCAGGCTTCCCTGTCCATCACCAACTCCCGGAGTTCACTCAAACTCACGTGCATCGAGTCATTGATGCCATCCAGCCATCTCATCCTCTCTCATCCCCTTCTCCTCCTGCCCCCAATCCCTCCCAGCATCAGGGTCTATTCCAGTGAGTCAGCTCTTCACGTGGGGTGGCTAAAGTATTGGAGTTTCAGCTTCAGCATCAGTCCTTCCAATGAACACCCAGGACCGATCTCCTTTAGAATGGACTGGTTGGATCTCCTTGCAGTCCAAGGGACTCTCAAGAGTCTTCTCCAACACCACAGTTCAAAAGCATCAGTTCTTCGGCACTCAGCTTTTTTCACAGTCCATCTCTCACATCCATACATGACCACTGGAAAAACCATAGCCTTGACTAGATGGACCTTTGTTGGCAAAGTAATGTCTCTGCTTTTGAATATGCTATCTATGTTGGTCATAACTTTTCTTCCAAGGAGTAAGCGTCTTTTAATTTCATGGCTGCAATCACCATCTGCAGTGATTTTGGAGCCCCCCCAAATAAAGTCTGCCACTGTTACCACTGTTTCCCCATCTATTTCCCATGAAGTGATGGGACCAGATGCCATGATCTTCATTTTGTGAATGTTGATCTTTAAGCCAACTTTCTCACTCCTCTTTCACTTTCATCAAGAGGCTTTTTAATTCCTCTTCACTTTCTGCCATAAGGGTGTTGTCATCTGCATATGTGAGGTTATTGCTTAGGACCATTGTTTTCTTGGCACATGGAGTATTGAGTGCAAAATCTGGAAGAATCAGACAAATTGGGAGAATTAGTCATTTAATATACATGCTTTTATAAAATGCAACTTTATTGGTACTTGGTTTACATATATGCCCTCACGAAAATGAGGTATAGTTCAGTGGCATAAAATTCACCCATTTTGAGAGTTGTGCAACCTGACTGCAATTCTGGAATACTTTTATCATCCTGGCAAAAATCCTCATGCCCAGATATTGGGTAATCCTTGTTCTCCCCAGTTCTAGGCAACCCTTAACCTCTTTCTGGATGTTGCATATACATAGAATCACACAATGTTATATTTCTAGTCTGGCCTCTTTTACTTAGCATAATGTTTTTGAGGTTCAGCCATGTTAGCATTTCTATCAGTACTCTTATTGCTAATGAATATTCCATTATATGAATCTCCTATATTTTATCTATCCTTTAAATAGTTGATAGACATTTGAGTTGCTTCCTTCTTCACTAAGATGCACAATGCTGCTATGAACATTGCTGCTATGAACATCACCTGCCAGTCTTTTTTGTGGACATGGGTTTTCACTTCTTTTGGATGGATACCTAAGAGTGGAAATGTTTGGTTGTTTGATAAATTTATATTTAAGTTTTTAAGAAAATGTCATACTGTTTTCCAGTAGTATACCATTTTACATTCCCAGCAGCGATTTAAGGGGGTTCCCGTATCTCTACATCTTCAACATCATTTGTTAATGACTATTTTTTATTGTAGGCATTCTTGTACATATAAAATGATATCTCACAGGAAAATTTCCCTAATGAATGAAGTGCAATGTTCTTCATGTGTTTATTAGTATTTCACATGGTTCTTTTCACTTAATATCTTCAGGAATCACTCCATGGCTAAGTCTATTAGAGATCCTCTCTCGCTCTTTTTTTGTAGCAGCCTAGTGTTGCAGGGTGTGTAGCTACCCTAATTTATTTATCTGATCAATCTCCTATGCTTGTGCGTTCAGATAGTATTCAGTATTTTGCAAAACTACAAGTAATGCTACCGTGAATGTTCTTAAATACCCATTTCTGGTTTGAAGTATACGTTCAGAGGAGACTGTTAGAAGTGGGCTTGCTACTAGTCCACAACATGTGTATATGACATTTTATTATATATTGACAAATTCCATAAAGGTTGAGGCAATTCATATTCCGCCAAGAATGTATGAGGCCATTTACTTACCCAAAACTTCACTTAAAATTGTCAAGCTTTTGAATTTTTGACATGATGAGTGAGAAATGGTAACTCATTATACCTTCATTTGCATTTCACTGCTATGAGTAAAGTTAGGCATCTTTCATGTTTAAAGACCAATTTTGTATCTTTGTGATTTTGAATCTGCTTATGTTTTCTTACCATGCAAAATTTATGTAGACAAATTTATTAATTCTTCCATGAAAACGTCTGGGCTTGGTGTGTTTTTTTGTGGAGTAACTGTTTGATAATTTTATTTCTTTTATGCGAAAAAATTTTAAGCTTTCTATCTCTACAGGAGTCAGTTTGTCAAATATACTTTTCTAGGAAAGTGTCCATTTCTTCGAGTTTTCACATGTGTATTTCTATTGAAGTAGCAAACTAATGTTTTAAAAAATTTTCTCTGTATCATAGCTGTTTCTTTGTTGTTATCTCTTATTCTGTATATTTTCACACTCTTGTTGTTCAGTTCATACATACACTTTTTTGTTTGATTTACTTGACCTGTCTTGTACTCCATGTTAAAGTCTCTATTAGTAGTGTGTTTCTCTATTTCTCCCTGCATCTCTTGCAGTGTTTGTTTACATATGTGGTTACTGTGTTATTTGTTGTATAGATATTCATACCTGTTACATCCTAAATGTGAATGTGATTTTAACATTATAAAGTGTCCTTTTCTTTTTTTCTCGTTTAGTAGTGTTTTTTAAAATTTGTCTTTTGACCTTGAGTTAAGCCCATTCACATTTATTGTCATGACTACTATGTTTGGGCTAAACCTGCTATGTTGTAATTTCTGCATGTATTATGTTATATTGTTTTTTCTACTTTCTTTTTTTAAAAAATTTCCTTTTGGTGTTCAAGAAGGTTTATATTTTTATCCTCTACCAGGGAAGCCCCATTAACTATGTTTGGGCTAATTATGTATTATGTTTATTTTTTCTACTTTAAAAATTCCTTTTGGTATTTATGAAGGTTTATATTTTTATCTTAGTGGTGGCTTTGTATTAATATAGGATTTTTAATCTCCTTTTTTTCTTAAATTTTTATTATCTGGTGTGTCAGTTTTAAATCATATCCTTTAAATCTCACCTGTTATCTAAATGAGAGTCAGTGTTCTTTTTTTACATCTTGTCCCCCTTTTCTCTTCCTTTTCTCATTTTTAATTACATTTTTCTACTTTATCAAAACACAGAATGTGTTTTTCTTCTACAAAGGTAGAAGAAATAATCCACCATTATTTCAGTGTAAATGCTACAATTAAACATATGAATACTCACATATTGTGAGCTCACATACGTGTGATTGCTCATGTATGTCACAGTCCCTTTGCCTGTTTTCTCTGTCATCTGTTGGCTGGATGAAGATCATCCCCTAGAAGCTTTTATAACTACACATTTATATAGTACTCTTTGAGCTCTTGCAGGTTCAACATTATTTTCCTGTAGTCTTGTTTCTTAAAGACTATTTCAGTTGTCTATAATATCCTTAGTTCACATTTTCTTTCCTTCAGTTTCCTGAAAATTATAGCTTCACTTTTGTTTTGCTTTGTATGTTGTTTCGCTTTGTATGTTGTTTCTGAAAAGTCTGATGTAAATCTGATTTTCTTGCCTTTACATTATTTGTCTTTTTGCCTGGAAATGCAAGGATTTTTTCCTTATTTTCAGAGTCTAATAGTTTTATTAGGATATGTATCAGAGTTGGTCATTCCAGGTCAGTTTTCCTGGTACTTAATGGGTCCTTTTTATGTGTAGATTGAGGTCTTACTTTATTTCTGTAAAGTGATCTTGGGTTACAGTTTTAAATACGAATTCTATTCCATTCTTTTGTCTTTCTGGGACATTAATTAACATGTTGAACTCTCTTTGCCTGTCTTCCACTTTCTTTGTGACCTTCTTTTACTTTTTGCTTTATTTCTTTATCTGCCTGCTTTTCATCAAGAATTTTTGTTAATTTTTTATCCAAGTCTACTCTCTCAGACACTTAGTAATTTAATCTTTATTTCTGGTGTAATTTTTTCCCTCCTACATTTAGTCAACTCTCATCTTTCCCTATTTCTGTGCATTTCTGTCCTTAGTACTTGTATTTCTGATTTAATCTACTTTTTTCATATTGTTGTTCAGTCACCCAGTCATGTCTGACTCTTTGTGACCCTATGGACTGCAGCATGCCAGGCCTCTCTGTCGCTCACCATTTCCTGAAGTTTGCCCAAGTTCATGTCCATTGCATCGGTGATGCCATCCAGCCATCTCATCCTCTGATGCCCTCTTCCTGTTCTTCTGCCCTCAATCTTTCTTAATACCAGGGACTTTTCCAGTGAGTCGGCTGTTCGCATCAGATGACCAAAATATTGGAGTTTCAGCTTTAGCATCAGTCCTTCCAGTGAGTATTCAGGTTTGATTTCCCTTAAGATGGACTGGTTTGATCTCCTTGCAGTCCAAGGGACTCTCAGGAGTCTTCTCCAGCACCACAGTTCAAAGGCATCAATTCTTCAGCGCTCAGCCTTCTTTATGGTCCAGCTGTCACAGCCGTATGTGACCACTAGACAGACCATAGCCTTGACTAACTATAGGCACCTTTGTTGGCAGAGGCATGTCTCTGCTTTTCGACACACTGTCTAGGTTTGTCATAGTTTTCCTGCCAGTAAGCAAACATCTGATTTATTGGCTGCAGTCACCATCCACAGGGATTTTAGAGTCCAAGAAGAGGAAATAGAGGGGGGAAAGTGGAAGTAATTTTTCATATACCACATGCTTATTTGAGGATATTTTATTTAGTTGGGGTGGACTTGCTCAGTTTTCTTTAGTGGCTTATTTTGGGAGGATTTTTAGCAGCAAAAAATGGATTGTGTTGCTGTAGGGGAAAGAGCCCAGTGTACCCTGTTTCTTTTCGCTGGATACTTAGTTTCTGCTTCTGCATTCCTCCTTTTCTTCCACTGCCTTGTTCTCCGGATGCAGTGCTTCATCAGAGCTGCCGCATCCAGCCCCTGCAACTCATGCTGTGAGCTTTCTATCAAGTACCCACCTGTGCTCAGAGTCTTGGCCTTTAATGTTGCACTTTCTCTTTCTAGAGATGATTTTATTGTTGCTTTTTCCAAGTCCTCTTTTCCTTTCTGCTCCTTTTCAGAGACTCTTAAACTTCCCCTTACCTGCTCTCCTGGCTCACAGGCTTGCCAACAGCAGGAGAGAAGTGAGAACTGTCAGATTTTTCCTCTCTACTCACTGGTGATTTGAAAGTTGTGGCGTTCGCTGTCTCCTAGCTACACTGAAGGCATAAATCAGCTAACATTTCATTTACTCTTATTGAATCTGTCATTTCAATTAGGATATCAAATGTCTTTTAGGATATTAAGAATCAGATGGCCACTGTTGTTCTCCAAACCTGGCATTTCCTTTCTCAGTTTTTCCAGTAATTTTGCTGGTTTGTGAAGTCCCCAATTCCTGAAACCTATGGATTAAAAGACTCAGGTTTGGAGGTGAATGAAGACTCCGTGTTTAAGGAGGCAGGCTTCACTGAGAGGCTGTGGACTAGCTCAGTCCTTCCAGTCTCCTTCCTCTACAGGCAGCGCTGGTAGGAAGTCAGCTTCTGGTCTTGCTCTGGTCTTGGCACACTTGCTGTTATCTTGCAGGTTAGCAGTGGGAGACAGTTTTCTATTCTGAGAAAGTTCTAAGTGGCATACTTATGTTGGCTAAACTGGGATATTCCTGGGCTTCAAATTAAGCAATTATGTGTCTGAAAAGTCCAAAGGTCATTTCCAGCCCTCCAATGAACTATGCAGACCAACTGTGATAAATGTAAAAGCATGCATTTTGAGTAAAACTTAGTGTAATTAATGAGGAGTAGGCCCAGCAGAATCAGTCTACCCTGCCTGTCATGAAATATCATAGACTGCATGGCTTATACAACAAAATTTCATTTTCTCACAGATTTGGAGGCTGGAAGGCTAAGATCAGCAACAGAAAAGAGGATCAGCAAAGAGAATGCTGGGAAAACTGTTGAACTTCAGCTGTGTTAAGGAAGACCTAAGATAGATGGTCTCATTTGCCAAAATTAATACTAAAGGAGGGAGGGAACCCATGAAGGAAACACACAAGAATTTAAAAATGAATTTACATACCATGCCTTTCAACTACAAGAAATAAACAGAAGGAAAATGTTCTGAAGATGATTCTAAATAACATTACCTTGTAAATGTGCTAAAGTGTTTCACTCAGCATGAAATAATCAAGATATTTGTTTTGTTTTGTAAAGATGCTAAATAAGAGAACAGAATGCTTCAGAAATGATGTCTTATCACCTGGCACAGTGCATGAAAAGCTACAAATTATCAACAGGATATACTAAATGGAATTTGAAAAAAGAAATTATATAGATTGAATTCCAAATGACATTAAGATTTAAGGTGGGGGCAATTATAGCAATCTATTTCACCTATTTTCTTGATCGACATTTATATTTGACCTCTTTTATAATGTTTATGCATTTCTCTTTTCTATTACACATTTTCCAGAAATTGTTTTAGAGCATTTTTATGATTTTGACAGTTTGACATTTATAGTCCAAGCAGAAGTGCTAAGCTTTTTCAAGCATGTGTTACTAAGGTCTTTGAGAAAATAAACCCAGTCATTTGATACCACTGCAGGGAAATAGCAGTCATCTTTCTAAATCACATCAGCTATTCATAACAGCATATTTAATATCTCATTTCATCTACAACTACCCTAGAGGGTCTGGCTTTGCGAATATAGTTGGAAAATTATTCTCCAAACACCATTATACTTATCAGCATATTCCTTATTTTCCTCTTTTTTTGATGGTGCACACAAGCCCCCCATGAGTTAATTCCTCCAGACTCTATCCTTGAAGGAAACTGCTCCATTCATGGTCATTGCTAAAGAAAAGGGATCTTGGCTATTTCAATGTGACATTTCCCATCTACACTGATTGGAACAGGGGTGGAAACCTTATCCAAGGACAAAAATTACTGGGACTGGCTTTGGAGAGAGCTGTTCTGTAGTACGTCTCTGCTCAACCATGGCCACTACAGCCAGGCCACTTCAATCTTGCTCTAAATTCTAAGCTAGGTAATTCTGAAAATCAGCTGACCATGGGAAAGGAAATTAAAATGTTACAATGAAGCTATAAAGCAGAAGAAGCACATACCAGCCCATGGTAGGAGGAAGCAGAAAGGATGAGGTGGAGAAAACCGATCAGAGGATAAATTGTCAGTTTGTAGTGAAAAAGTAGGTGTAGAAACAAAAATAAACAGCAGAATCACTCAAGTTACATTTAGCTGAAAATTCAATTGACTGCTATTGAGAGAAAATAATCTAATTCTCAGCCCTAGTTTGGTTCTAGAATGACCTTTCAGTACTGCATCAAACTTTGCTCTGCTGTGCAGATATATCTCAGAGATATTGCAGGTTCAATTCCAGATCACCACAATAAAGCAAGTTTTTTTCATCTCCCAATGTGTATAAAAGTTATGTCTATACTATACTGTAGTCTAGTAAGTGCACCATAGCTTTATGTCTAAAAGACAACGTACATGCTTTAATTAAAAAATACTTTATTGCTAAAAGTGCTAGCCATCATCTGAGCCTTTGAAAGATGAATCTGTTAGTCATTCAGTCATGTCTGACTCTTCTGTGACTACATGCACTATAGCCTGCCAGGCTCCTCTGGCCATGGAATTCTCCAGGCAATAATACTGGAGTGGGTGGTCACTTTCTTCTCCAGAGGATCTTCCTGACCCAGGGATCAAACTGCGATCTCCTGCATTGCAAGCAGATTCTTTACCGTTTGAACCACCAGGGAAGCCCATGTGAGCCTTTGAGTTGTAATCTTTTTGCAATAGTAATATCACAGATAACTGGTTATAGATGACCATAACAAATACAATAACAATGAAAAAATTTAAAATATAAAAATTACTGAAATGTGTCCTGAAGATGCAAAATGAGAGATGCTACTGGAAAATTTGCTTGACACAGGGTTGCCACAAACCTTCATTTTATAAAACATACAATATCTGTGAAGCATAGTAAAACAAGGTATACCAGTAATTCCTTACTTCTTCAGGGGTGCCCAATGTTTCTCCTTTCTTTTAGTCATATTATGTAACAAATCCCCATTGCTTGCTTGTCGGAGTGAGCCTGGTTCTTACAACCCATATAGCCTGACCTACATTGCCTAATAGTAGTGTTTAAGTAGCTCTATTCGTGAAGCATTGGAATTTAAGTACTCAATTTTCTTAACCTATTATTCTCTTTTAATTTCTCTATTCCCCTCCCCCCACCTCTTTTTTTTTTTTTTTCCCTGTAAGTTACCACTGAGGTAAAAGCTCTATTTCTGGAGTACTGGTATTTAGGTACTCATTTATTTTTCTTGGAGAAGGAAATGGCAACCCACTCCAGTATTCTTGCCTGGAAAATCTCATGGACAGAGGAGCCTGGTAGGCTACAGTCCATGGGGTCGCAAGGAGTCGGACACGACTGAGCGACTTCACTTCACTTTATTTTCTTAACACATTATTCTCTTTTAATTTTTCCATTCCCTCCTTTTTCTTTTTTTTTTCACTGATAAATCACCACTGAGGTAAAGGGAGGAAAAGAAGGTCTCCAGGGGCCAGCGTGAGGAATCCCGCCCGTGACAAGGTCATGCGGAAGGAAGCCTGACAAAACACAAGGACGTGATCGGCTTCAGGGGTTCCCCCTGGAATTTCCTGAGCATCCACCCCCCAAGACCAGAATCTGCCTGCTTTACTGTGTTATGCTTTCCACCTCCTCTTCTGTCATTAACAGGGGGCTGCCCCCCCACCACCTTTTTCTGGAAAAAAATTAGAGCTTTTAGATAATAACTCTCCTGAGCATAATACGACTGTTTCAATCCAAAAACCCCTCTGATGGCTTTCTAGCCTGCCTGCAGGACTCGTTACAGCTGCGCATGTGATTGTTTGAGGCCTCCCGACTGTGACTGTGGGAGGCACAGGAAGCTTAAAACATCCTAGGAATATAGGGGCTTCCGAGGAGTCAAAATCATTAGAATAGGACTGATTAAAGGTTTCATTTGTTGAGCCAATGCTTGCTGCCAAATTTTCATATCTTTTATATGTAGAGATAGTTGGTATATAGAAAAACAGGTAGTAGACCTGGTATTAGCAACCTTAGATCTTTGAGTTAAGTACTTTCTTTGTTATAACCCACTGCACCTTTGTTCTACAGGAATGTGACTTTATTTAGTACTTTGAGGGTGATGCAGAGTAAAGAAAAAATACTTCTAGGGAAAAGGAGTTTTCTGGTTGATAGACAATTATCCAGGAAGAGAGCCATAAAAATGTTAACAGGCCTCTTGGCCAGAACATAATGTAAACCACCTGAGACCTTTTGCATACGGGAGGGTATGCAAAAAGAAAGCCTGGTCTCAATGAGGGTCAGGACTGCTGCCCCTGCATAACTCTGCATATCCTATTATTTCTTTATGTACAACGGGGTATATAAGCTGATTTTGAAAAATAGTTTTTGAAGTCTTGCACCGATGCTGGGCTTCCCCATGTCGTCCTTTTCTCCCCTTTTCGGCTGAATTCCCATCTGGGGCATGGAGGCTCGCCATGTCTACTTACTTGCTCCAGCTTCTAAGATCCGTGAGAGAGGGAGCCCAAGGCGGGGCACTCTCTGATATTCAAACAGACACCGGTGGCCTAACGTAGATGGTGCAAGCTCCTTGTCTGGAATTTTATTGGCTCTCCACGTATACCAAGTTATTCAGCCTGTTTTCTCCACTTAATTTTCCTACTATACTATTTCTTCCTAATCTAATCTTATATCTCTAAATTAATAAGTTTTTCCTCGCCAACGCCATCCCTGCTTCAAATTCCCTGGATCCACCGGGGCTGGACCCTGGCAGAAGGTGGGCTGATCTGGAGAGTTATCAGCTGTAGAAGTCTCCTGACTAGTCAGAATTTCTTTTTAATTTAGAAAAGAATGGTCCCTCAATTGTTCTTACCACTCTCAAATAAAAGACAACTAGATTTCTAAAAACTGTTTCTCATTTTTTCTTTTCTACCTAAGAGGAAAAAAAAAAATACAACAGGTACTTCCCAGGTAACAGAAATAGCACAAAGGAAAAACAATCCCCACCTGTTCCTTTGCCTCTTGTGTGTTCAAAAATACAGAAAGTGGAAAAATATGGGAAAATGATTTCAGGTGTTACTTATCTGTGATGAGTGGTCGGAAGGCTGATGTACATCATCCTCTCACCTTGATCTCCCTCCTTCCTCCCTTGAATCCATCATTCCCAAATTCAAAATGCCTAAGGAAACACTCCAACACTCATAGCTGCTTCTTGATTGGACACCCCAGTTATCTGGTCCTCAGAAACCTAGGTTCAAAGTCTAAAGCTGCACTTGTTGCTTTTAACCTTGTGTATTCTCTAGTATTTTCTAACAAGGCGAATGGTGTTATCATCTTCCCAATTGTATCTATTAAGAACATTAGGCTTCCGAGATGGTGTGTGGCAAGGAACATGCCTGCCAATGCAGGAGACATAAGAGACACGAGTTCAGTCCCTGGGTCGGGAAGATTCCCTGGAGGAGGACATGGCAACCCACTCCAATATTCTTGCCTGGAGAATCCCATGGACAGAGGAACCCAGCAGGTTACAATCCGTGGAGTTACACAGAATCGGACACAACTGAAGCAACTTAGTGTGCACGCACACATTAAGAACATACTAGTTTGCAAGTAGCAACAGGAGGGTTTTTTTTTTGTTTGATATAACAAGACTTTTTTTTTTTAGAAGGCAATTGCTGATGCTGGTTAAGTGACAACACGAGATTTTTAAAGTGGTTCCTTCAGTTGCTTCAGTGGTGGAGTCCAGGCTCAGGGCAGGATGAAAAGAAGAGGGGTTGCCTTTCCTATTTTATCATGTAAAACAAGAACCTTTCCAGGGCCCTGACAGTCTTCTACCTATAGTTTCATTGACCAGAATTATGTCATTGTGTCATGTGATCATCTCTGCCTGCGAGGGAGTCTGGGAAAACAACCTGTCTTGCCTTGTGTTGGGTACGAATTTCTTCTCTTTGTAAAGGGGATTCTCTTAGCAAGGAAGGGACAAGGAAAGAATGTTGAGGTCCTTTCAAGATGGTGAGAAAAAATTTACACCTGGTTCAGTGGCTTTTTCAAGCCTCGAAATGTCTTGCATTTGACCTTTTTTAGAATTGCTCTTGCCACATTAACTCTAGGATTTACAGGGAGTTTATGTATCCTGGACCTAAGAAAAATGAGTTTCTAAGGACTGTAACAGTTCAAGCACCTGTACTTGTGTTGTGCTTGGTCACTCAGTCATATTCCACTCTTTGGGATCCCATGGACTGTAGCCCCCCAGACTCCTCTGTTCATGTAATTCTCCAGACAAGGCTACTGGAGTGGGTAGCCATGCCCTCCTCCAGGGGATCTTCCCAACCCAAGGATCAAACCCAGGTCTCCTGCATTGCAGGCAGATTCTTTCCAATTTGAACCACCAAGGAAGTTGCAAATGACTTTGTAAATGACTTTGGAGAAATTAATAACCAGTACTATGAGATGCAGGCTGTGCTGGAGAGTGGGCACCTGGGCTGGAAGAGGATGCTGGGTGACTCCTAACTGTAAAAACTGAAGTGACCCCAAAGTCAATGGCTTCCTTCAATGAAAATGGACACTCAGCTGGGCATCGGTGGGCACTTCCCCTAGCTCAGGCTCAAATCCTGAAATTTGCTCTTTGTCTGAAAAAAATTTAAAGCTACAGAGTTGTAAGAATTATGCAATAACATATGTCTATGTATCAATTTAATTATTAATGTAACAATTTAGAATTGTTATATAATATATGATCATTATTGTTGAGTCAGTTGCAAACATTACAAGCATCATGACCCTTATCCTCAATACATCAATCACCATGTATCTCTAAGAGTAAATACATTCTCTTACACAACCACAGGTCAGTTATCAAATTCGGAAAATTTCATATTGATTCCTATTTCTTAACAGACGGTCCATATTTAAACATGGCCTCTCCTCCCCGTGCTGTCCCCTCCCTTCACACAACCCCGATTCGAGGAGCCAGTCAGGGATTATGAGTTGCATGGAGTTGCCTCGTATCTTCAGTCTCAATGATTATCTTTTCATGACACTGATATTTTTTGAAGATGGTGGGCTGTATGGAATTCTGTCGATTTGGGTATGTCTGATTGTTTGTTCATGAACAGACTCAGGTCTGCATTTGGCAGGGATGTTGTGGGAGTGATGCTGCGTCCTCGGCACATCGCACCCAGATGCACATGGTGTCAGTGGGTCCCATTGTTGGCCATGGTAACTCCGATAACTTACTCCCCTGCAAGGTACCCCTTTACCTTGTGCAATATAAGTAATCTGTGGGAAATACACCTTGAAATTGTGTAAATATTTTATTTTTTAAGAATACTTAATCAACTGATCTTTTCCTGAATCAATTATTAATAAAGTTGGTTATAAAATAGTGATTTTCTAACTCTATCAAAATTTACCTCTTTTTATTCCCTCCCTGTCCTGTTCCTTCCTTTCATCCTTCCCTTCCTCCCTCCCTCCCCTGTTTCCTTCTTTCTACTTTGTTTATATATATATGAATATACATATATTTGTGTCAGTATAGAATAATGGACCATTCTTGAAAGTTCTCTGTTACCCGTTCCTCTCATTGTTCATTTTGTTGCTCAGATTGACCCCAATTTGGCCAGTATGAGTCCCTTTATGCCTTCTCCTATTTCTTTTTTTATCTGTCTCATTTTTAAAGCATTTTTTTAAAACTTTCTAGCAAACAAGATACCCAAGGTTTATCTTGTACTGCTTCTTTCCTGGCTCAGAAATCATTTACTTCTCCAAAGAGAATGGTATTTAGAAGTGAAGGCCTAGGCTAGATGTGCTTATTGCATTTGCGATGTCTCAGCAGTCAGAGCTAGGAATTAAGTTTGTGTGTGTTTGTGTGTGTGTGTGTGTGTGTGTGATTAGTTTATATTTTTGTCTTCTAATTCCAATGCAATATTATAGAATTCTTCTTGGCCATGTTTGTATCTCCCTTCTGCTACAAAGAAAATCCTGATTCCTAACAAAATCAGTGTTCATTTATTGGTGCCACCCTGGAGTAAACACAAAATAGTTTTTAAATAACTGAAATCCATGTCACTGCTATCAAGAAAACTATTGTTCAAGATACTTTGTAGTTCTGTTTGTCCTTCAGTCAGTCAGTTCAGTTGCTCAATCGTGTCCGACTCTTTGTGACCTCATGAATTGCAGCATGCCAGGCCTCCCTGTCCATTACCAACTCCCGGAATTCACTCAAACTCATATCCATTGAGTCGATGATGCCTTCCAGCCATCTCAATGCTCTGTCGTACCCTTTTCCTCCTGCCCCCAACCACTCCCAGCATCAGAGTCTTTTCCAATGAGTTAACTCTTTGCATGAGGTGGCCAAAGTACTGGAATTTCAGCTTTAGCATCATTCCTTCCAAAGAACAGCCAGGGCTGATCTCCTTTAGAATGGACTGGTTGGATCTTCTTGCAGTCCAAAGGACTCTCAAGAGTCTTCTCCAACACCAGTTCAAAAGCATCAATTCTTTGGAGCTCAGCTTTCTTCACAGTCCAACTCTCACATCCATACATGACCACTGGGAAAACCATAGCCTTGACTAGATGGACCTTTGTTGGCAAAATAATGTCTCTGCTTTTCAATATGCTATCTAGGTTGATCATAACTGTCTTTCCAAGGAGTAAGCATCTTTTAATTTCATGGCTGCAATCACCATCTGCAGTGATTTTGGAGCCCAAAAAAATAAAGTCTGACACTGTTTCCACTGTTTCCCCATCTATTTGCCATGAAGTGATGGGACCAGATGCCATGATCTTCGTTTTCTGAATGTTGAGCTTGAAGACAACTTTTTCACTCTCCTCTTTCACTTTCATCAAGAGGCTTTTTAGTTCCTCTTCACTTTCTGAGAAGGCAATGGCACCCCAGTCCAGTACTCTTGCCTGGAAAATCCCATGGATGGAGCAGCCTGGAAGGCTGCAGTCCATGGGGTCACTGAGAGTCGGACATGACTGAGTGACTTTACCTTCACTTTCACTTTTCACTTTCTGCCATAAGGGTGGTGTCGTCTGCATATCTGAGGTTATTGATATTTCTCCTGGCAATCTTTATTCCAGTTTGTGCTTCTTCCAGCCCAGCGTTTCTCATGATGTACTCTGCATATTAGTTAAATAAGCAAGGCTGTATATTGTCACATATACATACTCCTTTTCCTATTTGGAACCAGTCTGTTGTTCCATGTCCAGTTCTAACTCTTGGTTCCTGACCTGCATATAGTTTTCTCAAGAGGCAGGTCAGGTGGTCTGGTATTCCTATCTCTTTCAGAATTTTCCACAGTTTATTGGGATCCACACAGTCAAAGGCTTTGGCATAGAGGTAATATAGTCAAAGTCCTGTGCTCAAAGATTCCCTGGGCTTGTTCTGTTTTTGTTTTCCCTGTAGTTATGTTTTATCTTTGGTTAAGTTCACTCGTTTCTATTTGTTTTGAATTTTAGTTCTGCCCACCTCTTATTTAATTAGTTATATTTTTAAATATTTAAACTATTAAAGTAGTTTCTGAAATCTAAACCGTATAATAAGATTTCAGAATTGTGCCGATGGTTATCCTGGATTTTTCTCTCCTCCACAGTTATCGGATACTCTCTCTTGTATTTCTGATACTTTTCTGGGAAAAAATAAAAGCCATCATCAGCTTTCAGCTTTATTTCCTCAGTTGCCTCCTAGCTGATCTTGCCTCCTTTTGATACAGTAGTTCTGAGTCTTAGTTGTACAATCTTAGAATGGAATCATCTGAGGAACTCTAAAAATTACTGATGACTAGTTCCACCTCCAGAGACTGTAAATAATTATGCTGAAGAGGAACTTGGGCATTGGATTTTTAAAAGCTACCAGGTCACTTAAAAACCACCGAGATGAGAGCCACTGGGCATCAGTGGTCTTCCACAAATGCACATCTCATCATGTTACATCCTCTGCTTAAAATTTTCCATAACTCTACTGCCCACAGCATGAACACCTGACTCCCCAGCAGGGCGCTTACGATCTGGTCCAGCTTATCTCTCCAGCCAGACTTCGTCCCTTCCCTCAGCCCTCCTTCCCTATGCTGTATGAGCCATCCAGACTAAATTGTTTTTATCCCCAGGAATCTACCATGAACTCAGTCGTCTCCAGACCTTGGCTGTTTCTTCTATTTAAACTCCCTTCATCTTATTCTTTATCTGGGTAATACTCATCATTTGGGAGCCATCATAACTATAACTTTTTTCAATAACACTTTCCTTTTCCATTCTTTCCAACTCTGTTAGAAGCGCCTGCATGTTCTTCCTTGAATCCACCTCTTGCTGTATTGACTTGTAAACTTTATGAGAGTCGGAGCCAGTCTGACTTCATCACTTGATAGCACCAGTACCTTGCACTATGTTTGGGCCACTCTGTCAATCACTATATGGTGAAATGAATGACTGAGTGAATAAGCAAATCCATTTGAAATGTATTGTTTTGAGAGAATCCTTTTGCGATAATCAAAAGCTGAAATCTCCACTGCTAATCCAGTAAGAGAAACAGGTAGTCTTGGGGTGGGAGTGTGGCAGGTGGGCAGATGCTTGACTGACAGGTCCCATTAGTTAGTCCGTATGATAATTTATCATAAAAAAGTATTTATGATGTCAAAAGATGTGCCTTGGCTACTGTGGGTAAACATGAAATAATATTACCTGGGACATGGAATATTTTCTTTTTCTGCAGAGCTCACAGGGTTCTTATGTACCAGCCCCCCAACCACCACTTCTTAAAATTAGGTAATAGAGGAAACTTTTAAAGATTATATGATTTAATCTTTTAATTTTACAGATGAAGATTCTGAAACCGGAGAAGTTGAGTAACTTCCCCAAAGTCATGCAGCTGGTTATGATCATAGATTTGTATCATTTTTCTGCTTAGTTGAAAATCTGACTCAGTTCTCTAAATTTAGCATCCCACTTGGTAAATTTGTGTTCCTGACCATTACCACAGCTATATTTTCCCAATAGGTGGATGAGATTTTTCCTGATCTAACTGGCCCCCTAACACACACATCTGTAGAAATATGAACACAGTAATCAAGCCCTCTTGCCATCTGCTCTGAACATGCCCAACTCCCTGTCTCATTCCAGAGTGCATTTTTAAAGCTCGCTTTGAAAGGGCCTCGTGTTTTTTTCAGACATTGTCAAGAATTCATCTTGAAAATTACAAAACCAAAATATGTTGAGTAAATTAAGATCCATTTTCTCTGACAGCATTTGGTCTAGGCAATGATTGCAAAAGTTCCATCTGCATTTTATAAGATGCTTTTCTATGAGTACAGTTTCAACGACTTAATTTAGGAGTGTACTTCCGATGTGAATTTGACCATTGCTGTTTCTGCCGCAGACATATAGAGGCCTGTGGTCTTCAGGGCTTTTCATCAGAGCACCACGTCCGAGAGCATTCCTTTCTGTGAGAAATATTTGTTGTGGCAGTGTTCTCTCTCTTGGGATCATAGCTTTCAATCTTTTAAAGTGCAGTTTGTCTCAGAACTTTCATTTTTACAAGTTTTGAATTCCTTTTTATTGCCTTTTTTTATTTCTTTACTTTCCTAGACAGAATTTCTTGGAGTAAACACAGGGGAAATGGCAGCATTTTTCATAGGAGTGTGGATTTTTCTTTTCTTTTTTTTTTTTTTTGCATGTGTGATAAGTAAAGGGTTGGCCTGGAAAGGAAAAGAAAGTATGAAACAGATAAAAAATACATATATTTGATGCCAATCTATTCCTGTTTCTGTGATCTCCCTTTTATTTATTAAAATATTCATTCAATAAGTATTTATTTGGTGCCAAGTGTGTGCCAAACACTGTGCTAAGTGCTTAATATTATATAATAGTATATTATATAATATACTACTGTAAAATCTGTCCATGGGATTTCCCAGGCCACAGTACTGGAGTGGGTTGCCATTTCCTCGTCTGGGAGATCTTCCCGAACAAAGGATCGAACTTGGTTTCCTGCATTGCAGGCAAATTCTTTATTGACTGAGCCACCAGGGGATCCCACATAAAATATAATCAGTTCAGTTCAGTTGCTCAGTCATGTCCAACTCTCTGTGACCCCATGAACTGAAGAATGCCAGGCTTACCTGTCCATCACCAACTCCTGGAGCTTGCTCAAACTCATGTCTATCGAGTCTGTGATGCTATCCAACCATGTCTCTCTGTCGTCTCCTTATCCTCCTGCCTTCAATCTTTCCCAGCATCAGGGTCTTTTAGTACCATATTATTGTGTTATAAAGATTGTATTTACATTTTATTAATTTAATAATAATAGTAAATATGTTAATAACACATTTCTATACATAAACTGTCTTTCTTGTATTACCATATAAACAACTGTATGAATTTCCAAGGGCTGCCATAACAAATTACTACAGACGAGTGGCTTCATTAAACAACAGAAATGTATTATCTGACAGTTCTGGAGGCTGGAAGTCCACAATCGAAGTGATAGCAGGCATGCTCCCTCTATAAGCCCTAAGAAAAGATCTGCTCCAGGCCTCACTTGCTTCCAGCTTCTTCTAGTTCCTTAGCTTGTAGCAGAGTAACTAAAATGCCATTGTGTGTGTGTGTGTGTGTGTGTGCTTATTACAAATTTCTCTCTTTATAAGGACACCAGTCATACTGGATTAGGGGCCCACACTACTTCAGTATGTTCTGCTGTTCCTGCATGCATGCATGCTCAGTTGCTTCAGTCATGTCCGACTCTTTGTGATCCCATGGATTATAGCCCCCATGGAAATTCTCCAGGCAAGAATATTGGAGTGAGTTGTCATGCTCATCTCCAGGAGATCTTCCCAACCCAGGGACTGAACCCAGGTCTCCTGCATTGCAGGCAGATTCTCTACATTAACACTGAGCCAACTGGGAAGCCACCTTATCTTAATTTAACTGATTGCCTCTGCAATGACCCTGTTCCAAATAAGGTTACATTCTGAGGCATCAGGGGTTAAGATTATATGAATTTGGGGAATACATAATACAAGCCATAACACCAAGTTCAATGCCACCTCTTTTAAGGCTATCTTTGCTCCATCCACAATGCCCCCTAAATATATGTAAGCCACCTCTTTCTTTACCACTTCCACATAGTGCTTCATCTATAACACTTATTTTACCTGAATGGATCATTTTGTAGACTTCATGTCCTTTACTGTTAGGACCCATGACTGATAACCATGGGTATCAGGACAGTGATACCTTGCACATGTTGGCATAGAAATATTATAAAAAGAATGAATGAATCAACAACAAATACATATTCACATAGCTCTCTCCAGTTGGCAAATGTTTTCACCTATGTTGTCCCCTCTGAGCCTTAAAGTGAGTCTTTGAAGTAGGCACGTAGGAATTACTATCTCCATTTATAACTGTAGAAAACTGAAGCCCAGAGGTAAATATCCAGTCTTACGTGGAATAGTGGAACTACATTAAAATCCTGGTCTCCTGACTCTGACTTAGAGCTTCTTGTCTCCTTATATTTTATCTCTTCTGGATATTTTTGTCTCCTCTGAATATTTTTATCTCTGAATCACACCTGGTTAGTGATCAGTGCTCACCCAAAGGCTATGGTTGCCCACGACTGTCCCTTGCTTTTGAGACAACTCATCTAGAAGCTCCCAAAGTTACACTCTTAAACATGTCTCCTCCACTCTCTCTCTCTCTCTATGCATATGTATGTGTTTACATTTATGTATACATATCCTTCCTTGAGGTTAAGCCATCCAGAGAGTCCATATTGAATCAAAAATCCCCTTCCCTTTTAAAACAGAGTTTTCAATGCTTTATAAACAAAACATCTGATTCTGGGGATTTGGACACTTGAATAGTAAGAAAGAAAGAAAGTGAAGTCGCTCAGTTGTGTCCAACTCTTTGCTACCCCATGGATTGTAGCCTACCAGGCTGCTCTGTCCATGGGATTTTCCAGGCAAAAATACTGCAGTGGATTGCTATTTCTTTCTCCAGGGGATTTTTCTGACCTAGGGGTTGAACCCGGGCCTCCCACATTGCAAGCAGACGCTTTACCCTCTGAGCCACCAGGGAAGTCAAACGGTAAGAGGCTTATGTTATGTCAGACAGTGGTTACATGGTTTCAGTGATGGGAAAGAACTATTTCCATTATTACTAAAGACAGATTCAGCACCAAGCAGATTTCTATAGTTACCGTTAGCTCTAACTAACTCCAAACAGAAAATGTTTTTTCAAAGTGTTACATATAACATATACACACACATAATAGATATTGTTTATAATAACTAACCTTGAAAATTTGTATATGGCATTGATCTCTCTGGGATGGATTTAGACATAAGAACTAGGAGCAATGAAAACTCCTAGGAGCAATGAAAATGATGATAGAATATCAGCTTCAATAGTAAATGTCATGACATGGATAATTTTGCTTCATTCTGCTTCACTTACAGTATTCCAGCCTCTCTGTGAACTCCTACACAATCTTTCTGAGTTTAAGGGGATTTCCCTTGCACTGACAGTGTACTAATGTTAACACTAATTCATGTGCATAATGTTTTCACCGTTGACAGACTTTCACCACCTTATGTCATTTTAACCTTAAAACTACTCTGAGATAAGCAACACTATCTTCATTCTGAGAAATGATCCAGCTTGCTCAAGAAATAAAGGATTGAAAGGGAGAGAATTAAGACTTGAACCTGGTGTACTGAGTCTAAATTCTAAGTTCCTCTGACTTTATTACCAAGTATATGCTTTCTCATTTCCTCACTTTTCATACATCTCAGCTCCCAGACTAGATCAGAACTTAGTCTGGTATCTAGCAGAATACTCTGCACAGGATTTTGCACTGTGGAGAACACAGAAGGCTATGAGTTTTGAATTATAGTTTTGCTGGGTCACCTTAGACAAGTTATTTAAGTCTCAATTTCTTCACCTATAAAATGGTGACCATACGATGCCCATATCATAGGATTTCAAGGAGAATTAAATGAAAAATTAAGTGTCAAGTCGTGTTGTTGTTTAAACTCTAAGTCATGTCCAATTCTTTGAGACCCTACCAGGCTCCTCTGTCCATAGGATTCTCCAGGAAGAATACTGGAGTGGGTTGCTATTTCCTTCTCTAAGGGATCTTCTGGACACAGGGATCTAATACATGTCTCCTGTTTGGCAGGCCGATTCATTACCACTGAGCCACTTGGGAAGCCCAAGTATCAAGTCTTAGAAGAGACCATAGTGTGATATTATTGTGTTATACAATTACCAAGCTGTGTGAAGTTGGGCAAGACACTTCATCTTTTTTAGTACCATTATCAGTAAAAATCAATTTGGAAAATATTAAGTATCTTGCAGGGATATTATGAGGCTTAATAAAATTACACTCGGAAAAGTGCCTAACTCAGTGTTTGGCATACACTAGGGACTCAATAATTGTTAATCTCCCACCTACTTGCTTTCTTTCTTTCTTTACGGGTGAAATCAATAAATGTTTACTGGATTTTCAGTGAGTCCTTTCTTGCAATGATTTTATGACTACTTTTTAGTATTTCTATACATGGATGCAAGTGTTCGATATCAAGGTGACTTTGACTAACTGTTTGCAAGCTCCAAGTGGAATAAAACGCAGCATTCTCTCAGAGAGGCAACATAAAAGAATTTGGTAACCTAGTTCAGAGTAATTGCCCAGAAAGTGGCTCCCTGGTGAAAATCCCACGGACAAACAACAAGTCCATGTGTGACTTTGAACATGGACATTGGATTTCAAAGACAAGAATTTGTTAAACCAAAGAGGGCCTCAAAAACTGATTAATTGTTGGGAACGCCTATCAGGATTTACATAAAAGTTGAACTTTAGAATATTTTTAAGCACTGACTCTCAACATTTAGTTCATTGGATCCGATGTATCTACTGGTAAAATAAAATCATAGTTGCTTTTTTCAAATAAGCAGGAATGCTTAAGTCAAAAATTAGGATTTTCCCAGTTTTACCTTCCACTTCCATATATTGTAAAGTTTAGCTAACACTGCTTGCTTAGACTAGAACTTGACATATGATGATATGCAGTTTATTGCACAATGATAAATTTAGTTATTTTAGCGTATCATGAATTACTATTTAATGAATTTTCAGTATTTAAATATTTGAACAGTCTGAGAAATGCTGTTGTATAAAGACAGTTTTCTTAATTTGGGCATTGTACAGCAGATCAAAAAAATAAAAGGCAAATATTATGTGGTGTAAGAGTTAACAGGGGACCTGCTTTCTCAAAAGATAAAATTAACTTAAAACCATAACTAACTTTTTAAAATTTTTGTTTTGGGTTTGGGTTTTTGTTGTCTGTTTCTTTTTGGCTATGTCACATGGCTTGCAGGATCTTGGTTTCTGACCAGAGATGGAACCTGGGCCCACGGCAGTGAAAGTGCCAAGTCCTAACCACTGAAACCACTAGGGGATTCCTCAGAATTTACTATCATGTCTCTGAGCAACAGTGAGCACAGAGCACTATCTCATTCATTTTTGCTTTTCTGGTGTCTAGAGCAGTGAGCAGAACAGAGCAGGGCCTCAACAAGTCTGCATCTTATGTAGAAATTGCATGTATTAAATGGAACACTTTGTTTCAAGTGTTCTCAAACAGTTTTTTCTAAGAGCCTTGAAGAGACAATTGCAAAGTTGGTTTCCCTCATTAATTTTTTTATTGTGGAATTCTACCTCTATTTCAGACTCAATACCACTCAGGAAACTGTCCTGAAAACTCAAAGCCACAGGAGAATTTCCTTTTCAGCCCATCTTATTTTACAAATAAGCACACACAACTGTGTCGCTGTGCAGTTTATACAAAGCTCTGTGTTGGGCCATGTTAGGCTGTAGGCTTTAGTGAGGTATTGTCCTTATTTTTAGGGAGTTAGTGTGGTGGGAGAGAGACAGATACACAGGCAACTAATTATATTGCAAGGCAGAAAGAAAAACTGCTGTGGCCAAAGTGTAAACAAAATGCTGTGGTTGCAGAGTGAAAGGAGTAATTAATTTGAGCCAGGAGGATCTGGAACAAGAAAGGAGAGAAACTAATATTTATTGAGGGCTTAAAAGGTGCCAAGGGCGGAGCTGGTCCTTTCTCTCAAGCTCCGAGAGGAGGTGATGTTTAAGTGAGCTGGAAGCTGAGAAGAGGGGGCTGTAGGGGTGTATTTGGCCACTGGGACCATGTTGGGAAGGTGTGCCTTCAAGAAGCAAGGAGACTGTGGGAAGACACCCTGCCACTGGCCCCAAGGGAGGGGACTGGGGCAAGGAACAGCCTCAACTTGAGATGGTTTGGTGAAAAAGGGGGTTTATAAGGGGAAGCTGGTTTCTCTTATGTGAAGGAGATGGAGGGAGAAATTTCGTCAAAGATTATGGCTCAGTGGTAAAGAATCTGCCTGCAAATACAGGAGACTCAGGAGATACGGGTTTGATCCCTGGATTGGGAAGATCCCCTGGAGGAGGAAATGGCAACCCACTCCAGGTATTCTTGCCAGCAAAATCCCATGGAGAGAGGAGCCTGGCGGGCTACAGTCCATGGGGTTACAAAGAGTTGGACACGACTAAGTGACAGAGGGTAAAAAGAATGTTGGTAAGAACAGGCCTTGGTGTGAGGAGAGGAGAAACAAAGGGAAGGAAAATTGAGAGGAAAGGCGGGGCCTGCTATTTGTGTTGGTGGGTGTGAATTATGGGGGAGGAAGAGAGCAGGGATTTGGGGGTGAACTGGGAATTGTGACAAGGACACATACGGGAGTGTCTATTTAGTGGGGATAATGATGCAGGCCCAAGGTTCCAAAAAAAGCAAAAACTAGCGATGTATCTGCTTGCACGGTCCTCTTGGGTGCCTAGTGCTCTGTTGTGCTGGTGGCTGATGGCTGGTCCCTGCAGGAGAGAGGGGCAAGTGTCAGTCAGTCAGCTTTCTCTCCAGTCTAGAGCTCCCACTTTTAAAAACAAAAACTTCAGGCTGCACTGGGTCTTCGTTGCAGTGTGCAGTCTTCTCTTGTTGCAGTGTGTGGGCTCAATGGCCACATGGCATGTGGGATCTTGATTCCCCAACCAGGCATTGAACCCATGTCTCCTGCATTGGAGGGCAGATTCTTAACCAGCGGATCACGAGGGGCCTTCCACTTTTTAAGAGCACAGACTGTCATCACTTCCCTGTCCCACACAGAGCCTAGGATGGGACTGGGCACGTGGCAGATTTTCACAAACTCATATCCGACGCTTGGAGGGTAAATTTCAGCAAAGGCAAGAGCTGCAAAGAGTTGGACATGATTGAGCACACGTACACACAAAAGACTAGGTATAGACTTTTTAAAGTGGTAGAAATTTAGCCTGAAAATTAACCACACCATTACAAAGAAGGTGAAAGCCTTGGAAGACTTTATATTGAGAATGATTTCTAATGCCATGATTTTACAGGAAGGAAGCTGTGTGAATTGATTAACTTCTACAGTAATTTGTTGGCTGCTCATTATAGTCTCCTGTTTTGACTAATGAATACGTTTAGAGCTTCATCTCTGTGCAAGCTAAGGCATCCAGGCAGTTTGACTGTCTTAGAATAATTAGAGAATTTTGCATTGTCAGCCAGTGGGATGCTTACCTCTCCTGGTGCGGCTTCACAGAGTATTTTTTTCTATTTCCTCTTCCTTCCCTCATTAGTGTCTGTTGTGGAATTAAGCCCAACTCTCCAACAGATCACTATAAAACATTTTATAGACATTTATAGGACTGATCTGACTCAACTAAACTATTATTAATTTGCTAATTAGGATGGTAAGAAGACAGATTTTATTCTTATGTGAGATAATTCAGGGGAATTTATCATATTAGGCCTTAAAGATGTTTTATCTAATTTACTGAAGGGCTAAACCAGGAAAGTTAAATGTGTAATAAACATGCCCCCCTCAGCCCTTTTGTGCCTGTGATACACATTTATAATTTATAATGCCGCTCTTTTTCCTCTGAGCCTGCATATGACTTCACAATTCTCCATACAGCCCTGAAAACAGCAAGAGGTTGGGACTTGACATGAAAGGTGGACCAGACAGCTAATTGTTCCTACAAGACTGTAAGTCCCTCAGGGGTAGGCACCAGGTCCAATCCAGGACTCGACAAATAAGAGACTCTTAATAAATGGCTTTTGGAATTAATGATAGAGAGATGGATAAATTAATGGGTGGGTGAATGATATTTCATTTTTTCACTACTGGTTCAGGAAAGCCTGTGGGATGCGTCCATCTCTGCGTTACAGTGAACGTGCTTTGTATCACCTTGCGACTAGCTCACTGAATGATGTTGCTGGAAGAAAACTTAGAGAACATCTTTTCAGTTTTACAGAGATGAGAATAAGTTCAGAGGAGGCATGCATCTGAAGCCAGGAGCCACTCTGCCATTTTCTACACCTTACTAACTATGAGACTTTTGGGGTCAATGTTGCCTCTTCATCTGTAACCTGGAGTAGGAAATGAAAACCCACTCCAGCATTCTTGCCTGGAAAATTCCATGTATAGAGGAGCCTGGCGGGTTACAGTCCATGGGGTCACAAGAGTCAGACACGACTGAGTGACTTTCACTTCATCTGTAAAGTGAGAAGAATGAGCTTGTCTGCTTTTCAGGATTATTGTGAAGCTTTAACAAGATAAGGAATTACAAAGTGCTTAGTGTAGTGCCTGGTACGTGGTAAATGTGAAAACAAAATGTTAACTTTCTCCTTTTTCCTTTCTTTTCATTAATATTAGCTGAACCAGTGATGGTACTGTAGGTAGTTTTATCATAAGATTTATCATATTATGTTATACTGTGTTCTCCTTCCATGTTTTCAATGAATTGAAAACCTATGCTACCCGTGGATGCAGAGCACCTACTGTAGACTGATGACAATTTTGCTTCCAGATGGGACAGTGAATGAAATATTTGCTTGGAGAGTTTGGTTAATCTCTTATATGAAGTAATTAGCATTCCCTCTGACATTAGCCATTTGCAACTGCACATTGTTCCCAGTGTTGTCGAAAGTACGCAGTAGGGTACACACTGCTATATTCCAAAGGGATAACCAACAGGGACCTACTGTATAGCACAGGAAACTCTGCTCAACATTATGTGCCAGCCGGGATGGGAGCGGGGGTTGGAGGAGAACAGATACATGTTTATGCATGGCTGAGTCCCTTCACTCTTCACCTGAAATTATCACAGCATTGTTAATTGGCTATACCCCAATACAAAACGTTTTTGGTATTTAAAAAAATAAATAAAATTTCAAAATATATATAGTAGGTGCTCAATAAATGTTTATGAAAAGAATGAAAAAAAAGGCTAAATGATTCCCATTTTATACACATAGAAACTAAGACAAAGAGATGATAAGAAATGGATTCTTATTAAACACAAATGAAACATTTTTTACACAGAAAATGTAAAATTCCTAAATTCATTGTTGTTTTCTTTGAATAATCATCTTGCTTCATAATACATAACATGTTTCATAGAAAATACGTTTATAAAAGTTGTCTTTAAATAGTGCAGTGATGAAGTTTAATTTAAAAAAATGCATGGGCTAAATTGTCCTTTTAAAAAACCCCAATGTTTACATTGTTTAGTCAAACCTTCAGGTCAGTCATTAGTTGCTGGCAGGATGGGGGTGTAAAGAGGAGGAGAAAAAGGAGAAGCCTTAGTTGGCTGCACTGGTTGCCAGGAAGCACACAAAGATAGCATGCACTCATGAAACAAACAAGGCCACGTTGCTGGGAAGGTAGTCATCAGAGGCACACGCTGCACTGGGACAGAAACCCTACGGCCGTGTCACCTCACACCTCAAGACAAGAAAACGGAGTTTAAATCCATGACATATGGAAAAAAGCAAGGTTAGCCAGAGATTTTTGAGAAATTGCTCTTCTAATGCATTTTAAACGAGTATTAGAAGTAGCATTTTGTGTCAGTTGCTATAAACCAGGGGGAAAGCTTTTACACTCTTGTAATCAAGCTAGGTTAAACAGAATATCGGTGGGGGGATGTTTTAAAGGGATTCAACAGTGGTCTTTGAAAATAAACTGGAATTAAGGAAGAGTGAGGGTCAAGAGCTTTCATTCCCTGCCTCTGAGCTTGAATTTTTTGCCTCCTAATTGAGTGCCTTGAAATATACTTTTATTTTGGAATTTGATTGCTAAGTTGTTTCTTTTCAAAGGCACTTGTTGAGTGAAAAAGAAAAGGAAAAAAAAAAAACTTATAGAGAGAGTTGAAGACTGCTGAAAAGAGGTGAAGCCATTATGAGTTGCCAGAATGCTACCCCTGAGTTGAACAAAGGGTCTCAGCCCCGGCCAGAGAATCTGGAGAAGAATTCACACGGTGCAACTGCAAAGGAAGATGCCAGCACAGTGCTGCTTGAGAAACAACTCACCCTGGGCGACTTTGTCCAAATACAGAGAGCCTTTGAGGTAAGCACTCATCTTATTTGCTGGAGAGTGTGAGTTGTTTGTGAAAGAGGCAGGGATGGAACAAAGACTTTTCTCTTAAAAGATTTTTTTGTTTTTAATAAATAGTTAAAAGGGCTTCCCAGGTGGCTCAGTGGTAAAAAAATCTGCCTGCAATGCAGGAGACATAGGTTCGATCCCTGGGTCAGAAAGATCCCCTGGAGAAGGAAATGGCAACCCACTCCAGTATTCTTGCCTGGGAAATCCCAAAGGTAGAGGAGACTGGCAGGCTAACAGTCCATGGGGTCATGAAAGAGTCAGACACAATTGAGAGACACAACAAAAACAGGGAACTGAAGAGAATTAATCAGACTTGGATTTATTTATTTTTTTAATATAAATTTATTTATTTTAATTGGAGATTAATTACTTTACAATATCGTATTGGTTTTGCCATACATCAGCATGAATCCACCACAGGTATACACGTGTTCCCCATCCTGAATCCGCCTTCCTCCTCCCTCCCCATACCATCCCTCTGGGTCATCTCACTGCACCTGGATTTAATACGAAGTAACTTTATCCATTGGTTCATTGGGTGAGATAAAATTATTTAGTATGAAATTGCTGCTACTGAATATCATTACCATCCAGGAAGGAAAATGAATTCCTGGACAATTTTTTTAAGAGATCAGTGTATTTTTGGAAAAATAGAAAGTTATGATGCTAAGAAGGGGAAGCCAGATCTCTAGGGTGACTCCCAGTAATAACCCTCTCTCTCTGGAAATGCAAATAGGCACCTCCAGGTATATGAGCTTCTCAGGTGATGCTAATGGTAAAGAATCCACATGTCAGTGCAGGAGACAGTAGAGATGCAGGTTTGATCCTTGGGTTGGGAAGATCCCCTGGAATAGGAAATGCAACCCACTCCTGTGTTCTTTCCTGGAGAATCCCACGGACAGAGGTGCCTGGTGGGCTACAGTCCGTGGGATCACAGAGTCAGACACAATAGAGCATGCTCCCACGCATGCACCTCCTGTGTGAAGACATTCTTCCCTGCCTCATCCTAAGCAACACGGCTCCTTTTCATAGCAGGTGGTGGCACTTCATTGTCCCAGATCTCCTGTGAGGAATCAGTCTGACACTCTTTCTTGCAAATATTGGGGCAATGCCAATGAAAACAAATAATTTAAGTTTTAATTCTACATATAAACCTTAGGGATTTTAACTATAAATGAATAAGTTCCTTCTCTCTATCTCAGTTAAGTTGGAACTCTGCCTCTGTGCAGAATGAACAGCGTACATCAAAATGACTTTTAGCTTGTGTGCTGATAGGAAGAAGTACTCTTCCATGCTGTGGAATTTCAGTAGACATGAGCCTCCATCCTTTCTACTTCATTACACTTGCTAAAATATGCTCTCAGGGCTTCAGGACATCCTCTGAGGGTGCTTGAGAATGTCATGTTAATTTGAAACAGACATACAATGTTTGGGAATACCACCTTGAAATTAATAAAGCATGGTGAAATCTAACCATTCTATTGCCCTGTAATTGGCACAAATTTTAATCTTTACCTACCCCCCAAAATAGTTACTAGCCACTGGAAAACTACTATACTCTATTTTGTATAACCTGTTAAATTCTATCTGTGTTGATAATGTCCCATTAGTATCAATCATCTCTTTTTAATAGACTCTATCATATTTAGTAGGACAGACATGCTCTGCCCTATACTTTTCTCATTTTAATCTTCATGTTTTTGCAGTTCATCCAAACCCACTTGTCTGAAAAGACTTTTAGTGCTGCTCATGTCCAATGCCCTAAATGAATCTGGCATATTTTGATAGACATTGCAAACATTTTGACAGCTTGAGGGCATTCAGAAAAACGTAACCACAGACTTTGACAGCTTTGACTCTGGAATGAACAGAAATGTGGGCAGTTTTGTTCTGGTGCTCAGAACATGAAGTAGAGTGCTAGGGTCTGTTAGGAGAGTCTATGTTATAAAGTCCATGGGTTAGAGAGTGAAACTGCTAAACTGCTACAAAAGGTTAGGGGTGGATGTTCTTTCCAAATTACTGATTAGTCTGGAGTGAACCAAAGTAAAATGGGACAATTCAATTTCAAGATCTTTTTTTCTTTTTTAATCTCTAATAAATGTTTCGAAGACTGGATCGCTTGTTTTGAAATTAAGCACTTTGAAGATCAGGTACCACTGATGGGTTGAAAAGGAGAAAGAGATTACTATTCAGAGCTTGCATGAACCTAGAGAATCTAATGACAGCGTTTAAAAAAGAAATTGAGCTTTGCAGGCTTACTTCAAGGAAAAGTGAAAGTCCATCCAATTTTAACAGACTCAACAGACAGAATGGAATGATCCAATGGCAACCGTACAATCAGGAATGAAAATCAGGCCCTTGAGACAACACAGTTTCCACAAATAGCACAGACACCTAGAGAGGAATGATGCACTAGGTGATTTCCACAAACTCTCTTCCATCTGTCGTGAGGGATGGGCCCACACGTCACAGGTGTAGATTGCCGTAAAAGGAAAAATTGCCCTCACGGGTTATTCCGCATCATAGAACTGTGAAGGCAATTATTTGTAGTCCATTCATTAAAGACACACTCTTGGAATGCCACAATTCTGAAACTGGATCCTTTTATCTCTTGTTTTGTTTTCTTGTACCCAGATAGCTTATTTGGAGCTGAAGAGTTGTCAGGTAATAGGCGAAGTCCATGTTCTTAAATAGCAGTAGCAATGCTTACTTGAAAAATGGAAAGATGAGTCTTTGAATTGTGTAGTGAATATTTCACATGTTTCCAAATGAGTTATTACATACCATATAAATCTTAGTAGTGACATTTAAAGATAAAGTGCTTGGGACTTCCCTGGTGGTCCAGTGATTGAAACTTGGCCTTCCAAGGCACAGGGTGCATGTTTGATCCCTGGTTGGGGAGCTAAGATCCCACATGCCCTCTGGCCAAAAAACCAAGACATAAAACAGAAGCAATTCAATAAAGACATTAAAAATGGTCCACAACAAAAAATTCTTTAAAAAAAGGGGGGGGAGGAGAGCGTGAGTAGTGCTTACATTTATTGTTTGATGGTATAAATGAGTCAGAATCAGTGTTTAAAGAGTCGGGGGTCAGACTTCTTGGATTTGAATCCTTGTTTTGTCACTGACAATGTGACTTTGTGCAAATCACTTAATCTCTCTAATAGGGTTGTTGTGAGGTTTAAATGAAATATTACCTGGAAAGCACTTGAAAGAGTGCTTGATATAGAAAAAGTGCTCAGTCAACATAGTTATTATATCTTCAGTGAGTAGAAATTGAACCACATGGCCTTTAATAGTCTCTTAACTTTAACGCATACATTTCCCGCCTCCCCACCAAATAAAGCTTTGAATAACACTCACAACAATGCTTTCATATTCCTTTTGGTTGGGATAGGAAGTGGAAACAATGAGTTGCAAAGACACAAATTCACACAGAAGAGTACAAAAGCTCATCTTTTCATCTCTTATTTCATATTTGATTAGCATGTGAAAGATGTCAAAATATCTTGATCCTCTTCTTTAGAACAAAGAAGTTATCTAGATAGAAGTACTAGAAAAGTAACTATGAGTTGCTTTTTTTTTTTTCTTTTATGTGATGGTGTCCAAAAAGCCATATTTCAGTTGTATTAGTCATAGAACTGTAAAATGCTTGTTACCCAAACTTCCCTACTTAAAGAAATGATGCGCTCTCTGGATAGTCATATTATTTTAATGTCAAACATATTTTACATTTTCTTAGATACTTCAGTAGCCCCTTATTGTGTGAAGAAGGATGCCTATGATTTGCTGATTTTATAGGAAGCTTGAGAAGAAGAAATTAATGATCTAAGGGAAATGGGATTTTGGAAACACTGCATTGAGACTTGATATATTTTGATTTTTCCCCCCAAGACTGTGGCTATGTAGGTTCTTGAATGTTTCTTTTCTTGACTTCTCCATCACTGATTTCTTTATATCAGGGCCATCTGCTCTTTGATCTTGGAAACCTTGTTGCTTGTTTGGCTTGGGTCTATAGTCTGCTGCGCTGCTGGACTGGGCCCTCATCTGCCTCTGTCAGCCGCGCTGTCTGTAGCATCCCCTGGTCCATCCTTTCTGGCCCTACCTTGTCTGCTCTGTGCTGCCACTTGCCCCGTTCAGTTCAGTTCAGTCGCTCAGTCGTGTCTGACTCTTTGCGACCCCATAAATTGCAGCACGCCAGGCCTCCCTGTCCATCACCAACTCCCGGAGTTCACTCAAACTCATGTCCGTTGAGTCGATAATGCCATCCAGCCATCTCATCCTCTGTCGTCCCCTTCTCCTCCTGCCCCCAACCCCTCCCAGCATCAGAGTTTTCTCCAATGAGTCAACTCTTCGCATGAGGTGGCCAAAGTATTGGAGTTTCAGCTTTAGCATCATTCCCTCCAAAGAACACCCAGGACTGATCTCCTTTAGAATGGACTGGTTGGATCTCCTTGCAGTTGAAGGGACTCTCAAGAGTCTTCTCCAACACCACAGTTCAAAAGCATCAATTCTTCGGCGCTCAGCTTTCTTCACAGTCAAACTTTCACATCCATACATGGCCATTTGCCCAAGTCCTACTAAATCTTAAGCTTAAATAGCTTGAAATGAAGCTCCTAAACCGTATGTAAATGGTGAGCTATTTATGCTTAAAGTAGGAAGGGCCAAAACAGTTCAGTGTGAGAAAGGCATGGTAAAAATCCTAACAGGAAGTCCCCAGAGATTTTCAGGGAAGGTTCTCAGAACACACTTATCTTGGGGGGTGAATGGAATCTAAACACGATGCACTTGTGCTCACTTAACCTCGATAGACCAGAGAAGTTCAGGAGGTATTTGCAGTTCTGAAAATTGCGCTTAAGGTATAATAAATGATTAAATCCACAGAACTTATGATGTATTCATGCTTGATTGTCTTTATAAAAATTCCCAACATTCTTGTCTACAGCAGAGCCTATGAACAATGCTTCCCTTGTACCAACAGGACAAAATCGAGAGTTCTGATGCCCTGCTAGGCAAGGTAGACTTTAAGGAATCCAGAAAGTCACTGTTATCAAAAATCTAATTACATACATTTACAGTTGCTGCTGCTAAGTTGCTTCAGTTGTGTCCGACTCTGTGCGACCCCATAGATGGCAGCCCACCAGGCTCCCCCATCCCTGGGATTCTCCAGGCAAGAGTACTAGAGTGGGTTGCCATTGCCTTCTCCGACATTTACAGTTAAGTAAGTCATATTAACCTCCCCCCTCCAAACAAACAAACAAACAAGAATGATCTCGGTCTTCTGATCCTCCTGTTCTACCCCTTCCATCTTCACCTCCCAGACATGAGAAGGAGAAATTACTTGAGTAACCTGGTTGATGGTGACAGTGTTAGTCTGTATTTTTAAAGTAAGTGGTGGGTGGGTGGGTGGTTGGGTAATCTATTAAAGGGATATGAGATTGAAAAAAAAGATTCCCACTTTTTCCACTATTTAGCCTTTCTTTTATATATATATAAATTAGTTTATTTTATTTATTTATTTTTTGTCCATGCCAGTTGGCATGTGAGATCAGAGTTCCCTGACCAGGTTTTGAACCCTAGCCCCTGGCATTGGAGGTCAGAGTCCTAGCCCCTGGACTGCTAGGGAAGTCCCTGTCCTTTCTAAACTCAAGGACTCTCCCAGTTCATAAGGGACTTGCCTTCTCACTGCCCACTGTATCTTTGCTATTAATTTACCCAAATGGAGAGGCCTTCCTAGATGTAGCTCATGTTCCAGAACTCTTCTTACCTCTTGCTTCTTTTTTTCCTCTACCCTAGACATCACCATCCCAAACGCATAAATAAAACCATCCATCTTTGTTTCACCTCTCCTCAGAACTGTTAGATTTTGCTTGTCTCTGTCAAAATATGATACAGTCCATGAAGATAACTTAAAAATTATTTTTAAGGTAGGACTGGTAGTTAACAACTGTATAGTATGGTATCCAATAAAGTTCTGATACTAGAAAATTTTACAGGGTGTGCAAATTGTGTAAAGTATATAATAGCACATTCATGATAGAGGTTTATTTATCACTCATGTAGAGGGCAGATAATTCTAATTGGTAGCAGCTCCAAGTAGGGATTCTAATAGGCAAGCTCCTTCCATCTTCTGCCTTCAGGCTGGCCATGTGTCAAGCTAGTCATAGGAGTAAGAGCTTGAAGGAGCACATGGGGGAGGTTTCATGGGCCAAACTCCCATCTCTACTGTGAGGGCAGCTGGAAAGGGTAGGCAGGCGTGTGCCCAGAAAACAGTCTCACTCACTATCCTCAGAGTGTAATGGTAGGAAAATTTACATCTCTCCTAATAAACCAGTGTGCTATATTTCATAGATTAAGGAAAGCTATGTTCCTAAGGACATATAAATGTCGATAAAGGACAGAAATGGTATGGACCTAACAGAAGCAGACGATATGAAGAAGAGGTGGCAAGAATACACAGAAGAACTGTACAAAAAAAATCTTCACAACCTGGATAATCACAATGGTGTGATCACTCATCTAGAGCCAGACATCCTGGAATGTGAAGTCAAGTGGGCCTTAGAAAGCATCACTACAAACAAAACTAGTGGAGGTGATGGAATTCCAGTTGAGCTGTTTCAAATCCTGAAAGATGATGCTGTGAAAGTGCTGCACTCAGTATGTCAGCAAATTTGGACAACTCAGCAGTGGCCACAGGACTGGAAAAGGTCAGTTTTCATTCCAATCCCAAAGAAAGGCAATGCCAAAGAATGCTCAAACTACCACACAATTGCACTCATCTCACGTGCTAGTAAAGTAATGCTCAAAATTCTCCAAGCCAGACTTCAGCAATATGTGAACCGTGAACTTCCTGATGTTCAAGCTGGTTTTAGAAAAGGCAGAGGAACCAGAGATCAAATTGCCAACATCCGCTGGATCATGGAAAAAGCAAGAGAGTTCCAGAAAAACATCTATTTCTGCTTTGTTGACTATGCCAAAGCCTTTGACTGTGTGGATCACAATAAACTGTGGAAGATTCTGAGAGATATGGGAATACCAGACCACCTAACCTGCCTCTTGAGAAATCTGTATGCAGGTCAGGAAGCAACAGTTAGAACTGGACATGGAACAACAGAGTGGTTCCAAATAGGAAAAGGACTACGTCAAGGCTGTATATTGTCACCCTGCTTATTTAACTTCTATGCAGAGTACATCATGAGAAATGCTGGGCTGGAAGAAACACAAGCTGGAATCAAGATTGCCGGAAGAAATATCAATAACCTCAGATATGCAGATGACACCACCCTTATGGCAGAAAGTGAAGAGGAACTAAAGAGCCTCTTGATGAAAGTGAAAGTGGAGAGTGAAAAAGGTGGCTTAAAGCTCAACATCAGAAAACGAAGATCATGGCATCCAGTCCCGTCACTTCATGGGAAATAGATGGGGAAACAGTGGAAACAGTGTCAGACTTTATTTTTTGGGGGCTCCAAAATCACTGCAGATGGTGACTGCAGCCATGAAATTAAAAGACGCTTACTCCTTGGAAGAAAAGTTATGACCAACCTAGATAGCATATTCAGAAGCAGAGACATTACTTTGCCGACTAAGGTCCGTCTAGTCAAGGCTATGGTTTTTTCAGTAGTCATGTATGGATGTGAGAGTTGGACTGTGAAGAAGGCTGAGCACCAAAGAATTGATGCTTTTGAACTGTGGTGTTGGAGAAGACTCTTGAGAGTCCCTTGGACTGCAAGGAGATCCAACCAGTCCATTCTGAAGGAGATCAGCCCTGGGTGTTCTTTGGAAGGAATGATGCTAAAGCTGAAACTCCAGTACTTTGGCCACCTCATGCGAAGAGTTGACTCATTGGAAAAGACTTTGATGTTGGGAGGGATTGGGGGCAGGAGGAGAAGGGGAAGACAGAGGATGAGATGGCTGGATGGCATCACTGACTCGATGGACATGAATCTGAGTGAACTCCGGGAGTTGGTGATGGACAGGGAGGCCTGGCGTGCTGTGATTCATGGGGTTGCAAAGAGTTGGACATGACTTAGGGACTGAACTGAACTGATGTTCCTAAGGATGCTTTATGTTTTGTGTCTGTTGCCAGGAAGTTCAAATTTAAATTTAGTCTTCAACTGATACAATGATTCTTAAGATAAAATTTTCTGAAACAATTATCTTCTGTTTTCATTCTTGATCCTTGTTCTTTTATCTTGCTTTTAATGATCTGATTGCCTATCTACTGTAACTGAACTCAAGTTCTTTCTGGAAATCAGTGGAGGTAAAAATGATGAATAAAAATTTAATGTCTTTGAAGTACGGTGAGATTTTACCAAATATCTCTGTAGGTATCATGTGATTTGATCCTCTCACCAGCCTGGAATCTAGTCAGGGCAGGTATTTTTATTTCCCATTTACACATGGGGAGAATAAAGCTCAAAGATATTTAATTGAGTTACCCTATAGAGCAGAGCCAGGGCCCTGGGGTAGATTGTCAACCTTCCAGCCCTTTGTATGGCAGGTCTCCCACTGGCCACCAGGCTCCCACTGACCACCAGGCACCCACCCTTTGGGATTTGCTCTAAGGAACAGAAATCCAATAGGATACGGACTTTAATAATCAAACGAACATGTCAAGTTAGTACCACAGAGACACTGTGCCTTGGTCACTTGGAATTAATGCAAATCAGCAAGTAATAAGTCCTTTAATAAATCAATGCACAGAAGGGTGTAAGAATGAAAGGGAAGGATAGGAATAACTCTTTGCTTTTTTATTACTTTTTCCTTTCTGAAGGCATTCAGTGGAGGCCTGTGAGGAGGTAAACAGGTAAAGCTTAACCTACAGCTGTATTCCATAGTACAGAGTGCATCCAGCAATTTCAGTCAATCCATCACTTGCTGACCAAAAGCAGCAGGTCAGAGCATTTCGCACTCCAGCTCCCTTAGAGGAATCAAAAAACCTCATTTTTGATGGCAGCAGAAAATCAGTGAAGCCTGCAGGTGCCCCTGCTCATCGTTAAGGTAATAGCATGAAGACAAATTTGATAGCCCTGTGGTTGGCACAAACAGAAACTACAGAGGATGCTTTGGTGGTTTTGTCTGAATTGTTAGAATTCGTGGGGAGGTTAACAAAGGATGCCATCATTGGAACACAAGCAAGTGAAGTTCTCTGTTAACACACATGAAAAATCGGCCTTCCTGAACACTGCTGCCCTTGTGTTGAATTTTGTGACAAGTTCTAACAGCTTCATGCCTTTTCTAATTTCTCTGTTTGCTTTCAGAACTGGCATTTATAAAAATTAATCTAGATCAGAGAGGGTGATGAAGAGTACTTTTGAGGGACAAACATTTTAACCTTAAGCTTTGGCCAGGATTGGAGTAGAGAAGGCAAGCAAGAAGCTTGTTATAAAGGAGAAAGCAAGCAAGCAAAGATCCCTATTGCTATTCATTTGTAGTATATCCACTTAGCCAGACCTTTACACCATGGGCTGTGTGCTTCCTCAGTCACTTCAGTGGTGTCCAACTCTTTGTGACCCCACGGATCATAGCCTGCCAGGCTCCTCTGTCCATGAGATTTCCCAGGCAAGAATACTGGAGTGGGGTGTCATGTCCTCCTCCAAAGGATCTTTCCAAGCCAGGGATCGCACCGCATCTCTGTGTTTCCTCTATAGTAGGCGGATTGTTTATTGCTGGGCCACCAGAGAAACCAAGATGAAGGGCACAGCCTACCTTTTCAAATTTTCTAAAAATTAAGAAAGAAAAATGAGGAAAACAGACAATTGGAGAAATATAATTTGTGCTATTTTGATTTTGCATTTGTGCTGTGTTAGCAAATATAGTTACACCCAATGATTAGACAAGAGCCCTCTGAATTGCCCTTCATGATTTCTGATCTTTCGCTGAAGCTCTGGTCAGACACAAGTCCCTTGGATCATTTTTTCCCCTCATCAGGTGTTACCAACATATTATGGAAAAGAGTCTTGTTAGATCTTTACTCTGGGCACCAGCATTCTCTGCTGAGGACTTCCAGGGACACAGTTTTCCTATACTCTGTTGCTTCCCAGGTTCTCTCTTCTTAATTCTTACAACCTCTGAGGCCTGGTTGTCACACTGGTCTTTCTCCAGATCTGTCCAATATGGCGGCCTTGAGCCAAAGGTGGCTATTTAAATTAAAATGAAATAAAGTTCAGTTCAGTTCAGTCGCTCAGTCATGTCTGACTCTTTGCGACCCCATGAACTGCAGCACGCCAGGCCTCCCTGTCCATCATCAACTCCCGAAGTCCACCGAAACCCATTTCCATTGAGTCAGTGATGCCATCCAACCATCTCATCCTCTGTTGTCCCCTCCTCCTCCTGCCCTCAATCTTTCCCAGCATCAGGGTCTTTCCAAATGAGTCAGCTCTTCGCGTGAGGTGGCCAAAGTATTGGAATTTCTGCTTCCACATCAGTCCTTCCAATGAAAACCCAGGACTGATCTCCTTTAGGATGGACTGGTTGGATCTCCTTACAATTCAAGGGATTCTCAAGAGTCTTTTCCAACACCACAGTTCAAAAGCATCAATTCTTCAGCACTCAGCTATGTTGTAGTCCAACTCTCACATCTATACATGACCACTGAAAAAACCATAGCCTTGACTAGATGGACCTTTGTTGATAAAGTGATGTCTCTGCTTTTAAATATGCTGTCTAGGTTGGTCAATAGCTTTCCTTCCAAGGAGTAAGCATAATAAAGTTAGAACTTACTTAATAAAATAAAAATTTAGTTCCTCACAAGCACCAGCCATGTTTAAAGTATTAAGTAAGTACATGTGGCTAGTAGCCACCACAGCAGAGAACACAGATTATAGAATATTTTCTTCATCAGAGAAAGTTCTATTGAACAATTAGAGCTTTTTCTTGGTATCCTAGTAGCTTGCCCCCTTTCCATATTGCTGGTCATATATATATATGGCCAACAGGCTACTCTCAGCCCTTCAGTCCTCCCTGGAAGTATACCAGACTCTTCATTCCTTAGAACCTGGAGGCCAAACCGATTATTACCTCTGGTGATTGTTGGTGTTCAGTCACTCAGTCATGTCCTACTCTTTGTGACCCCATGAACTGCAGCATGCCAGACTTCCCTGTCCTTCACTATCTCCCGGAGTTTGCTCAAACTAGTATCCATTGAGTTGGTGATGCCACCCAACCATCTCATCCTCTGTTGCCCCCTTCTCCTCCTGCCCTCAATTTTTCTGACATCAGGGTCTTTTCCATTCAGTTGGCTCTTTGCATCAAGTGGCCGAAGTATTGGAGCTTCAGCTTCAGCCTCAGTCATTTCAGTGAATATTCAGGATCGATTTCCTTTAGGATTGACTGGTTTGACCACCTTGCTGTCCAAGAAATTCTCAGGAGTCTTCTCCAGAACCACAGTTTGAAAGCATCAATTATTCAGTGCTCAGCCTTCTTTACAGTCCAACTCTCACATCCATATATGACTACTGGAAAACCATAGTTTTGACTATATGGACTTTTGTTGGCAAAGTGAATGTTTCTGCTTGTTAATATGCTGTCTAGGTTTGTCATACTTTTTCTTCCAAGGAATAAGCCGCTTTTAATTTCATGGCTGCAGTCACCATCTGTAGTGATTTCAGAGCCCAAGAAGATAAAATCTGTCACTGTTTCCACTTTTCCCTCATCTATTTGCCATGAAGTGATGGGACTGCCTGCCGTAATCTTAGTTTTTTGAATTTTGAGTTTTAAACCAGGTTTTTCCACTCTCCTCTTTTACCCTCATCAAGAGGCTTTTTAGTTCCTCTTCACTTTCTGCCTTTAGAATGGTATGATCTGCACATCTGACGTTGTTGATATTTTTTCTGTCAATCTTGATTCCAGCTTGTGAGATATCCAGCTCTGCCCCTAGAGATACCAGAAAATATTTTCCTTTTCACTTGAGTCTAAGACCATTTCTCCACGTTCTTCTACCAGGGCCGTAGAGAATGGGGACATCCATTTCTCTCCAAGGAATCCTTACCTTCCTCCTTCAAGCCCAGAGCTCACCCCTCCCCACTGGTATTCAGTTAGGCTTACAGTTCCAACAAGTCAGTCACAAAATTATCTGACACTGGATGGAGCATTACCCATATTGTCCGTTCTTGTGGCATTTTAGTTATAAAGAGTATTCCTGTTTTAGAATCTATCAAATGCTGGTGCCTCATGTTGAAATATTCCTGCTTCTCTCTCCACAATCTCCAGCTAACTCCTATTCATACTTCATGTTTAAATACCGCTGTCCCCAGAAGGCCTTCTCTATCCACCCTGGCTGGATTAATATCTTAATACCAATTACTGTCTCCTTTCCTCATAGCTCCTGTATGTTCTTCTCTTGTACTAATTGCAGATGCTCTGATTAAGTACAACTAGAGCCAAGTAGAAGGATCAGAAAGGCAGAGAGAAATCCGTGTGAGATCCCGGAAGGTGGAGACCCTGGGTGCAAATGAGATCATCTTGAGGAAAGAGCAGAGTGTCTAAGACTGGATCTTAGGGAAATCCTTCATGGGGGTAAAGAAACAACTGGAGTCCTTACATACAATACAATACAGAAAGAGAAGCAGGGTTATTTCCTAGACGATGAGGGAGGAGAAACAGGCAAACAGGAAAAGTTGGTGCAGCCAGTCATACACAGTTTCATTTAACAGTCCTTTTAAAAACAAGTTATAATGAATACATCTTCATGGTTATAAAATCAAATTTATCATGTGAAATCCCCTCTGGCCCACCCTCAGTGACTAGTCTGGGTAACTACTCTTTTTTTTTTTTTTGTAGTTGTGCTTTTTTTATTGTAATGGTTTTATTTTATTTTTTAATTGGAGGATATTTCTTTATAATGTTTTATCACTTTCTGGCATACAATAATGCAATTTGTAACTATTCAATGCTGCATCCTTCCAGTGTGTTTTTTATTCATATCTACCCATATATGCACATATACATATCATATGTAGCTTAGTTTACATACAGTGTTATTTCACATATAATATATATTACATACTTTGTCATATTTTGTGCATTCAAGGAAAAGCACCATATAAATAGCTGCTAAACATATTAAAAGATGCTCAGATTCACTAGGAATTGGATTTGAAGCTCTAAGCAAGAAAGAAGACAGCCTTTTCATTCATCAGCTTGGAAAATATTAGAAAGACCGATGATATTTTCTGTTGGCAAAGAATCAGGGAAATGGACACTATTACTAAGATTATAAATTGTCAAGGCTGTTTTTTGTAGGCAATTTTCCAAAATATATCAAATGTATACTTTTTGAACCAGCAATTCTAATTCTACAAGGTATCCTAAATAAATTATGACAGGGGCAGAAATAAAATTTGTATAAAGTATTTATTGTAATCTTGTCAATAAAATGGAGTATTTAAAATAGCCCAAATGTTCACCAATAAATTAATGGATAAATAAATTGAGGTGTGCTTCTACTACTCTGCTATTAAAAAGAATAAGGAAGACACCAAATTGCTAAGATTTGCCATTCAGTGAAAAGAAGAAAATAACAGAACAGTGCATAATATTATTCTAAAACAAAAAATGTGTGTTTTTGTGTATGTGTCAAGGCCTCAATTATGGAAAAATAGAACCATGCCTGTAGCAAGGTAAGGTATGCCAAATGGCTTTGTGGGCTTTTTATCTATACCATAGTTCAGTGCAAAGATAAATGTTATTAAAATGTCAGTATATTTTAATAGCCTAAAGACTTGTTGCTACTATTTTCTAAACGTATGGTCTAATGATTCTGAATTTAACAGCAGGGCCGTTTTTGGACTTTCCTGTTGGTACAGTGGTTAGGACTCTGTGCTTCTATTGTAGGGCGTGTGAGTTCAATCCCTGGTCAGGAAACTAAAATCCTATATGCTGCTCTGTGTGACAAAAAAAAAGATTAAAAAGTTAAAGTTAAAAAAATAAATAAATAAAAGTAGCACCTCCTCTAGATATTGTCTTAATATTAAGTAGTTTTCTTCACCACTTTCCTTTCACTGAGCTTTAATCAAGAGAGAAACTACAGAGACCTATTTTATTGCCTATATTTTACAGATGAGGAAATGAAATTCCAAATGAAAGGATTTGTCCAGGTCCATCTGAGTTGTTGGCAGAACCAGAATATCACCCAAAGTAGTCTGATATCTATTTCTGTCTGTTTACTCTAGTGAAGAATGCTAAACTTCACTCAAACTTACTTCTAATTTTCCAATGTTATTTTACACAGTGTTATCTTATAATTTGGGCTTTCTTTACTACTCTGACCCCCGCAAAGTGAAAGCCACTCAGTCGTGTCCGACTCTTTGCGACTCCATGGACTATACAGTCGCTGGAATTCTCCAGGCCAGAATACTGGAGTGGGTTGCCATTTCTTTTTCATGGGATCTTTCCAACCCAGAAATCGAACCCATGTCTCTTATGTCTTCAGCATTGGCAGGCAGATCTTTATCACTGCACCACCTGGGAAGTCCAGTGTGGTGTATGTATATATACACACACACACATACATATACATATATGTACAGTGTCTCACTCCTTTCAGGAGACTTAATACAATATGACAGATGTGTAGCTTACAAACAACAGAAGTTTATTGCTCACAGTTCCGGAGACTGGGAGTCTGAGATCAGGGAACCAGGATGGATGGGTGAAGACCCTCTCCCAGGCTGTAGACTTCTTGCTGTGTCTTCACATGGTGGGAGGGAGCTAGAAGAGGGCTAGGGAGCTCTAGATGTCTCTTGTACAAGAACCACTAATTCCATTCATAAGAGCTCCATATGCATAAACTATCACTTCCCAAAGGCCCCACTGCCTAATATCATCATGTTGGGCATTAAAATTTCAATTGGTGAATTTTGAGGGGACACAAATATTCAGATCATAGTACATCGTTTTACCTCAGTCATTTAAAAGTGAGTTCAGGCATAATAATAGTTTGCCCCTATTAGCTCAAAATATATCTCTTAAGAATAAGGGCCTGCTTCTAAATTTAACTTCATATATTACCTGATAAAATGTGTATATTAAAATATCCCCATTTGTCCTACTAACGTATTTCACTTTTTTTTTAAATTACAGATCCTTTCCAGGATTACATATTTCCTTTAATTTCCTTTAATCGAGAAGTATAATCCTACTTTTTGTGATCTATCATGATATAGACATTTTTGAGCAGTCATGCCATGTCTAGAACATCTTACAATCTGCATTTTCTCATTAATTTGATTTAGGTACATTGTTAGATTTAGGTTCACCATTTTTGGCAAGAATACTTCTTAAGAAGTGTTATGTCTACCTCTTGAGACATCAGAGGCAGAGCATGTTGCTTGTCCCATTATTGGTGATGCTATAAGTTGGATCCCTTGATTAAAGTGGGTCCACTAGGGGTTTTGGATTCCCAGAAGGCACAGTGGTAAAGAATCTGCTTGCCAATGCAGGAGACACAAGAACAGAGGACAGAGGAGCCTGGCGAGCTACAGTCTATTGTGTCACAAAGAGTCAGGCATGACTGAGTGACTGTTCTAAACATAGCATTACTCTGTAAAAAAGAGGCTACTTCTTTCTCACCCCTTTTGTTTTCTTCCCTCATTATCACTCTGTCTCTGTATGTTGAGTATTACTATGACTAATGAATTCATTTATTCTATTCAATGCATTATTATCTATCATCATCATTATTCTTTCTGACATTGGAAATTGCCCCAAATTTGTCAGTCCCTTCAAACCAGCTCCAACATCCTTTTTACAAGTTTCCACCAATCTTTTAAGGCTTCCCTGTTGGCTCCAAGATAATAAAGAATGATAAAGAATCTGCCTGCAATTCAGGAGACCTGGATTCAATCCCTGGGTCGGGAAGGTCTCCTGGAGAAGTGAATGACTACCCACTCCAGTATTCTTGCCTGGAGAATCCCATGAACAGAGGAGCCTGGTGGGCTACTGTCCAAGGGATCACAATCAATCTTTTATCACTTCCTTGCTTTCTGGCAGAGCTTCTGCCTAACCGTCAACCTTGATCAACTGTGGACGTTGGTCAGTGAAGAGACACTGGTAAATACTGCCAGAAACAAGACTGGAGTTTTTCCCATCACTAATGTGGTGTGATCAGGCTACTGTGAAGTTCCGGGGAAGGGAAAGCTCCCAAAGCAATCTGTTATGAGGACCAAATTCTTCAGCAGAAGAGCGGAGGAAGGGATTGAGGATGTGTGTATATGTGGGGGGCTTTATCCTAGTGGCTTAAAGTCACATGGAGGGAGGTACATGAAAAGCTACGTATTTCTATATAATTTTTTTTGAGCTATGTTTCCCTTGGAATTTTCTCAGTGGCCGTGTCTTCTCTCCCATCTTGTCCACAGCCCCTGTCTGATGCTATTCTCTTCCCAGCTGTTTAATCAAACAGCAAAAACTACCAAATTATTCTTCTCTCCTTTAGAGCAGCTTGAACCTTTTTCTTTCTTGATTGATGTCTTTCATGTGCCTCAAGTTTCACTTTCCAACTAAAGAGTATCAAGAGTCTGAAACAAAGATATTTTGGCATCAAAATTAACTTGGTATATTTTATCTTATAAGAATTGGAAAGAATCCACTAAAAGATTTAGCTACAAGCTTTTATTCTTTGTAAGAACAGCTTCAGTGAAGGGGAAGGGAAAGAAGCTGGATTGCAAAGACTGAGTAAGTTGGAGGAGAGAGAACTGAAACAGTGAAGGAATGTGATTCCTTTAAGATGGCTGTTTGAAAGGAGAAGGGTGGGGCAGTGGCTTAAAGAGATGGGAATGGGTAAAATTTTTAACAGTTCAAGTAATTTGATTACATTGAAATGCTAATGAAAAGGAGTCAATAGACAGCAAAAGAAGATATTCACTGAGGTGGTGGGGGAAGGACATATCTAGGAAACAGGAGAATTTCTGTTGCCACAGGAAGGAAGAAAGAAATGGCTACAGATGCAGGTCAATCTCTGTGTGTATGCAGAAGACTGAGGAAGCTCCCATATGACTGATGCTCCCCCAACTCCCCTTTCCTCCTTCTCTCTATTCTCCTTCTTCATTTCTGAGAGTGAGAGTCAGATTTCTGTTAAGAATGGACATGGAAATGATGAAGTAGGTGTTTGAAGAAAGCAAATGAGTTCAGACAGGAAACATGGAAGGGTTCCTATTAGCAAAAGAGGGAGTTTTTGAGGTTGGAGATCATGTATTTTATTATAGGGGCACCATTCTGCCCATTTCTGTGATATTTGTTCAGCAACCTGGTTGTAGGCATGAAGAAGATGGTTTTCCAGGGCTAATGTTTTGCTGGACACCTGGGATGGAAGAGTGACATCAAAGGAATAAGTGTTAGGGCCAGAGATTGGTTGAAGTATTGGATTTCTGATTTGAGAAGGATACAACAGCAAGAAAAAGCTAACAATTCGGTAAAAAAAAAAAAAAATTGTCCTTTAGAGCCTGGGATGGAATCTTTCTCACTCATTTCCTGCTTACTTTGTTGATTCAGAGTTCATATGTATATTTTAAGTACCTCATCAGAAATCTTGAGTGTAAAATTATTACTTTCTCAGTCGTATCTGACTCTGCAACCCCATGGAACTGTAGCCCACCAGGCTCCTCTGTCCGTGGATTCTCCAGGCAAGAATACTGGAGTGGGTGGCCATTCTCTTCTCAAGGAGACCTTCTTTACTGTCTCAGCCACCAGGGAAGCTTCAGCATTCTCAGTATAAATCTTTTATCAAAATTTCACGAGGCGATTTGGGTATACACAGTCCAACCTCATATTTTCCTGTTTTTGTTGTTGCTGATGAATGTGTTATCCTAGAGAGAATCAGATTCTGCTGAAGTCAGTGTATTTGTGCTGTGATTAAAGTGGTTAGAAATTAGAAATCCTAGATTCTAACCTTATTTCTGGCAGCAGTGAGCTATGTGACCTTAGAGAATTACTTTTAATTCTCTGGGCCTTGGTGTCTTCTTTTTAAATAAAGGTTTTGGTATAGATTCTGTAAAATTCCAGCTCTAATATGCCAGAAATTCATGGATGTGTGCAATTCTTTGACTCCATCTATGGGTTTCCAATTAAGAGACAGCAATTGTTTTTAAAAACAGTGTATGTTTATCCTACTGTATGGATATTTCCAAATGAGGATCCGTAAAACTCAAATGTCTCTTGGCAACACCATTCCATTGGTCAGGCTGCTCCCTCCAAGTTTTTAAGCTTAGTTAAAAGAGATGATAGTGATGAACATGGTTTAGGTCCATAGCAGAAAATTAAAAACTTCCATGGGCTTAGAGAAAAAAGATATGAGCAGTTACACTTCTTAGGAATTATAATCTTTATGTAAAAGAGAAAGATTTATTGACTTTTTATCCTGAAGCTGCAATTCACTTCTAACTTATTTACTAGGTAGGAAATATGTTGAATTTTAGGGTATGAAGTATGAAGCATGAAGAAAGTCGCTCAGTTGTGTCTGACTCTTTGCGACCACATGGACTATACAGTCCGTAGAATCCTCCAGGCCAGAATACTAGAGTGGGTAGCCTTTCCCTTCTTCAAGGGATCTTCTCAACCCTGAGATTGAACCCAGGTCTCCTGCATTGCAGGCAGATTCTTTACCAGCTGAACCACAAGGGCAGCCGATTTTTTTTGGGGGGGGGCGGGGTATGGGAGAGCTTAATTCTAAACCTTCAATTCAGTACAGGGGTTTCAAGGTTCGTGTCTTTGTTAGTCACAAAAATTTGACTCCATTCAGATTTCTGAATTCTTGAATCATTGATATCATAATGTAAATGAAAATTATAATCAACGAAGCAAGAAAAAAGAGCAGTGTGAACTTTGGCTGGCAGACTAGTCTCTTCTGTTCTGTTGTTCAGTCTCTTATGAATGTTCACTGGTAGATGAAAATTGCGGGGATGATATAAAATGATGCATCTGTTTTGAAATAACATATCTAATCTGCTCCAGAAGATGTTCACAGTGTTTGACAGCAAACTCTAATACATATTCATAACTAACGCACTTTGTAACCAAGGGAAATTGAGGCAAGTGCAATGGAATGAAGCGTGAGGAAGCAGCATGCTAATTTTAAATTTAATTAGAGAGATGGGGAGGAAGATGCATTGAAATAGTATATCCTCATTCAGCTGCACTGAACCTTACCCAAAACTCATGCCACAAATTTGACAGAAAAAAATAATAATTTTGGTGAAGTGATTGATAAAACTAGCAGTTCTGGGGAAAACAAGATTCTGAGTTCCTACTACAAACTATTTTTTTAAATTTATTTTAAATTGGATAATTGCTTTACAATAGTGTGTTGGCATCTGCCATGCAAAAACATGAATCAGCCATAAATATACTATTTTTTTTTAATGTAGAGAAAAAGAAGCCCTGCAGAATTCTTATCATCTTAAGAAAAACTTTTTTTTTTTTTTCCAGAGGAAAGAAAGATTTCTGGTCCATGAAAGATTTCAGTTCATGGAATGTCTTTGACATGTTTAAATTCTAAATTCAGTTTGAAATTAGGAAAAGCATTAATTACTGTGATTCTTGTGATGTTTTTACTTTTGATAACCTACAACCACATGTCATTCAGTGTGATCAGTATGTTTGGGATCCTCACTGCAGTATACGGATTTGAAGAGCAGAGATCTCTGCTGTCTTATTCAGAGCTGGTTTGGCATGGATCAGACATTTGACAAATTCTTGTTCAATGAGTGAATAAATAAATCTACCTCATGCTACCTTGTATGGGCTACATGTTCAATATATATTAATAAATAGGTCAATGGGTAGGAGGATGGAAATATTTCTCTAAGTGACTTAAAACTCACCATTTGACATTAATTTTCAGAATCTGAAGGAAAATGCTTTACAATGGGTAAGGGCAATGAGTGTGACATATTAACCCACTATCAGTTTTGAAAAATATCCCAGATTTCTGACCAGATTGGATTGTGCTCTCTCCATAGTTTTAAAATTGTGCTCTCTCCATAGTTTTAAAGCAGAACTTGTATTCTTGTCTTAGGCAAGTCCCTGTTTACAGAATAGGAAAAAAGAAGAAAAATTATCTTTCTTTTACTCATTATAAAATATTGCTATAGGGAAAAGTTAAGGAAAAAACAAACATAAATAGCATTTCTAAGAGTTCGTGTTTTTTCAAAGAATTAAGTGTCTGGTTTGGAAATGTTTCGCTCTGTGTTGCCAGCAAGTAGGTCAATGCTCAGGCTTACTAGAACTATTTTTAAAAACTAATCAGTGACTCTTAAAAAAGAATAAGAATACCCCAGCTTGGTGAGGGTCTTGCATGTAAGCAATATCATACTTTGTTAATGAAAATGTAAATTTGTTTGGTCTTTTGTAGGACGATTTGGCAAAATATACCAAAAGCTCTAAGAATGTGCAAAGTCTTTGATGCAGCACTTCTAAGGAATTTCCCTCAGGAAATAATTTGATAACTAAGCAAAGATGTATGTGCAGGAATGCTTGTTGCAGGGTTGTTTATTTGGAATGGAAAAGCACTGGAACAATTCAAGTTTTTAATAATGTGGAGTATAATTGTATTTCTTCTCCATAGAAGGTTGTGTGGCCATTAAAATGATGTTAAAGACAAATATATATTACACAAGGCATAGCTAGACGGTATGATATAAAATGGAAAAAGCACACAAGGTATACATTAATAAGTCATGATACCATTTTGTAAATAATGCATAAGTATTTCTGTTTCTGCCTAGGAAAAAAGTCTGGTAGGCTGATGGCATTATGGAGGATTTTAAATTTTGACTTGTCTATATTTTGTCTTTTCTATAGTAAACATGAATTATTTCATGCAGAAAGTAAATAATTTTAAAAATGGGTTGGCACACTCATATGTTCTAATTGAAAGTACATGATCTCTTCTTGATGAAAAGAAAGGGCTGTCAATTATTTTAAAAAGCTGTATTTTCAGAAGTTTGAATTTAGGTTTAGTGCTCAATTTTTATATAAGTTACAGTGAAATCCAAATCTTGACAAAGCTGAAAAGCTGAAGAGAATTTTATAGAGTTCATGCTTTTTAATTTTTTTAAAGCTCACAAGGATTGACTGTAGCTGCAGAAGATGCTTTCCAGGCAAAAGAAAATGATTTTTAGAATATTCTCTGAAAGGGATTCAGGAAGACAAGAAGACTTTTAAAGGTCTAAAGATGGGCTTGCTGAGATAATCAACCAGACATTCTGAGTATATTAGCTTCCTTGCAGGAACAGTTGGAGGCCTTCACTGGTTATTTTCATATTCGCTCATTACATAGACATAGCAAAATAAATTTGTTGACATTATCTTAGCAAGGGCTGAATAAGAATATGTTTTTTAATAGATCGTTCACCCTTTGCTTTTATTAGAAGAGGAGTTCTAATAGATGCAGGGGTACTAATTTTTACTCAAAAAGATCGACAGGAGTGAAACTAATAGGAGTGAAAGGGTGTACTTTAAAACACTATGTGGTAGTTTTTATTTGGAAGTCCTACATTCAAGTTAGAACAAACTGTCTATGGGAAGACAGTTTTGTTAAAGCCATGCTAATTACATTTTTAATTGAAGAGACAGAATTATTTTGTACTCTGTTTTACAATGAAATCTAATTTCCTAAATTCTTAATATTTTGCTAGCTATACTAACTATATGCTTGTGAATTTAACTTGATGTGGATGTCTTCAACAATAATAAATATTGCTTGAATAAAATCATTTAAGGTGAAAAGTGTTCACTGCTGAGTCATGTCCAATTCTTTGTGATCCCATGGACTATAACTCACCAGGCTCCTCTGTTCGTGGGATTCTCCAGAAGTGAATATTGGAGTGGGTTGCCATTTCCTTCTCCAGTTTAAAGATGGCCTTATATACATATTATTTTACCGAAGCCTTATGAAACCCTGGGAAGATTTTTGGTCACACAAATATTATGTTGTAAATTCAGGCATAAAACTCAGATGCTAACTAAATTAGGACTAATTTAAGTACATGCCAAGCCATGCTAAGTTGCTTCAGTTGTGTCTGACTCTTTGTGACCCTATGGACTGTGGCCCATCAGGCTCCTCTGTCCATGGGATTCTCCAGGCAAGAATACTGGAGAGGGTTGCTGTGCCCTCCTCCAGGGGATCTTCCCCATCTAGGAATTGAACTCATGCCTCCTGTGGCTCCTGCATAGTGGGCGGGTTCTTTACTGCTGAGCTACCAGTGAAGCCCAATTTAAATACATATCTATATGTATATAAATGTTACTATATATAAGCATAAATGTAAATTTATGCATACCTATATATAAACATATAAACATATATCCAAAGATGACTCAGAGATAAATTATTTTGTCACTTAGCACTGAACCTAATACAGATTGAGAGTTTGTAACAACTAAATCATGGTATGTGCAAACTCATTTTTAAAATAAAGGATTTTCTTCCTTCTTTCCATGAAATTATCTATTGCCAAGAAGATAGGAACTGCAGGCTCACCTGAAATTCATAGAGTGGCACAATAAATAGCTCAAGACAAGATAGGAGCTGCAATTATGGTGATGAAAAGTCAGTGTTATATATGTGAAATAGTCTTGGTTGCTGAGAAGAGGTAAACTTTACTTTCACTGGACTCACCTAGGACAGTTTTATATTTGTGCCTCTGAGGAAGAGCAGCTGAAACAATGTGCATTTGCTGTTTCATATTAAGGCAAAAACTAGCATCTGCTCCTACGACCCCACTGGTCATAGAAACAGAGAGCTTCAGGTAACCGGGTGAGTGGACATATTCTTCAGACTCACTAAGATCATTTTTAAGACCATTTTTAGTGCCTTACACACACACATACACATAATCAACAAATGAATTTAGCTAAATTCTCAGGGAATAGTCATTGCTGGCATGATGATTCATTTTATAGCTCTTTTTCTTTTTTAAGATTTTTGATGTGGACTATTTTTAAAGTCTTTATTGAATTTGTCACAATATTGCTTCTGTTTTATGTTTTGCTTTTTTTGGCTGCAAGGCATCTGGGATCTTAGCTCCCAGGTCAGGGATCAAACCCACACCGCCTGCATTAAAAGGTGAAAACTTAATGACTAGACCACCAAAAAGTCCCAATTTATAGTTCTTTTATTCTTTAAACTCTTTAGCAGTCAACTGATAATAAATAAGGGCTCCCTTGGTGCTTAGTAAAGAATCTGCCTGTAATGCAGGAGACCGGGGTTCGATCCCTGAGTTGGGAAGATCCCCTAGAGAAAAGAGTGGGGAATACCAGACCACCTGACCTGCCTCTTGAGAAATCTGTATGCAGGTCAGGAAGCAACAGTTAGAACTGGACAGGGAACAACAGACTGGTTCCAAATAGGAAAAGGAGTATGTCAAGGCTATATATTGTCACCCTGCCTATTTAACTTATATGCAGAGAACATCATGAGAAATGCTGGGCCGGAAGAAACACAAGCTGGAATCAAGATTGCTGGGAGAAATATCAATAACCTCAGATATGCAGATGACATCACCCTTATGGCAGAAAGTGAAGAGGAACTAAAAAGCCTCTCGATGAAAGTGAAAGTGGAGAGTGAAAAAGTTGGCTTGAAGCTCAACATTTAGAAAATGAAGATCATGGCATCTGGTCCCATCACTTCATGGGAAATAGATGGGGAAACAGTGGAAACAGTGTCAGACTTTATTTTGGGGGGCTCCAAAATCACTGCAGATGGTGATTGCAGCCATGAAATTAAAAGACGCTTACTCCTTGGAAGAAAAGTTATGACCAACCTAGATAGCATATTCAGAAGCAGAGACATTACTTTGCTGACTAAGGTCCATCTAGTCAAGGCTATGGTTTTTCCTGTTGTCATGTATGGATGTGAGAGTTGGACTGTGAATAAGGCTGAGCACTGAAGAACTGATGCTTTTGAATTGTGGTGTTGGAGAAGACTCTTGAAAGTCCCTTGGACTGCAAGGAGATCCAACCAGTCCATTCTGAAGGAGATCAGCCCTGGGTGTTCTTTGGAAGAAATGATGCTAAAGCTGAAACTCCAGTATTTTGGCCACCTCATGCAAAGAGTTGACTCATTGGAAAAGACTCTGATCCTGGGAGGGATTGGGGGCAGGATCAGAAGGGGACGACAGAGGATGAGATGACTGGATGGCATCACCAACTCGATGGACGTGAGTCTGAGTGAACTCTGGGAGTTGGTGATGGACAGGGAGGCCTGGCGTGCTGCAATTCATGGGGTCGCAAAGAGTCGGACACGACTGAGTGACTGAACTGAACTGAACCCACTACAGTACTCTTGCCTGGGAAATCCCATGGACAGAGGAGCCTGGCAGACTATAGTCCATGGGGTCACAAAGAATCAAACACGAATAACATTTTCACTTTTTGACTTTCAATAGTAAATAAATAATAATGTACAAATAATAAGAAGAAATGTGTTGAACTCACATTAAATGGCCCCATGTGGTATCCTGCTGCTGCTGCTGCTAAGTCGCTTCAGTCGTGTCCGACTCTGTGCGACCCCATAGACAGCAGCCCACCAGGCTGCCCCGTCCCTGGGATTCTCCAGGCAAGAACACTGGAGTGGGTTGCCATTTCCTTCTCCAATGCATGAAAGTGAAAAGTGAAAGTCCAGTCACTCAGTTGTGTCTGACTCTTTGGGAACCCATGGACTGCAGCCTACCAGGCTCCTCCGTCCGTGGGATTTTCCAGGCAAGAGTACTGGAGTGCGTTGCCATTGCCTTCTCCAGATAACAGCTCTAAGCATTAGTTATTAGCTCTACTTAGAGGTGCAAGCTGAATCTCAAGCTCCTATTATGCAACCACATAATCTCCCTACTACAACTTGTGATACAAATGATACAATTGAATGAGTGAATGAATTCTACTCCTAGAGCATAAGTGGGGGCCACTGATAAAATGAGAATTAATTGTTCAGTAAAAGTTAATGCATTTATGATTCTGAGCTTGAATTAAAGTTCATATATTTTAATTGTACACTGAATTTATTAAAACTGGCATCGGATAGAATTAATAAACATAAATCTCACAGTGATCAAGGTATAATGCTTCTTGAACAAGTTAGGATTTCTTAATAAACAGCTTCCTAAATTATAACCAAATGTCTGGCAAAATCTTGGTTTTAGTTTCAGACCAAAGCAAATAAAGCTAGCGAGTGAACAATCAGCAATAGAATTGTCAAGGATATAGTACAACTGCACATATCTGTCAATTTCATAAATTGGAAGTATTTCTTAAATCTTCCCCCAGAGTATATTGGCACTATCAATGTACATAAAATTATGAAGTTGATTGTATGTATTAATTTGGGGAAGAAAATTTATTTTTGTCCTTGTTTATGGTCTATTTGCAATTCCATATTCTAGAATGTAAAAAAGAAATTGCCTTGATATTTGTCAGTCAAAACAGTTTCTTGATTGTAGAAATAAAAATAAATTACAAACTCACAGGGAGAGAATATTTTGACTCAGTGTTTTGGGTTTTTTTGTTAAATGGATTAATAACATTAATAAATGGATTAATAACAACATACATTTGAGGCATTGATTGATGTCATTATGTAATAGTTCAAAGGGCCAACATTTACTTAGCTTTCAGAAACAGTTTTCAGTTTGGCTCAAATGAAGTGTTTTTAGGTTGAAATTTCCTTCCGCATTGTTAATATCTGGGTCACTGAAAAATTTCCACCTATTTGAACTTTTAGATCAAAAAAATTCAACAAAGATGAGAATGATGGACTTCTGAGTAGTTCACATTTGCGTTTTCCATTTAGGTCTGTGATCCATTTTGAGCTAATGTTTGTAAAGGGAATAAGGTCGGTGTCTAGTTCACTTTTTTGCTATATGAATGTCCAGTTGCTCCAGCACTGTTGAAGATGTTATCTTTTCTCAATTGTATTGCTTTTGGTTCTTTGTCAAAGATCAGTTGACCATGTTTGCTTCTGCTGCTGCTAAGTCGCTTCAGGCATGTCCAACTCTGTGTGATCCCATAGACAGCAGCCCACCAGGCTCCCCCATCCCTGGGACTCTCAAGGCAAGAACACTGGAGTGGGTTGCCATTTCCTTCTCCAATGCATGAAAGTGAAAAGTGAAAGTGAAGTTGCTCACTCGTGTCCAACTCTTAGTGACCCCATGTTTACATGGGTCTATTTTGAGCTCTCTATTCTGTTTCATTGATCTGGTTTATATTCTTTTGCCAATATCACAAATGTCTGGTCATTGTTTAATAAGTCTTGAAGTTGGGTAGAGTCAGTCCTCTAACTTTGTTCTTATCCTTTAGTATTGTGTTATCTCAGTATTTAGCCTCTCCATGTTGACTTGGAGTCAGTTTGTCAGTATTAATAAAATGGCTTATTGAGATTTTTATTGGAATTGCATGGAATCTATAGGTTGTCTTGGGAAGAACTGAGGTCTTAGCAAAAGTGAATTTTCCTATCTATTAACATGGAATATTTCTCCAATTATTTATTCCTTGATTGTGCTGATAGGAGTTTTATAGTTTTCCTCATATAGATCTTACACACATTTTGTTAGATTTACATGTATTTCATTTTTGAGGATGCTAATGTAAAATGGTATTGTAGTTTTAGTTTCAAATTCTTCCTGTTCATTTCTGGTGTATAGGAAAGCAATAGACTTTTGAATGTTAATCTTGTGTCCTACAATCTTGCTATAATCACTTATTATGATAGTTCCAAGAGTTTTTCCATTGGTGCTTTCAGATATTTTACATAGATAATCATATCTTCTATAAACAAAGACAGTTTATCTTTCTTTCCAATCTTTATACTTTTACTTCCTTTTCTTGTCTTATTGCATTAAGTAGAGCTTCCAATATGGTGTTGAAAAGCCATGGTGAGAAGACATCCTTGCCTGGTACCTGATCTTAGTAGGAATGCCGCAAGGTTCTCACTGTTTAGTCTGATGTTTCTGGTTACGCTGTATGTTTGTGGTAGATACTCTCTCTCAAGGTGAGGAATTTTCTTTCTATTATTAGTTTACTGAGAATTTTTTTAAAAATTATAAATTGGTGTTGAATTTTGACAAATGTTTTTTTTCTTCATCTATTGATGTGCCATTTAACATTCATAATCATTTTCCTGAGACTGGCATTTTGCTATAACTACTGGCATATCTACTTTACAGATGGGAAAATTAAGCCTCAACAATGAAGTAACTTTCTAGTAGTTCCCACATATCTGGTGAAACCAGGATTAAACCTACAATTGTTTGACCTGCTCTACAACATGCTGCCTCCCAGTGCTTACTGTCAAATCGGACCCTTTGGTTCTGAGACAGTAGGAAAACAGATTCTCTCACTGTGAAGCTCACCAAACTAAACAGCCTGTCAGTATTAAACTACCATCTGGAATACAGATGGTTCTCATCATTGTCAGATTTTGTATTTGTGAATTGGCCTACTTGTTATAATTTATTTGGGTCCCCAAAATCAAAACTCAAGTCACCTTCATGATCATTCACAGACATGTCAGTCAGTCAGTCAGTTAGTCAGTTAAGTCACTCAGTGGTGTCTGACCCTTTGTGACTGCATGGACTGCAGCACACCAGGCCTCCCTGTCCATCACCAACTCCCAGAGTCTACACAAACTCATGTCCATTGAGTCGGTGATGCCATACAACCATCTCATCTTCTGTCATCCCCTTCTCATCCTGCCCTCAATCTTTCCCGCATTAGGGTCTTTTCAAATAAGTCAGCTCTTCACATCAGGTGGCCAAAATATTGGAGTTTGAGCTTCAACATCAGTCCTTCCAATGAACACGCAGGCCTGATCTCCTTTAGGATGGACTGGTTGGATCTCCTTGCAGTCCAAGGGACTCTCAAGAGTTTTCTCCAACACCACAGTTCAAAAGCATCAATTCTTCAGTGCTCAGCTCTCTTTACAGTCCAACTCTCACATCCATACGTGACTACTGACAGACCTTTGTTGGCAAAGTAATGTCTCTGCTTTTTAATATGCTGTCTAGGTTGGTCATAACTTTCCTTCCAAGGAGTAAGCATCATTTAATTTCATGGCTGCAGTTATCATCTGCAGTGATTTTGGAGCCCCCCAAAATAAAGTCTCTCACTATTTCCACTGTTTCCCATCTATTTGTCATGAAGTGATGGGACCAGATGCCATGATCTTCGTTTTCTGAATGTTGAACTTTAAGCCAACTTTTTCACTCTCCTCTTTCACTTTCATCAAGAGGCTCTTTAGTTCTTCTTCACTTTCTTCCATAAGGGTAGTGTCATCTGTATATCTGAGGTTATTGATATTTCTCCTGGCAATCTTGATTCTAGCTTGTGTTTCTTCCAGCCCAGCATTTCTCATGATGTATTCTGCATATAAGTTAAATAAGCAGGGTGACAATATAAAGCCTTGATGTACTCCTTTTCCTGTTTGGAACCAGTCTGGTTTTTCATGTCCAGTTCTACCTGTTGTTTCTTGCCCTGCATACAGATTTCTCAGGAGGCAGGTCAGCTGGTCTGGTATTCTCATCTCTTTCAGAATTTTCCAGTTTGTTGTGATCCACACAGTCAAAGGCTTTGGCATAGTCAATAAAACAGAAATAGATGTTTTTCTGGAACTCTCTCGCTTTTTCAGTGGTCCAGCGGATGTTGGCAATTTGATCTCTGGTTCCTCTGCCTTTTCTAAAAGCAGCTTTAACATCTGGAAGTTCATAGCTCATGTATTGCTGAAGTCTGGCTTGGAGAATTTTGAGCATTACTTTACTAGCGTGTGTGATAAGTGCAATTGTGCAGTAGTTTGGGCATTCTTTGGCATTGCCTTTCCTTTGGATTGGAATGAAAACTGACCCTTCCCAGTGTGTCCACTGCTGAGTTTTCCAAATTTTCTGGCATATTAAGTGCAGCACTTTCACAGCATCATCTTTTAGGATTTGAAATAGCTCAACTGGAATTCCATCACCTCCACAAGCTTTGTTCGTAGTGATGCTTCCTAAGGCCCACTTGACTTCACATTCCAGGACATCTGGCTCTACGTGAGTGATCACACCATTGTGATTATCTGGGTCGTGAAGATCTTTTTTGTATAGTTCTTCTGTGTATTCTTGTCACCTCTTCTTAATATCTTCTGCTTCTGTTAGGTCCATACCATTTCTATCCTTTATTGAGCCCATCTTTGCATGAAATGTTCCTTTGGTGTCTCTAATTTTCTTGAAGAGATCTCTAGTCTTTCCCATTCTATTGTTTTCCCCTATTTCTTTGCACTGATCACTGAGGAAGGCTTTCTTATCTTTCCTTGCTTTTCTTTGGAACTCTGCATTCACAGCCATGTACAGAATGCCAAAAAGTTGCAGTCTTCCAGTGTGTCTATTTCATGATGAGATCAAACTTGATGATACCCTGCCTTCTCTTATTTTTTAATTTATTTACTTTAATTGAAGGATAATTGCTTTACAATGTTGTGTTGGTTTCCTCCATACATCTACATGAATCAGCCATAGTTATACATATGTCTCCTCCCTCTTGAACTTCCCTCCCATCTCCAACCCCATCCCACCTGTCTCAGATATCATAGAGAACCAGGTTGAGCTCCCTGTATTATACAGCAACTTCTTATTAGCTATTTATTTTATGTACACACTTTGCCTTCTTATACCAGTTCTTATAAAAAGGTATTCTATTTGTGCTCCACTTAGTGTAAAGTTTTTGCATTTTGAGCTTTTTTTTTTTTTTTTGGTGATTTTCACTTTTTAAAATGGCTCCCCAAGTGTAGTGTAAAGTTCTGTCTAAGTGCAAGAAGGCTATGCTGTGCCTTTTGGAGAAAATACATGTGTTAGATAAGCTCCATTCAGTTATAAGTTACAGTGCTGTTGGCCATGAATTCAATATTAATGAATTAACAATATATATTAAAATGTCTTTCTATGGAAACAGACATAAAACAAAATTATGATTTTACCAGTAGATGAAAATATTGTGACCAGAGGCTCACAGAAACCTAACCGTGTGTTTCCATAAAAGCCATCATTCAGTATCCGCTAATTTTGTGTTTGTAGAAGATAACCATTAAAGTACATAACTATCATGAATAACCAAAATCAACTTATAAGGTTTCACTGTTTTTGTAATTGTGTGTTCATAGAGGTGACTTCTTGCTCTTGGATTAAAGTGTTCCCATGATACCATTTTACTGGCAATGCTAAACACTCCTCAGGGATTCATCTATTTTCTCTGAACTACTATATTCATTTCTATTGATGCTATAACACATTACCACAAACTTAGTAGCATAAAACTCCTAACTATATTATTTTACAGTTCTATAGCTCAGAATTCCAAAATGGGCTTTCCAGGGCTAACATCAAGCTGTGGTCAAAACGGTCTTCCTTCTGGAGACCCTCTGTTTCCGTGGCTTGTCCAGCTTTTAGAGGTCACCTGCATGCCTTGGTTCACAGTCCTGTGTCACTCCGACCTCTGCATCCACCATCATATCAAATCTCTGACTTTCCTGCTTCCCTCTGCCAATTACAAGGACATCTGTGATTGAGGATGTCAGCTTGCAGATTTGTCAATTATTTGCTCCGCAGCCCAAATTCACTTCAGTATAACACCATTGTAAGGCAGAAGGTATTTTTTGCATCTTGGAAGAATTGCTGATGAGATTCACCCTTGAGGGTAGCACAAGATAGATCTCTTTCACTGATGTCTTATTTTTGTTCTTGTTTCTAGCCCCCAGAGCCCAGTCAAACTATTTGTATGTCCAGAGAAGAGTTTGTGCAGAGGATGACGGAGATTGTTGGTTGGGGCACAAAGGAAGAATATGGAGAGCTCTTTGATAAAGTGGATGTGGCCCAAGAGGGCTTCATTAATTGGGACAAGCTGACTTCGTTTCTGTTGTTAACACTTTACGAGAAAGATGAACAAGCAAAGGCAACTGTGGTTCCCCAGTGGAGAGACCTTGAATTTCTCCCAGTGAAACACAAGGATACCATCCAAAGAGTAATTTTCTTAAAAAGTTCAAGTCGTTATCTCACCATCAGTAAGGAAGGTTCAGTAGGAATCTGGGGAGAGAATTTAAAGCTGCAAGAGACGCTTCCCATCACTTCAGATGCCACCAAGCTAAAGCACCTGTGGGTGACAAGTATGGTTTCTCTGGAAAATGTAAACAAGGTACAGAGGCTGTATAAATAAATTTATTGCTTGTTAAAGGGGGGAAATGATGGGACAAGACTCCTGATAAATAGCAAGTATAACACTAGCAGTGATAGAGAACTGCATTATTCTTCTATACCTTTAATCTGACCTGGAGGGAACACAAGTCAAGCTAAGTGAATTATTCCATTTCCCAAAATATTTTGTTGTGTGCTTTTAAATGACAAAACTGGTGGTGACTCAGATTCTTGGCTCTGTCCCACATGAGGTCAGTACATTACTAGCTGATAAGACCTTTATGCCTCTGTAGTTTTTAACAGTCTGAAAGTATATACATTTATATGCAGAGTTGAGAGGCTGTATAAGTGCAAGGCACAGATCAGAAAATTTCAGGAAACCGCTTATCTGATTTTGACTGCTGGATTAGTCAGTTTCTTAATTTTGATGGGTGGGACCCATTCAGTCCAGATACCCTCATGTAACCATACCTATAAGGAAGATAACATACTGAAAAGAAAGTCAGTTTCTGAGGAAATAATGCAGCTTAAAGAATCCATATTCTTATTATATTACATTAAACAGATGGTAAATTTTACAATGAAAAAATTAAAGTGCACACACAAGCAGAGATAATCCCATTAAGAACCAATGTTCACCCTTAGCCATGTCCAATTCATCTCCCCTTTATACTGAAATCCAAAATTCCAATCATTTAATCTGTAAATACTTCAGTATTTCTGAAAAATGTCTCTTTAGCATAACCATAATACCATATCACATTTTATATCAATAACAATAATTCCTTAATATAATGAAATATCCAGTCATGAACATATTTTATTGTCTTATGATTTTTTAATAGTTTGTCATTTGTTTTGATAGTTTGTTTGAGTCAAGATACAAATAAGGTCCAAACATTATGAATGGTTGATATGCCTTTTTTGATCCACACATTTTCCTCCATCTAATTTCTGTTTTGTATTTTGTTGTTGTTGCTATTGCTGTTGTTCAAGAAGCTAGGTGTTTGTCCTTTAGAGTTTCTCACAGTCTAAATTTCTCAGACTGTTTGCACGGGGCTGTTTAACATGGCCACTTGCTCTCTGTATTTTCAGTAAATTGGTCCTCAAGTTGAAAGCCTTGATCGTTTGTATATTTTAGAAGAGTTGTTCCTCAGTCACAGGGCACAGAATGCCTGGTTGTTTCTCTTCTTGGGATGTTAACAGATATTATGGATTATTCTTAGATACATCCATTTATCAGGAGTTGCAAGATGGTGATATTCTAATTTCATCATTTCCTTTTTCTTTATAAGCGGGAATACCTCTATAAAATAAAGAAACTCCCCATTATTAGCTACTGTGTAATACAAATTGTTAACAAAAGCAGAATAAATGCCCAGGTCTTTCCTTTTATTTACCAGTATTCAAAATAATTCGCTAGTTTTCTAATGAGATGAAAAATGAGTGCTATATCATTATTGTTATCACTATCATTATAAACTCATGGGTTTAAATAAATTTGATATATCTCAATACACTGAGTTATTATCCTGCCCCCTAAATTATACCATCTTTGGACAATGGAACTAATACAAGTTAACTGGAGTCTTTTCTGATATAACTCTATCTGTCTTTCAAAGCTTCCTCATTTCCTGGTTAGACTAGATGTTCCAGGATCATCTTATATGTTTATTAGAGCAGACCCAGGACCAGCCATTTGAATGGCTCCAAAGAGCCAGATTCTTTCAAGTGGGGAATAGTATGTTCTACTGCCAAGAATCATCAAAAAATAATCATCATGAACATTAGCTTTCTATGTGACATGCCTTGCTCTGTTAATCATCTCCAGATCACCTTGTTGTTCAGTCACAAAGTGGTCTCTGACTCTTTGTGACCCCAGGGACTGCAGCTTGTCAGGTTTCCCTGTCCTTCACCATCTCCTGGAGTTCGTTCAAATGAATTTTCATTGATTCCATGATGCCGTCCAACCATCTCATCCTCTGTCACCCCCTTCTCTCTTGTCCTCAGTCTTTCCCAGCATCAGGGTCTTTTCTAATGAGTATACTCTTGGCATCAGGTGGCCAAAGTGTCGGAGCTTCAGCTTCAGTCCTTCTAAAGAATAATCACTTTCGAGGGGATTTATTTCCACTTTAAGAAAGAGAGACTGGGCAAGGAGAGGTTGTGATATGTGCCCCATGTCACACAGGATGCAATCAATGTTGCAAGATTTGTAAACCAAGGCGGCTTGATTTCAGAACCTGTGCTTCAGAATCTTTGCTGTGTCTCTAGTGGCAGTTGACATCATATTCAGTTCTTTCTTGCTTATCTTTCATCCTTATCTGATGTTAATGTTTAGCTGCTGTGGATTAAAAATGTTTCTAGTTTATCCTTTTTTTGGTATGTGTGTGTAGCATTCTGTGCGTGCGTGTGTACTAAGTTGCTTCAGTCATGTCCTACATTTTTGCAATCCTGTGGACTTTAGCCTGCCAGGCTCCTCTGTCCCCGGGATTCTCCAGGCAAGAATACTGGTGTGAGTTGCTGTGCCCTCCTCCTGGGAATCTTCCCAACCCAGGGATTGAACCCATATCTCTTACATCTCCTGCATTGACTGGGTTCTTTACCACTAGCACCACCTGGGAAGCCCTTGTAACATTCTGTGTTATCATGTAATGTTTGTGTTGGTATCAGGTAATGACTCTGTTGCACTGTTTCTGCTTTCCAGGACTGATAATTAAATCTTAGCCTTTCCTTTGTTCTTATACAGCTTTAACGTTTACATTTTTTTTTCTTCCTTTTAAAACAGCTTTGTTTAGGTGTGATTATACAAAATCCACTGCATATATTAAAAGTATCCAAGTTGACAGATTTTAATATATGTATATAGCTGTGAAAAATCAATAGTATGATGAAGATAATGAATGCATTTTTTTTACCCTCAGATTTTCCTCGAGTAGTTTTGTAATCCTTCATCCAGCTCCTCCTTTCCTTACTTGTCAAGTAACCACTGGTATGCTTTCTGTCACTATAGACTAGTTTGCATTTTCTCATCTGTTATGTAATTGCTTTATACATGTATACACTTTTCTTTTTTGGTCTGGCTTCTTTAACATAATTAGCATAATTATTTTGAGATTCATCTATGCTCTTGGATATATGAGAAATTTATCTTTTATGGTTGTGTAATATTCCATTTTTGATATAACATATCCTCACCAATACTTGGTATGATCAAGTTTTTTTTTTTCTCTTAATTTTAGCCCTTTTAGTAGGTTTGTCAGAGAAGGCAATGGCACCTCACTCCAGTACTTTTGCCTGGAAAACCCCATGGACGGAGGAGCTTGGTTGGCTGCAGTCCATGGGGTTGCGAAGAATCGGACATGACTGAGTGACTTCACCTTCACTTTTCACTTTCATGCATTGGAGAAGGAAATGGCAACCCACTCCAGTGTTCTTGCCTGGAGAATCCTAGGGATGGGGGAGCCTGGTGGGCTGCCATCTCTGGGGTCGCACAGAGTCAGACACGACTGAAGCAACTTAGCAGTAGGTTTGTATTGTGTCTTATTGAGGTTTGATTTCAGTTTTCCCTAATGAGTAATAATGTTGAGCATATTTTCATGTGCTTGTTTCCTACCTATATATCCTTTTCAGTGAAGTGTTCAAATTCTTTGACCACTTTTATTGGGTTTATTTTGTTACTATTGAATTTTGAGAATTTTGTATATATTCTATATGCAATTATGTGATAGATAATTTACAAATATTGTATCCCAGTTTGTGCTTTTTCTTTTCATTCTGTTAACATCCTTTTTGATAATTTCATTTTCAGATTGTCCATTGCTAGTGAATATAAATAGGTTTATAAACATGATCTTATACCCTGCAACTTTGCTGAATTCATTTATTAGTTTTAATTGGTTTTGCTGTTGTTTACTTTTCTTGCCTAATTTCCCTGGATAGAAGCTCTAGCATAGCGTTGAATACAAGTGGTGAGATTGAACATCCTTGTTTTATTTCTGATCTTAGGGAGAATACATTGTTTTTTACCATCAAATATGATATCAGCTGTATATTTTTTTCTTTCTTGTACAATCTCTTTATCAAATTTCTTTCTATTCCTGATTTGTTGAATATTTTTATCATGAAAATGCTTTGGGCTTTGTAAAATGCTTTTTTGCAGATATCAAGTTGATAATATAGCCTTTCTCCTTTATCCTTTTAATATGGTGTATTACATTAGTTGATATTTGTATGTTATCTAACCTGGCATTCCTGGTATTGGGAATAACATGTATATCAGAAGGATCTCAGATGAACTGAGTAACTCACCAAAATGTCCAAAGCCCTCACCTTAAATACCATCTTTGTTGTTGATGTTGTTTGGTTGCTAAGTCATGTCTGACTCTTTGCAACCCCATGGATTGCAGCATGTCAGACCTCCCTGTCCTTCACTACCTCCCAGAGGTTGCTCAAACTTATACCATTGAGTCGGTGATACCATCCAACCCTCTCATCCTCTGTCAGACCCTCCTCCTCCTGTCTTCAGTCTTTCTGAGTATCAGAGTCTTTTCCTATGAGTCAACTCTTCATATCAGGTGGCCGAAGTATTGGAGCTTCAGCCTCAGCATCAGTCCTTCCAATGAATATTCAGGGTTGATTTCCTTTCGGATTGACTGATCACCTTGCAGTCCAGGGGACTCTCAAGAGTCTTTTCCAGCAACACAGTTCAAAAGCATCCACTCTTTGGCATTCAACTCAGCCTTTTTTATGGTCCAACTCACATCTGTATAGTGGAAAAACCATATCTTAGACCATACAGACCTCTGCCGGCAAAGTGATGTCTCTGCTTTTTAATATGCTGTCTAGGTTGCTAAAAATACCGTCTTTAGGAAAGACAGAAGAGGGTGTTGGAGTGGTGGATTGATATTTCAAAGGGGATAAAGGCAATTTACATGAAGATGGAAAAGTAAATTTTGATGTACAAAGGTTTTCTGGGCCATACAGTGATGTTGGGACCTGGAGTAACTCTGATCTCTAGACCCTGAGTTTCTGCCACCACACACAACTAGCCTGTGGTCTTTGCAGATATCTCTGGTGATACCTCTGTTCTGGTTTTTGTCATTGTTTAGTCGCTCAGTCATGCCTGACTCTGCAACCCCATGGATTGTAGTTTGCCAGGCTTCCCTGTCCTTCATCGTCTCCTGGAGCTTGCTCAAATTCATGTCCATTGAGTCAGTGATGCCATCCAACCATATCATCCTCTGTTGCCCCTTCTCCTCCTGCCCTCAATTTTTCCAACATCAGAGTCTTTTCCCGTCAGTTGGTTCTTCACATCAAGTGGCCAAAGTATTGGAGATTCGCCTTCAGCATCAGTCCTCCCCAAAAATATTCAGGATTGATTTCCTTTAGGATTGACTAGTTTGATCTCCTTGCAGCCCAAGGAGCTCTCAAGAGTCTTTTCCAACACTACAGTTCAAAAGCATCAGTTCTTCGGCGCTCAGCCTTCTTTATAGTCCAACTCTCACATCCATACATGACTACTGGAAAAACCATAATTTTGACTTGTATGGACCTTTGTCAGCAAAGTAATGTCTCTGCTTTTTAATACACCATCTAGGTTTGTCATAGTTTGTCTTCCAAGGAGCAAGTGTCTTTTTATTTCATGGCTGCAGTCAACATCTGCAGTGATTTTGGAGCCCAAGAAAATAAAGTCTGTCACTGTTTCCATTTTTTCCCACCTGTTTTCCATGAAGTGATGGGACTGAATGATTTGCATGTCTGCTTTTCATTTCACTAAATCCATCAGAAATGTTTTCTGATTTTATGCTTTGTTACTTTAGATAGCAGTGGCTTTTACAAGCAAAGAGATTTGTTTCTATGATCTACTGTCCAAAGAAGAATTTCCTTGTCAATATAAACTCCAAGGCCTGAAAGGAACACCAATTTGTATGGATTATTGGTATAACCCTCTTGATGCCAATGAGTCAATTCTTTCTTTTGGAGACATAACTGGAAAGGTAAGTGAGGGGAGGATAAGGTTGAACATTATGGATTCAATCATCAAACTATAGCTCAAAATAGAGAGTGGAATGAATGTGATCTCCTAATTGAATTACTTTATAGATTACAAGGCCACATACCATGGACATGAAAAAGATGGACTAGGTCATAGTTCCTCTTCTTGCCTATGAAAACCAATCTTCACTGTGGTTTTCCTGCCTAGGTATAAACTCATTTTCTTTATTTAGGAAAAAATATTTCCTAACTTTTTGACCATAGGATGCTTAATCTATTAGATTCCAATGTTAATCAACATATAACATTAAATGTCTAAAGTTATGTCTTACAACTGTTTCATATTGATTATTCAGATTTTTATTCACAAGGTTTCAGGCTTCTCAGTAGTGGACTCCTTGAACATGCTTATTTCCTGTCTCAAGTGACAAAGGAATAGATGCATTAAAGAGAGCAGCACCAAACCTCAGACACTGCATACAGTGATTTCTGTTTTTCCATCACAATCTATGACTCTTAAAAATGATTTTTTAATGAATGACATAGACAGAATATGTCTATGAATGCTGAAATAGTCTAATTTGAACAACTTCATTTCATAATTATGTAAGTTTTTCATCCTTACTGTTTTTAATGACAAATATATCATAAAAGCAAACAAATAAATGCCCTTGGTAATTGCCTTAGCAACCTTGTAGTGTCATACCTTTCAATATAATTCCTGTGACCTTTAAATAATATTAAATAAATGCCTGTTTGTTCAATATCTATTTCTTATTAATCTTAAAAAACATAGAATCTTCTTTCAACAGTCACCCTACACTTATTTATTTCTCTTGCAATGTCTCTCTCAAGGTTCAAGTAATTGCTTTCACAACAGCCTTGATTTCCCTTTTTGAGCGTCCTGCTGGTGCATGTGAAGATGAAGAAGCAACAGTGACCATTAACTGGGCAGAGCTGCGCCCTGGACATCACAAATGTTGCTATACATTAGGGCACAAACTTCATCATGGAGACTGGGTCAGACAAGGTACTGAACTTAAACAGCGATGAAAGAAACAGTCACCTTAGCCTTCTACATTTGTATTTTTTCGTGAAAATATTTCACATACAGTGTTCAAGTCTAGAAACTAATAATTGATTCCCAGGAGGTTCTGACCTGGACTCTGCTATCCCCTACATGCTAGCAGGAATTACTTCTTTCTTTCTAAAATTTATGCCTCACACAATTAATTCAGATGGACTGTGCAATCAAGAAATCTCAAGAGAGAAGAGAAAATGATCACAGAATCCATTTAACTTCACCCCAACTCTGATCCTAACCAATTTTGTCTAGTCACATTTGGGTCTACTTAATAAAAGAATTTAACAAGAGCCCTTAAAACACTCCATTGCTTTCTTTATTTTCTCATGAGAGGTGTATTAGTTTTACTGTTTTCAAAATGGAATCTTCTTAATTTTCTTTTCTTATTTCTCTTTTTTTTTTTTCTATATAAGGACTGAACTGCTTCAATCTAGAGTACTTGAATGCAGTTCTCTGTGAGATAGGACTATAAGACAGTATCTATGGAAGGTCAGGACTTTTTAAAAACCTAGTCAACAATGAGTTTGCTAATTTTGTATTATGTTTAATTTTTATGAAATTTGCATCTGATGGTTTAAGATCCAAATGTGCAGTATCTGCTCTGATATCTGTTTTGGTCCAGACACTAAGACTATGGTATTTTTTTCACTTCAAAACTATTACATAAACAATATCCACTGAAAAGAATGGATCAGTCTCATTGTTATATTGCGGGTATGTTCTTAATGTACTTTGAAGAAGAGATAGTCAAAATGGACCCAACAATTGGCTGGTGTGATGGAACTAACTCTTTAATGCATGACCCACGATAATAATATCCCACATGATGAACTATAAGTTCTGCATTTTTTTCTTCAGTACAAATCATACCATGTCCTTTGTAATTTCTGTGCTGTGCTTAGTCACTCAGTCATGTCTGACTCTTTGTGACCCTATGGACGGTAGCCCACCAGGCTCCCCTGTCCATGGGATTCTCCAGGCAAGAATAGTGGAGTGGGTTGCCATGCCCTCCTCCTCCAGGAATCTTCCCAACCCAGGAAGCAAATCGAGGTCTCCTGCATTGGAGGCAGATTCTTTAACAGCTGAGCTACCTGGGAAGCCCTTTGTACTTTCTACCTACCCTTAATTCTCACATGATATTAATCATGGGTAAACAAAAAATAAAATTTTTGGTCATCAACTATGTGTGACAGGCACAAAATTCTGTGTTATGTTTTCATAACATGGAAACAAGTAAGTACTAAAAAGTAAGAAAGTACTTCAAAGTGATGGAAGGTGTTACAGCTGCTTCCAAACAAGTATTATATTTTCATATATAAACTAAAGACTTAATATTTTTTTTTGTGCTTTAAAACTGTCTTAGGCATTGGTGGCAATAGAACAAAGATAAATTATAGACTTATCTCAAAAAACTTTATATACAAATAAGAATGAAAGACTAACATAAGATAACTTGTTTAAACATTGTACAGTGGTACTGAAAATTAACTACTAAGTCATATAAACAAGCTTTTGACTCTTTTGGAATTTGTAAGCAGGAAAAGACATGAGGAAAAGCTTCAGGGGAGAGTGGTGGTAGTTGAAGGATGAATGAGGGGAGAGGAAGAGAGCACAGTGAACATGAGTAAATATAGGCAAGCAGGCATAGTAATGGCAGCAGAGATGGACATGAATAGATTAGAAATGGAGTATTAAGAAAAATAACAATGCCAAGGTCTAACAGGAATGTCTATTGGAAGATCTTGACAACCAGACCAAGTTCACATTTAACAGAAAAATGAAACAGTGACGCACTGAAGGTTTTTGAGGAAATCTGTGCAGACTTGATATAGATAGCGTCTAGGAAAAGTTTATTTAATAGTTCTGTCCTGCACAGATTGGAGGACAGAGAAAGAAACTGCAATCAAATTGGCTAGTTGGTCGTGAGAAAATGGAAATGATAAAGCAAGGAGAGAAACAAGCAGCCTTCTGAAATGGGATCTTCAGAACTCAAGGTCTGAAATGTGGCATGATGAACAATATTAGAGTATCTTATAATGACTTATAATGACTTCAATTCCCAAGGAATTACCACTGCACCACCTGGGGAACCCATGCTTTAGTTGAGTTAGATTCTATTACAGTGCCTTCAAATTCCTAGATCTTTTGGTCTTGAGAGATTGCAGAGTGGTTTCAAAGGTGAGTGAGGCTGCCTCTGTGGTTCAGGTGAGCCAGCATGCCCCGGCCTAATGCCTTGGTGGGGGAAGCCTGGCAGAGACCTGGTGTAGGCTGTATCCAGTGGAGCCACCTTAGAGAGCTGTGGCATGGGTGGGGCCACTGCCACAGCACGGACAGTAACTTTGAGTGTGACATTGCTATCCCAGTGGGTCTGGAAGGCAGATAACCAGACCAAGAGGGCTATTCTTGATCCATAATGTTTAATGGAGTTTTCCTTGTTAGGTTTTGTATTTACTTGAGACCTATCACTTCCTTTTTCCTCTCTTTTGGAATAGAAATACTTATCACATGCCTGTTCTACCACTTTATTTTGGAAGAATAGAACTTACTTGGTTCCACAAGTTCATAGCTTGGAGACGGATTTGCCTCAGGATGGTTTGATTGTATCCTGAGTCCTACCCAAGTCTGATTTAGATATTTAGATGAGATTTGAACTTAAGACTTTAATATTGTTGTTGGAATGAGTTAAGACTTTCAGGACTGTTGAGATGTATTTTAATGTGATAAGGACATGAATTGGGGGAGAGGGCTAGGAATGTATGGACTGGAGTTTTGTGTCCCCTCCCCCCAAATTCATATGTTGAAGTCCTAATCCCAGTCCTCCCTCCTTATGATTGTGCCTTTGGGAGATGATTAAGTCATGAAGGTGTGGCTCTCATGAATAAGATTTGTTGTTTTTCACTCACTAAGTCATGTCCAGCTCTTGTGACCCCATGGCTCCTGTGTCCATGAGATTCTCCAGACAAGAATACTGGAGTGGGTTGCCATTGCCTGCTCCAGGGTATATTCCTGACCCAGGAATCGATCCTGTGTGTCCTCCACTGGCAGGTGGGACAGGCGTCCTTTACTGCTGAGGCACCAGGACAGCCCCATGAATAGGATTAGTGCCCTTACAAAAGAGAGCCCAGAGGATTCTCTCACTTCTTCCCCATGTGAGGGCCCAGTGAGAAGAGGGCATCTGTGAACTAAAAAGTGGACCCTAACCAGGCACCGAATCTGTCAGGACCTTGGTCCTGGATGTCCTAGCCTCCCGAACTGTGGGAGATAAACTTTGCTGTTTACATTAGTAGGTCTCTACATTTTCTTATAGCAGCCTGGAGTAAGACACTGGGCAAATATTAGAAAAGAGAAACCAAGAGAAATCTTGCTAAATATTGGTAGGCTTCTTTTTTTAAGAGGGATAATTTATGGTAAAAAGAAAAAGGTCAAAGTGAGAAAAATACATTTACCAATAGTGTGTAGTTCGCTGCTGCTGCAGCTGCTAAGTCGCCTCAGTCGTGTCCGACTCTGTGCAACCCCATAGATGGGCAGCCCACCAGGCTCCCCTGTCCCTAGGCTTCTCCAGGCAAGAACACTGGAGTGGGTTGCCATTTCCTGGTCCAATGCATGAAAGTGAAAAGTGAAAGTGAAGTTGCTCAGTCGTGTCCGACTCTTAGCAACCCCTTGGACTGCAGCCTTCCAGGCTCCTCCAGCCATGGGATTTTCCAGGCAAGATTACTGGAGTGGGGTTTAATACTCTGCAAATGGCTGTTGCGGAAAATGTAGTAGAAGAGACAATAACTGAAAAAGAAGAAAGTAGAGTGTGTGGAAAGGTGAAGTATCTATATAAGAGTCTCTCCTTTCAAAGTTGAGATTTGAAGCTCAGGTACCTCTGAAAGGGGATCCGCTTCAGTTTAAGGCAATGGATGACTGCCTTTCCCCAGGTTTAGTCACTGGGACTTGAAGTTTAACTACAACTGTTTCTTGGCTTCTTTGTAACTCAGGTGTTTCAGTATGAGACGAAGGAAGGAAGGCTGAAATAAGGAGGCAGAAAAAAAGAGGAAAGCAGGCTGGAATCAAACACAGGACGTAGTAGCAATTATGCTCCTTGGTCTGCTGGCCTTGCTCTGTCAGGAGCAAGCAAATACTGATTGCTTTCAAGTGAGGCTTTTTTTGACCCCAGCAATGTGAACTGATATTCTTAGACCTCCTCGAGGAATATTTTTACTGATTTCTGTCTCAGTGTGAGGAGGGAATATACAACAGACAAAAGAAGCTAATACATGGGCAAGCTTGGTAATACTATTTCACTGAAGCTAAGATAAAAGTATCTTTAAAACTGAAATATAAGAAATACTCACTTTCAGACATAAGGATATTAGCTTACTGCTTTAAGATAAGGTTCAGGTTTATTTAAAACTTTGAAGGAGAAAATGCTTTCATCTTGTCTGAGTGGTTCTGTGTTGTATCTTAATGGAAAAATAATTACCTTCTGAAATGTAAAGTAAGTGCAGAGTAAGTATAGGGATTTTGAGCAATAGTGGCAAGACATAAATGTCTTGAACCTCAGAGAATTTTCTCTCTCTTATTTGATCATAAAGAATTGCCTTTTCATATAGATAGTATCATTGGAAACCTTGAAACCCACAGACTGGAAGTTCAGCTGAGGAAAAAGTGAATACTAAATTACTTACAATAAATATGATTGATTTTCTTTATTATGTTGGAAGGTGTTTTGCCCTCTTTGTTTGACCATGGCTATGAGAAGGTACAAAACAGTTTGAACTGATAAAATTACTAATTGCTGAGCTGATTGTTGAGCTGATTAATGAAAGGATGCCAGAGAATTTAGAATACAGAAAGCAGAATGTTTTCTTAGAGAGCCTTTCTAATTGATGGGGACTAAGTCTGGAAGAGAAGACAGATTTAGTGTCTTGCCCGTGTGTTTTTCCATTTCCCTACATCTACGTCAGTCCTCCAGACAAAAACGGTGCACCACAGAGTCAGCTGGAACATGCTGCCCTTCTGGGCAGTGCTCTTGCTGAGTTTAAAGCAGTTGAAATCAGCTTTGAGAGACTGGCCAATGTTTGCAGTAAAAGATCTCTTCCTGTAGATTGTCCCATAGTGTGGCAGAAGGGTAAGATCCATTGTAAGTCTAGTCTAGTATTTTGAAAACTCATTAAAAGAATGGCATTATTATTTTTAATATGCCTACCAGGGCTGAGTTAGATTTTAAAAAAAAATATAATAGCTAGCTTTATTCTTTCTTATCTTTCCTCTTTGAAATGGTAGTTATTCAGAATGTAGAGAGACCCAGGATGGTCTCAGAGAATGGGACTACTACAACTTTAAAATCAGGAATACAACTGAAAATAAACTCCCTCAGACAAGAGACCTTCCCTGATGGCTCAGTTGGTAAAGAATCTGTCTGCAATGCCAGAGAATCTGGTTCAATTCCTGGGTCAGGAAGATTTGCTGGAGAAGGGAGAGGCTACCCACTCCAGTATTCTTGGGCTTCCCTTGTGGCTCAGCTAGTAAAAAATGTGCCTGCAATGTGGGAGACCTGGGTTTGATCCCTGGGTTGGGAAGATCCTCTGGAGAAGGGAATGGCTACCCACTCCAGTATTCTGGCCTGGAGAATCCCATGAACTGTACAGTCCATGGGGTCACAAAGAGTCGGACACGACTGAGTGACTTTCACTTTCACTTCACTTTCAGACCAGAGACCATCAAAGAAAGTTCCAGGTAGGGAGTTTTCCTAGTCATATGACTCATAAAGTGAAAACCTGAAAAATGATAATAAGAATTCTTAGTTAGAAATGGCCCAATTTTCTACCCTGCTAGAGTTCATGGGATTGCAAAGCGTTGGACATGACTGAGGGATTGAACTGAACTGATAGCTTCCATCTGTTGGCAGATGATAAAAAAGGGCCTCATTCTAACTTCGGAAAAAGCAATGGCACTCCACTCCAGTACTCTTGCCTGGAAAATCCCACGGACGGAGGAGCCTGGTGGGATACAGTCCATGCGGTCTCGAAGAGTCAGACATGACTGAGTGACTTCACTTTCACTTTTCACTTTCATGCACTGGAGAAGGAAATGGCAACCCACTCCAGTATTCTTGCCTGGAGAATCCCAGGGATAGAGGAGCCTGGTGGGCTGCCGTCTCTGGGGTCTCACAGAGTCGGACACGACTGAAGCGACTTAGCAGCAGCAGCAGCATTCTAACTTAATCTAAGTGCACTTAATAGCGTTACTTACTGAGTTTTTAGGTATCACTTTTCATTTTCAAATCACTTTTTCCACATAAACTAATTGGTATTACACAGTTATTTTGATAGCAACACATGGGTGAGGCTCTATGGTGGCAGCTTCCCTTAATGCCTTTTTTATGACTAAAGGGCAAGACAGAGGAACAGTTGAAAGTTAGCATCTTAAGGAACGGACAGATATGATCAAATTGTCTTTTTTATCCCTTGGCATATCATCTAAAAGTAATTTTAAATATTTTGCTGCTGCTGCTGCTAAGTCACTTCAGTCGTGCCCGACTCTGTGCGACCCCATAGATGGCAGCCCACCAGGCTACCCTGTCCCTGAGATTCTCCAGGCAAGAATACTGGAGTGGGTTGCCATTTCCTTCTTCAAGGCATGAAAGTGAAAAGTGAAAGTGAAGTCGTTCAGTCATGTCCGACCCCCAGCGACCCCATGGACTGCAGCCCTCCAGGCTCCTCCGTCCAGGGGAGTTTCCAGGCAAAAGCACTGGAGTGGGGTGCCACTGCCCTCTACCAATCCTCAAACTCACTGAGAATATTTAAAACAAATCATTTATTTTATCAGTTCTTTTCATCCCCTAGCTTGGTATTTTAAAAACTTCTTCATCATAACCCATCATTTCCTTTTCTCTCTTTAAGAAGTGAGGAACACATTTTTATCTACTAGGTAATTTGATTTCAAGGAAATGGTTTCACTTTCACCTTTTGCTCTGGCATTCTCAGGAACTCTGGCATTCTACAGTTTAACCAGAAACAAGTTATATCTTGGTTTAGAAACGAAGTGTGAATTGTTTGAACCTCCGGTATGTAAGATTACGGGTCCGTAAATGTCACTTGCTAGACTTTGGCCACCTCATGGGAAGAGTTGACTCATTGGAAAAGACTCTGATGCTGGGAGGGATTGGGGGCAGGAGGAGAAGGGGACGACCGAGGACAAGAGTTCACTCAGACTCACATCCATCAAGTCGGTGATGCCATCCAGCCATCTCATCCTCGGTCGTCCCTTCTCCTCCTGCCCCCAATCCCTCCCAACATCAGAGACTTTTCCAATGAGTCAACTCTTTGCATGAGGTGGCCAAAGTACTGGAGTTTCAGCTTTAGCATCATTCCTTCCAAAGAAATCCCAGGGCTGATCTCCTTCAGAATGGACTGGTTGGATCTCCTTGCAGTCCAAGGGACTCTCAAGAGTCTTCTCCAACACTACAGTTCAAAAACATCAATTCTTTGGTGCTCAGCCTTCTTCACAGTCCAGCTCTCACATCCATACATGACTACTGGAAAAACCATAGCCTTGACTAGATGGACCTTAGTCGGCAAAGTAATCTTTGTCTATGCTTTTGAATATGCTATGTAGGTTGCTCATAACTTTTCTTCCAAAGAGTAAGCGTCTTTTAATTTCATGGCTGCAATCACCATCTGCAGTGATTTTGGAGCCCAAAAAATAAAGTCTGACACTGTTTCCACTGTTTCCCCATCTACTTCCCATGAAGTGATGGGATCGGATGCCATGATCTTCGTTTTCTGAATGTTGAGCTTTAAGCCAACTTTTTCACTCTCCTCTTTCACTTTCATCAAGAGGCTTTTTAGTTCCTCTTCACTTTCTGCCATAAGGGTGGTGTCATCTCCATATCTGAGGTTACTGATATTTCTCCCGGCAATCTTGATTCCAGCTTGTGTTTCTTTCAGTCCAGTGTTTCTCATTTTCAGGGTAGCAATACTTTATTTTGATTGTACTGTAATGCCATTATGGAATGTCCATGGATTTGGAGATATAATTATAGTGCTCTCTAGTATACTCCATGTGTTATACTACTGCTTTATTAAGTCAAGTTATAATAACTCTTAGCATTTTCTGTAAACAAAGGGAATTGTTTTGTTGAGGATGCTCCTGATAAGGATATTATCCTCAGATATTATACTGCTGGTACTTCTAGTAAAGTAGCTGGATTAATGTAGCAAGTGATCAGCAAACTTTATGCTCCTGAAATTAATTGCTCCCCAGTGAGGCTCAAAGGGGCTTCCCCAGTGGCTCAGTGGTAAAGAATCTGCCTGCAATGCAGGAGACACAAGAGACTCGGGTTCTACCTCTGAGTCAGCAAGATCCCCTGGAGGAGGAGATGGCAACCCACTCCAGTGTTCTTGCCGGGAAAATCCCATGGATAGAGGAGCCGTGTGGTCTACAGTCCACAGGGTTACGAAGAGTTGGACATGACCAAGTGACTGCACATGCATGCACACAATGAGGCTCAATGAATGTAATTGGTAATGGAAAGAACTTCAAATCAGATAATAGAAAAAAACCTGGCATACATACGGCAGTGTGGCTTAGTGGAAGAGAAAGATTGTTGTTTGCTCTTCAGTTGCTAAGTTGTGTCTGACTCTGCAACCCCATGGACTGCAGCATGCCAAGCTTCCCTGTTCTTTACTATTTCCCTCAGTTTGCTCAAATTCATGTCCATTGAGTCAGTGATGCCATCCAACCATCTCATCCTCTGTCTCCTTCTCCTCCTGCCCTCAATCTTTCCCAGCATCAGGGTCTTTTCCAGTGAGTTGGCTCTTCACTTCAGGTGGCCAAATGTTGGAGCTTCAGCTTCAACATCAGTCCTTCCAATGCATATTCAGGGTTGATTTCTTTTAGGATTGATCTCCTTGCAGTCCAAGGGACTCTCAAGAGTCTTCTCCAACACCACAGTTTGAAAGCATCAATTCTTTGGTGCTCAGCCTTCTTCATGGTCCAACTCTCACATCCATACCTGACCACTAGAAAAACCATAGCTTTAGCTATACAGACCTATGTCGGTCAAGCGATGTCTCAGCTTTTTTTTTTTTTTTTTTTTTTGATGTCTCAGCTTTTTAATATACCACCTCGCTGGGTCATAGCTTTTCTTCCAAGGAGCGAACATCTTTTAATTTTGTGGAAAAGAAAGATGCAGTGGTACAAATGAAAAGCTCACAGCCAATCAGGATGGCACTCAGTCTCATCTCTGTCCTCAATTAGCCACATGACCTAGGGTGATATGGCTTTTGGACTATTTCCTCATCAGTAAATTTGTGATATCTACCCACTACAGATGATTGCAAGATAAGGGCATGGTTTAATACCTGGTATCAGTTCAGTTCAGTTCAGTCACTCAGTCGTGTCCGACTCTTTGCGAACCCCCATGAATTGCAGCATGCCAGCCCTCCCTGTCCATCACCAACTCCCGGAAATGCCTGGTATGGAAGGGATTAAAAAACGTTACTCTAATAATACTTTTAAGTAATCCATAGATTGAGGGAGATTACATGATAGGGGATGAACAAGAAACAACAGTCCAGGTGGATGCTGGGCTGAGTGGAGAAGTAGACCGTTGTGGCCCTCAGCAGTCCTTTAGTCGGAGGAGGCAGTGGCAGCCCACTCCAGTACTCTTGCCTGGAAAATCCCATGGACGGAGGAGCCTGGTAGGCTGCAGTCCATGGGGTCTCTAGGAGTCAGACACGACTGAGAGACTCCACTTTCACTTTTCACTTTCATGCCTTGGAAAAGGAAATGGCAACCCACTCCAGTGTTCTTGCCTGGAGAATCCCCGGGACGGGGGAGCCTGGTGGGCTGCCGTTTCTGGGGTCACACAGAGTCGGACACGACTGAAGCGACTTAGCAGCAGCAGCAGCAGCAGTCCTTTTGTGTTTCACAACGTTTCACAGCACATTGTTTGGTGAATTATTCTTCTGCCTGGAGCTCTGTGAGGTCTCCTTTCTAAAAGTCTCCTTTGCATTATCAGAGCCCCTTCTTTTTTCCTTAGAAATTGTGTTCTGATTGGCATTGACTAGTAGAAACTTGGCATCAAAACTCAGTTAAACTCATTTACTTTAAGAAGTAGAAACTAAAAAGAGAAGCCCAAACTCAGGTTCAGCTGCTCACCAATTGAAAGTCAATACTTGAGAGACAAGCGCTGGCAGGAAAGGAAGTGCCTTATTCTGGAAGCCTGCATCCTGGGGTAGAAGGTAGACTTGTGTTCCAGAACCAACTCCAAAGATTCTGCTTGGCCTTAGAAGATTTAAAGGGAAAAAGGAGACATAATCTCATTTAATCATTGAGATAAGGAGTCAGATTCATCACTATCTCCCACTGCGTGCAGACTCGTGGACTCCTTGTGATCTTTCTTTAGATGCTGTCTTGTTCACATAGGGAGCTTGAGGGATTACGGAAGGGGAAGCTGGGGAAAAGATCTAGTTCGCTGTTAATTACTTACCCTTCATTTCTATTTCTTTGATCTAAGAAAAAAATCAACAGATTAGACAAGGCACTGTGTGATCAAAGGATTTGGAAGGTGTGCTTGACCAGGAGATGAGTAGACCATGGGAAAGCCTGGTTTAAAGGTTAGTTACAATATAGCTTTTCTAAAGTGACAAGACAAAAGGAGCCTCCTGCAGAGAGTGGCTTCCTGCAAAGAGCTATTTCCTGCCAAGAGATGCTTACATGGGCATTGATTAACACAAAGCATATGCATCATTAGTAATAGAAACTTTAAGAATCATTTGAGAAAGCAGGTGAAAGTTTTGCAATCCCAAATTACCTTGTTGCTGGAGATTTCTCATGTGATTTCTTCTGATCTACTATTGTTGAGCTTCATGAATAGAGGTGGAGAGGTTGGGAAGCTTCCTCAAATCCTGATATTTTATACAAACTTTTGTGTGTACACATCTTTTCGATGGAGAGGGTCTACAGCTTTCATCAGATTGCCAAAGGAACATTTGATCTCCCAAATTTTGAGAAAATGAAAGTGTTAGTTGCCCAGTTGTGTCCAACTCTTTGCAATCCTATGGATCGTAGCCCGCCAGGCTCATCTGTCCATGGGATTCTCCAGGCAGGAATACTGGAATGTATAGACATTCCCTTCTCCAGGGCATCTTTCCAATCTAGGGACTGAACCTGGGTCTCCTGCATTGCAGGTGAATTCTTTACTGTCTGAGCCACCAGGGAATGGTTTAATTCTCCAGAGTATAGGAGAGCCTTGCTCTTAGTAATGTATTCTAGTGTCTTGCTACTCAAAGTGTGATCATCACCAAACAGCATCACCAGCCACAACTGGGGATTGTTAGAAATGCAGCATCTTAGATTTTGTGAATGAATAGCTGCATTTTAACACCAGTTTCTAGGTGACTGTTTTGCTTATTACAATATGAGAAGCCCTGTTCCAGTGGTCAAGAGATCAGGTCTGAATTTGTACTCTGGCTCTGCCAAACGTGAGTTGTCCTGAGCTTGGATCTTTAATATTGTATGCTATATAACATTAAACCAAACTCAGAGTCTAAATGCTTGGGCTCCAGTCCAGAGATTGACAACAATCAGTTGTTGACTTTTGCCAAATCCTTGAATCTGCACAGGTGTCTGTTTCTTAGTCTATAAAATAGAGAAGTAGATAAGTCCTCTTTCAGTTCTGAATTCTGGAGTTTACCTTTTGTTTCCCACCCATGTGTTTTGTTACCGCTCAGACCGTAAAGAAATGCAATGCGGGAGACCTGGGTTGGATCCCTGGGTTGGGAAGATATCCTGGAGGAGGGCGTGGCAACCCCCTCCAGTATTCCTGCCTGAAGAATCCCATGGACAGAGTAGCCTGGCAGGCTACATTCCATGGGGTTGCAAAGAGTCGAACATGACTGAAGCAACTTAGCACGCACAAAGCCCAACCATGTTCAGACATATATTTTATAGTGAAATAGCTATGAAATATGTTAAATTAAGCTATTCACATGTCAATTGCAGTTGTTGTTTTAGTCGCTAAGTTGTGTCTGACTGAGTTAGCTCTTCCCGTTTAGTTTATTGTGTATTATATTGTGTATTATATTAAGTGTGTGATGCATATTAAGTGTATTATTAAGTGTATTGAGCTACAGTTCTGCCTCTCAGAATCCTTGCTTTTACTAATTTGGAAATATATATATTCATATATATGTATACATACATTTATATAAAGCAAATTAAATTCTTCCAACCAAAATCAGTTCAGTTAAGTTGCTCAGTCATGTCCGACTCTTTGCGACCCTATGAATCGCAGCACGCCAGGCCTCCCTGTCCATCACCAACTCCAGGAGTTCACCCAGACTCACGTCCATTGAGTCAGTGATGCCATCCAGCCATCTCATCCTCTGTCATCCCCTTCTCCTCCTGCCCCCAATCCCTCCCAGCATCAGAGTCTTTTCCAGTGAGTCAACTCTTCGCATGCGGTGGCCAAAGTACTGGAGTTTCAGCTTTAGCATCATTCCTTCCAAAGAAATCCCAGGACTGATCTCCTTCCGAATGGACTGGTTGGATCTCCTTGCAGTCCAAGGGACTCTCAAGAGTCTTCTCCAACACCACAGTTCAAAAGCATCAATTCTTCGGCGCTCAGCCTTCTTCACAGTCCAACTCTCACATCCATACATGACAACAGGAAAAATCATAGCCTTGACTAGACAGACCTTAGTCGGCAAAGTAATGTCTCTGCTTTTGAATATGCTATCTAGGTTGGTCATAACTTTTCTTCCAAGGAGTAAACGTCTTTTAATTTCATAGCTGCAATCACCATCTGCAGTGATTTTGGAGCCCCCCAAAATAAAGTCTGACACTGTTTCCACTGTTTCCCCATCTATTTCCCATGAAGTGATGGGATTGGATGCCATAATCTTCGTTTTCTGAATGTTAAGCTTTAAGCCAACTTTTTCACTCTCCTCTTTCACTTTCATCAAGAGGGTTTTTAGTTCCTCTTCACTTTCTGCCATAAGGGTGGTGTCATCAACCAAAATAGTAAGACTGTTTCCAAGTTAGTTACTAGTAAGTTAGCTTGCCATTTCCAGCAGAGCCAACAATACAAATATGTGGCTATCACGTGGAGAAAGAACTTTTAAAATAATCTTAAAATGAGAGCGGACATAAGACTCCTGTGTTACAGAAAAGAGGACTTCGTTATTCACAGCACAGCAACCTCCATCAGTATCAGCATATTCATGTCAGTTCCCCTTGACAATCAGGTCTCACAGAGGCAAAGCAGAGAGTTGCAGATGAATGCCTGCACAGTGGGTCATGTTACAGGAAAAGAACCCTGAGCTTATAGAATCTGAATCTTCTGCAGTGGGCAGGATGCATGCTGTCTTTGGCTCCAGAGTTATTTTTGGTAGTAAATTTGTCTATCGTTTGCTACAGAAAAAGAGGCAGTCTCATATTCTAAGGTGTTTTCTATGCAAACACTCTTGACAAGATAGTGAGGAACAGAGTGCAGTCAAGGATTAGTTTAATAAGAAGTGTAAGAATTCTAGCGATCCCTGAGAATTGTATTACAAGAATGTTAGCTGTTAATGCTGGATTAATAAACAGATCAGAAACATTTTCAAGAGCCGTTCTATTAAAACAACTTGTCTCAAGCTGTACGAAGTTACATGTCTCTTTGTGTGAGGCAGAAATTTGGTTTTGAGGTCAAATTGGACATCTTTCACCTTGGGGCACAAATATAGTGTCTCAGCCAAATGGGAAAGAAAACTGTCATCTAACCATGAAGGGCTTAGTGGTGAGAAGTTTGTGGCAGAGCAGCTGTGTCTTTTGGAGCGTGTGAGTCTATAGGAACTCACAGGTCTTTCTGACAAAAGACAACAGAATCATTTTTCTTGCTTGTGGGGTTTTGCTGCTCATCTAGTGTATTCTTGCCTGGACAATCCCATGGGCAGCGAAGCCTGGTGGGCTGCAGTCTATGGGGTCGCAGAGTCGGACGTGACTAAACACGCATGGTCCTCTCATGCTCCTAGTACTAGATCATCAGGAACAGGAAAACTGCCAATCGACCTGGACTTCTGGCTGTGAATCTTGGCAGAGCTTCAGGTCCTGGCCACCCCACTCTCAACCATTCTAGACCAGTCAAAACATAAGTAAACCTATGGTTTGGGCATGAGCTGGACCTTGAGTGTAGCAGATGTTTGCTCAGCTCCTGGTACTTTAGGCCCAGGAAGAAGAACCCAGCATTTTAGCCAGTTACTTATATCTCCAGAATCCCATGTAATTATTGTGATTCATATTGTTTCCTGTCATGTGTTCTAATTAAAATTTTTTAAGCTATCCTTGGGGTGGAAGAAGAGTCTGATTGCAGATTTTTTGGTAAGTTTTCACTCTAAGTTTTTTGGTGGGAGAAGGGGTTGGTGAGGTGTTTTCTAAGTGTCAGGTTGTATCATCATAATATGAATTTAATTTTTAACCTCATGTATTAGAATAATACTATTCTCCCTGTGTCTTGTGAGAAATCAACTAAAGATTTTCTTTTTTCTTTGCTCAGTTACTTACAATGCATCTTTAGATGCTATTATTTCCAGTACAACCAGCAATACAAACACTGTGGTGCTGGCCTGGAGAGAGAAATCCAAAAAGCATCTTAAAATGACATCCTTCAACATTGCCCAGGGCATTCATGCTTTTGATTACCACTCTCAGCTCAATTTAATTGGTATGTAAAATAAATCACGATAACTATGAGGGACTCCTGAATAGTCTGCTATGCATATTTGCATGCGTGGGGCCTCTTCACCTTGTTGCTTTTATTGCTGGAGAGATCAGCTCGAGCAGCTCACATTTTATTACCTGAGAATGTCTGATAATGATGCATTAAGATGTGCAGCATATATGAACTACATTGGGGTGAAAATATGAGAAAGTGCTCCAATGCTTTAATGAGACTTTTTCTCAGAATTGGTGGGGAATGTAAAATGCCATAGAGAAAGACTATTAGTGCAGTATCTGCCTTCTGCCATCTTCTTAGTATAACCAAATGCTCAACCCAAACAATGGAGAAAGAAATGGCAACCCCCTCCAGTATTCTTGCCTGGGGAATCCCATGGACAGAGGAGCCTGGCAGGCCACAGTCCATGGGGTTGCAAACAGCTGGACATGGCCGAGTGACTATCACTCACTCGCTCTACCGAAATACACCATTTTCCTTGTTCATGTGTACACACACACACATACACTCACTAGAGAAATGTAAAATGTAGAACATTTTCTCATCACCTTTCAGAATATAACTTCTGATGCTTTTTGAAAATTTTCAGTCTTGTCCTTTAGCATACTAAGGGAATTTTTTTTAAGTAATTTTTTATCGGAGTACATTTGCTTTACAATATTGTGTTAGTTTCTGCTGTATACCAAAATGAATTATCTATAACATATAGATATCTCCCCTCGTCTTTGGATTTCCTTCCCATTTAGGTCACCGCAGAGCACTGAGTCGAGTTCCCTCTGCTATGCAGTGGGTTCTCGTTAGTTATCTATCTTACAAAGTAGTGTGTATATGTCATTTCCAACCTCCCAGTTCATTCCACACTCCCCTTCCCTACTTGCTGTCCATACACTTGTTCTCTACATCTGTGTCTCTATTTGTACTTTGCAAATGGGTTCATCTGTACCATTTTTCTAGAGTCCACATATGTGTTAATATATACAATATATATTTTTTCTTTTTGACTTCCTCTACTCTGTATGATAGCCTCTAGGTCCATCCACATCTCTGCAAATGGCATAATTTCATTCCTTTTATGGCTGAGAAATATGCCACTGTATATATGTGCCACATTTTTCTCCACTCCTCTGTTGAAGGACATTTAGAGGAGAGTTCTTTTTTTCTATGTAAGTTTTAGCTGAGGAAATAAGCAATAAAGATTTTCAGGTGTTGTCTATTTAAATAAATTTTAGACGTTTTGAAAGCTGATAATTTGATTTATATGATATTAGTTCAAATATGAAAAGTGAGGTGTTATTTTTAAAATTGATAGGGTAGTTACAGAGAATGAATTCACATGGCCTACAGAATGGGTCTTATTGACCCTCTTTCAAAAGCTGTCATTCATATAAAGAGTATTGATATCAGCTAAGGGGCTGAATCTCTAAAATTCCCAACAATCATAGCTGCCATTCATGATAAAAGAGACTGACTTTGAATTCAGGGATATGCGAACAGCAAACTTTCAAGGAGGATTGTAGATTTATTAGAGAAAGCTGGAGGAGTTAGTGAATTGGGCTTAAAAGGACTCAAATAACCATTGCATTGATTCATTATTATTTCAGCTCCTTTGTACTGATCTCTAACATGTACCTGGCCCAGTGCTGGAATTACATGTTACTGTATGCAGTAATACTCAGGGTGAAATTTATCACATTAATTTCATACTATGGAGTAAAGACTTGAAACAAAAGTACATTCAGTTCCTCTTATTTCTGTAACCCTGGGCTATTAATCCAAATAGGGGTCTGACATTTTTGGCGACTCCATAAATGTGAATAGATTCAGCTCTGCAGTTGGCCCTAAACATAGGAACAGCAGAGAGGGCTCCGCTGAATTGCCTCAAAACTGAAGAAGCACAGGCACCGTGCTCCCAGTTTCTGATGCACTCCCTGAATATAATTAATTTGTAATTTTTTTAAAGCCTTATTCTCTCAATAGAGCAGGTCAAACATATATTTCTGCTGCTCATTTGCTTACAAATTCTCGATTATTTACATGACAGTGAAAAATAATTGATTTCCTTATACTTTTTCATTAATTTGGAAACTTTAAATATTGTTTTAGTTCTCTCTTACTCCTGGGATAACTTTAATGTGATCTGCATTCCTAGGCTGTGCAGGCTGGAGAGGGAAACCCTGGAACCGGGAGGAAGAATTTTCTGTCCTCCTGCTTGGGTTGCTGGTGCCTTTTAAAGAAACTGTTGTCCTTTTACCCCGTGCAGACCCATTTCCCCTACCCCTTCCATTTCAACTACTTCCAGTGATAGAACTCATGCCCTATTAGCCTGGACTGTTGCACAATGATAGAATTTTCCTTCCTTCAAAACAATGGTGCATTAGTGCTGAGAAGGCTTTTATCAGCCTATGGTGATATAGTATGTGATATATCTCATTTCAAAAAGAAAGTGTTGTGGGGTATTCCTATTACTAAAACATTTTTTTTTTTTCTTTCTAATTCTGATTAGCAACTGCTGGCATTGACAACAAAGTTTGCCTTTGGAACCCCTATGTTGTCTCTAAGCCAGTTGGTGTACTTTGGGGTCACTCAGCCAGTGTGATAGCTGTCCAGTTCTTTGCTGCAAGAAAACAACTTTTCAGCTTCTCCAGAGATAAAGTAAGTAACAGTGTACACTCAGTTTATTTAGTCCTGCCTCCCCAGTTTCTACCCAAATCTCTCTTTGGTTTGAAATTCCTCTTAGAGATGGTATAGATTTTTAAAATATAGTGACTTACTACTATGGTTTGGAAATCTATATTTTTTAAAAAGATATTGATGATAATTTAGGATAGTCCTGGGCAACTGGATGAGTTATTTCATTAAAAAATTCCTCAAACCATGTGCTCATAAATTAAATCCTTATTATTGAGCTTTCAATGGGTTGTTTTGAATCACATGGAGGGAGGAGCCTGGAAGGCTACAGTCCAGGGGGTCGCAAAGAGTCGGACACGACTGAATGACTCCACTTTTCTTTCAATGGGTTGTTTTGAAAGTTTCCAAAGTATTCATTAACCCAATTAAAAAAAACAAATGGAAGTGATAAATGTTACTTTGATACGATATGGATGAATAGAATCACAGGTGTAGGGAATGGACTTGTGGACACAGTGGGGGTCAGAGGGGATGGGACAAATTGAGAGTGGCATTGACATACATGCACTACCACGTGTGAAATAGATAGCTAGTTGGTGCTTGTGGTAAAGAACCCACCTGCCAGTGCAGGTAGATGTAAGAGATGTGGGTCCAATCCCAGGGTCAGGAAGATCCCACTGAGGAGGGTACTGCAACCCACTCCAGTATTCTTGCCTGGAGAATCCCATAGAGAGAGGACCCTGGCAGGCTGCAGTCTACAGGGTCACACAGAGTCGGACACGACTGAAGTGACTTAGCACGCGTGCAGTGGGAAGCTGGTGTAAAACACATCTGTCCTCTGTGATGACCTAGAGGGGTGGGATGGAAGGGTGGGAGGGAGACTCAAGAGGGAAAGAACATGTGTGTGTGTATGTGTATATATATATATATATATATATATATATATGGCTGATTCATGTTGTTGTACAGCAGAAACTAATACAACACTGCAAAGCAATTGCATTCAAATTAAAAAATATGAAATAGACACAGTGAACCAGTGTTGCTTTGCTATTGAAGAGTCTCAGAAAGTTAAAAATAAAAGTTAATCTGCAGGATATTACATTAAGAAATTTCAGTTAAATATGTCTGTCCATTCTATTTAATGATATTGATACATATTCTATATAGGGGTGGAAAAAACATTGTACCAGAATCAGATAGTCTGGGTTATATCCTGACCATATTATTTACTACTCATATCTCCCAGGTAAATTTCTTATTTCTAACAATTTGTCATTTGTTCCCCTATAAAGCTTCTGTTTTACATAATGCCTGACATAGATCCAGTAAATGTGATAGATTTCAAGAAACCTGATTGTGAGGAGAACACGGATAGGCTATAGACTTACTGGGGACAGCCTTTGAGAGTTTTTCAGTGACTAGGACTTTTAATTTTATTCTGAAGTGATACATGTATATGTGAAAATTAAATAGAATAAAATAGAAATTCACCTAACTCCTTAGCCTCACCTTATACATAAGGGGAAACAATGGAAACAGTGAAAGATTTTATTTGGGGGGCTCCAAAATCACTGCAGATGGTGACAGCTGCCATGAAATTAAAAGATGCTTGCTCCTTGGAAGAAAATATATGACCAATCTAGACAGCATATTAAAAAGCAGAGACATTACTTTGACAACAAATGTCCGTCTAGTCAAAGCTTTGGTTTTTCCAGTAGTCACGTATGGATGTAAGAGTTGAACTATAGAGAAAACTAAGTGCCGAAGAATTGATGTTTTTGAACTGTGGTGTTAGAGAAGACGCTTGAGAGTCCCTTGGACTGCAAGGAGATCCAACCAGTCCATCATAAAGGAAATCAGTCTTAAATATTCATTGGAAGGGCTGATGCTGAAGCTGAAGCTCCAATATTTTGGACACCTGATGCTGACTCACTTGAAAAGACCTTGATGCTGGCAAAGATTGAAGGCAGGGGGAGAAGGGGACTAGAGAGGATGACATGGTTGGGTGGCATCACCGACTCAATGGACTTGAGTTTGAGCAAGATCTGGGAGTTAATGATGGACAGGGAGGCCTGGCGTGCTGCAGCCCATGGGGGTCACAAAGAGTCGGACATGACTGAGCCACTGAACTGAACTGATACATAAGTCCTGCCAAACTTGCTTATTTTAGTATACTATGTATCAGACTGTAAATCTCCTTCACCACTGAACTACCAATTCCAGTTGATTCTGCCATCAAATATTTTCATCAGCTTCACCTCTCTCTCAGAAGCCACAGCTCTAATCCAAAATCTCATCTTCTTTTGAATTATTTCATCCAAACCATGGCAAAGTTTTCCTAGTATGTCTTTCTTCTTGCAAACTGGTCTCGTTTCAGTCTGGCCTCCATCCTGCTAATTAAGTGGTTTGTAAGAAAAATTCTTCAACATCTTCTCTTACCCTCATTCTAAATATCAGCACTAAAATTCTTAAGCTTTCCTATAAAACTCGTTCTCAGACCAGGCCCAGCTCACTTCCTGCTTTTCTCTTCTGTTCATTTGATGTTGCAGCCTATCACACTTTGTTCCCACCATGTAGCCTCATGGTTCTGCTGCGTGCCAGCTCTCTGTCTTCAGTTCCCTCTCCTCCATGCTCGACTGGCAAAAGCCTATTTATCCTTGAAGTTTCAGACTTTTTTGGAGTCTTTCATGCAGACCTAGGTGTTTGTTTCTGTGTGCTCCCATCACGCCTGTGTCCCTTCTTAGAGCATGTGTTCTGTTGTACTGAAGTTGTTAGTTCACTGTCTTAAGCTGGGTTGTATCTTTTCAGCTTGTGTATTGGTATCAGTCATAGTGCTTTGCACCTAGCAGTGTTTGTTCAGTGGTTGTTTGTTGACAGTTTAAAGTGAAGACATATTACTGTGAATATCAAGTAACAAAGAAACTCAGAATGAAAACTTTTCTGATGCCTTAGACTTATTTAGTTGTTCTATTTCCTAAGATCTTTTAGCTCTAACTTCCACTATTGAATTTCACACAATCTGACAAGTATACTTGAAGATTGTATAAGTATATTGTATCTTTCACTAGATTTTGAGTACTTAAAGGCAAAGATTATTTGTTGAATTTATTTCTTTGAATTTTTTAATTGATGTGTATTGTTGTTTATTTAGTCGCTAAGTCGTGTCTGACTCTCTGACTCTGTGACCCTGTGTACTATAGCCTGCCGGTCTCCACTGTCCAAGGGATTTCCCAGGCAAGAATACTGGAGTGGGTTGCCATTTTCTTCTCCAGGGCATCTTCCTGACCCAGGGATTGAATCTGTGTCTCCTGCATTTGCAGGCGGATTCTTTGCCACTGAGCCATGAGGGAAGCCCACCATACACATAGTAGGTCCTTAATAAATCTTGGTTAAGTAAGAAAATCTTTATCAGAGATAAGTATGAAGGAAATAACAGATATTTTATTATTATAGAACTCCCTGAAAAGTGGTATACCTTTAGAAGCAAGTGGAAAAAAAGTTCTTAAAATTAATTGCATATAGCTATCATTAATGTTAAGACTGCCTGGTCTCTTTCAAGGCAATTTTATCATCCTATTTTTGCTTTGACTTTTAAATCATTACCTGTAATAAAGCTTGTCATGCTGTCTTTCACATTAGTCTAAATCCATTTCACTTTGATAAATGCATAATAATCTTAGCCTGAATGTCTTCACAACAAACAACAGGTTTTCAGCTACCAGGTTAATCTTTGGCTTTATTGTCATAAAATTCTGGATATTTTATAGGACTAGGGTTAATTTAGGGAATGGGGAAAATGAAAGAAAGCATTCTTTTTCCAAAAAGCCTTTGATTGAACCATATTTTGGCCTATGAATTGCTAATTAGAGGATTTTCAAATCAAAGCAATTTAGATCTAAATTACTTCCTCCAATAATGACCTGAGACTTCAATTCTTTTTTTGGAAAACTGCTCTACTGTGCTTTCCAGTGATGATTAAACAATAAATTTATCTGTAGAATTTAATATTATACTAAGCAATAGTCCAATTGCATTTTGTTTCTGAGTCCTAAATTGTCTCATAAAATGGTAATCACTGATTGATGGCATGGCCCTGCTGGGAACCAATAACTTGGTCATTTAGAGGAGGAATCACCATGGAAAGTAAAAGGATTTTCAAAGCCTCTGGGAAATACCTCTGCTGGGGGTTGACATTCCAACCAGGAAATCTGATTAGGCTTTTCTATTGCTCCTAACTCCTCTCTTAGGCTGCTCATCCTGATTTGGCCACCAGAATCAGATCAGTTTGTAACGTAATCTTTTGTCTGAGGTTTTGACTTTTTCCAGAGTGTGGTTTCTATACTGTGGTTCCAATGTTGGTAAGGAAAATACAAAGGCTCTTGTGCTGGTGACTAGCTCTTACCTGTTTGTCTTCCTTGCTCTCCTGTATACCCTTTCTCCTCATATTTCCTCAAAGCCAGTTTCATTTTGTTTAAATTGTACAAGTAAACAGATTAATAATCTTTTGCAGAAATTGCAAATGAAGCAAGTTGGAAAAAAGTACATATTCCTTTTCTTCATCCTCTTAAAATCAATTCCTCTTCCAAGAAATAGCTATTATTAACACTTGATCTGTAGAGTCTCACATTTTTATCATATACTTACATATTGTCTTATTGATATATTGCATTATAATATGTGGTGGTGTCATAATTTGTTATTTATGTACCATCTTATGTGTGTATACAAATTCAAAGTACTATTTATTATTACTTTTATATAAATGGCGTCACATGATATATATTTTTCCGCCACTTCCTTTTCCCTAAACCATATCTCCTGCAGATCTTTCATTATGAGTGTACATATACCTGATTTTTTTACCTGCTGCATAATAATTCATAGTATGGATGGTCAACCTTAATTATTCAATCACATGTTGATTATAAGAGATATTGTGTCTTTGACACCTACACACACATGCATATACACATCTTTAAGACCACGTAAGTTGATTTCTTTGTGATATGTTCCTAGAGATGAATTTCTAGAAATGATGCTATTGGGCCAACATGGATTCAATTCTTAAAGAATGGCTTAGATCCAGAATTATTGTGCCAATTGGCATATTCATCAGAGACGTGTAAAGGTGTTTGTTTCCCTGCGCTCTTGGTAATGATGTTTGTGTGTGTTGTGTGTGCTCAGTCATGTCCGACTCTTTGAGACTCCATGGACTGTAGCCCTCCAGGCTCCTTTTTCCAGGGAATTTTTCAGGCAAGAACACCAGAGTGGATAGCCATTTCCTACTCCAAGGGATCCTCCTGGGCCAGGAATCAAACCCTCACCTCTTGTGTCTCCGGCATCGACAAGCGGATTCTTTACCACTCTGCCACGTAAGAAGATCCTTTGGTAACGACAGATACCATTAACGTGCTCATTCTTTTGTGAATCTAATGGACAAAAAATTAGAATGAATTTCTTCAATTATTTACTGACCATTTCTATTTCTATTTTTTTATGGTGCATTATCTGATCATGTCCTTTATTTTCTTTTTCATGATTTAAAAAAATTTATCGATTTTTAGTTGGAGGATAATTGTTTTAAAATGTTGGATTGGTTTCTGTCTTACATCAACATGAATCAGCCATAGGTATACATATGTCCCCTCTCTCTTGAACCCTACCACTTCCCACCCCATCCCACCCCTTTAGGTTTTCACTGAATACCAACTTGAGCTTCCTGTGTCACATAACAAATTCCCACTGGCTATCTGTTTTACACATGGTAATGTATATATTTCAGTGCTGCGCTCTTAACTCATCCTATCCTCTCCTTCTCCCACTGTGCCCACAAGTCTGTTCTCCATGTCCGTGTCTCTTTTGCTATCCTTTAAATTCTTTATCTCATTAACTGAACTCAGGACTATTATCAGCAGTTGTAGTTTGAGAAATGAATTGATTATCCCTTATTATATATGATGCAAGTATTTTGCCTCTTTCAAGCATACTGCTTTTAAGCTTGTTCATGTGAGGTTAAAAAATTATTGTATTTATTTATGTATTGGCTGAGCTGGATCTTCATTGCTACTTGCAGGCTTTCTCCATTTGTAGTGTGGGGGCCTCTTATTGCAATGGCTTCTCTTGTTACAGAGCACAGGCTCCAGAGCACGCAGGCTTCAGGAGTTGTGGCACATGGGATCGGTAGTTGTGGTCTAAGAGCTTAGCTGTTCCTCTACACGTGGGATCTTCCCAGGCCAGGGACTGAACCAGTGTCCCCTGCATTGCAAGGCGGATTCTTAACCACAGGATCACCAGGGAAGACCCATTTATACAATTTTTATCATTCAAAAGTTTTAAGTTTTTGCAAAACTGAGTGTAAGAAATGATTTTCTTTATGGCTATGGATTAAGAATGTGTTCCACACTTCATATTCTACTTTGGTTTCAGCTACTACTTTTTTTATTATTGATTTTTTTGCATTTAATTTTGCAGTTTATTTTTGTGTAAAATTTTTTGTTCTACAAATGGGTATCCAAGAGGTTTTTGAATAATTGTTTTGAATAATTTGTTCCCTGGTAGCTCAGATGGTAAAGAGTCTGCCGGCAGCGTGGGAGACCCAGGTTCGATCCTTGGGCCTGGAAAATCCCCTGGAGAAGGACATGACAACCCATTCCAGTATTCTTGCCTGGAAAATCCCATGGACGGAGGAGCCTGGCAGGCTACAGTCCGTGGGGTCGAAAAGAGTCCCACATGACTGTGACTTCACTTTCACTCACTGGTTTCAAATTCCATTGTTCTTATTTGAATTTCCATGTATACACGAATTTGTTCCTAAATGCTTTATTCTTTCCATTAGGCTGTCCTTTCTTGCATGCATATACCACCGTTTTAACCAGCATAGTTTTCTGTATGCTCTGATGCCTGGCAGAGAAATTCCTACTTCTGTTTTTCTGTTTTAATTTTAACAACCCTCTGGCATTCCAACCCCAAAGAAAGGCAATGCCAAAGAATGCTCAAACTACCACACAATTGCACTCATCTCACATGCTAGTAAAGTAATGCTCAAAATTCTCCAAGCCAGGCTTCAACAATACATGAACCATGAACTTCCAGATGTTCAAGCTGGGTTTAGAAAAGGCAGAGGAACCAGAGATCAAATTGCCAACATCCTCTGAATCATCAAAAAAGCAAGTGAGTTCCAGAAAAACATCTATTTCTGCTTTATTGACTATGCCAAAGCCTTTGACTATGTGGATCCCAGTAAACTGTGGAAAATTCTGAAAGAGATGGGAATACCAGACCACCTGACCTGCCTCTTGAGAAACCTGTATGCAGGTCAGGAAGCAGCAATTAGAACTAGACATGGAACAACAGACTGGTTCCAAATAGGAAAAGGAGTACGTCAAGGCTGTGTATTGTCACCCTGCTTATTTAACTTATATGCAGAGTACATCATGAGAAATGCTGGGCTGCAGGAAGCACAAGCTGGAATCAAGATTGCCAGGAGAAAGAGCAATAACCTCAGATATGCAGATGACACCACCCTTATGGCTGAAAGTGAAGAAGAACTAAAGAGCCTCTTGATGAAAGTGAAAGAGGGGAGTGAAAAAGTTGACTTAAAGCTCAACATTCAGAAAACTAAGATCATGGCATCCGATCTCATCACTTCATGGAAATAGATGGGTAAACAGTAGAAACAGTGTCTGATTTTATGTTTTGGGGCTCCAAAATCACTGCAGATGGTGACTGCAGCCATGAAATTAAAAGATGCTTACTCTTTGGAAGGAAAGTTATGACCAACCTAGAGAGCATATTAAAAAGCAGAGACATTACTTTGTCAACAAAGGTTTGTCTAGTCAAAGCTATGGTTTTTCCAGTGGTCATGTATGGATGTGAGAGTTGGACTGTAAAGAAAGCTGAGTGCCAAAAATTTGATGCTTTTGAACTGTGGTGTTGGAGAAGACTCTTGAGAGTTCCTTGGACTGCAAGGAGATCCAAACAGTCCATCCTAAAGGAGCTCAGTCCTGGGTGTTCATTGGAAGGACTGATGTTGAAGCTGAAACTCCAATATTTTGGCTACCTCATGCGAAGGGCTGACTCATTTGAAAAGACCCTGATGCTGGGAAAGATTGAGGGCAGGAGGAGAAGGGGATGACAGAGGATGAGATGGTTGGATGGTATCACTGACTCAATGGACATGGGTTTGGGTGGACTCTGGGAGTTGGTGGTAGACAGGGAGGCCTGGCGTGCTGCAGTTCATGGGGTCGCAAAGAATCGGACACAACTGAGCGACTGAACTGAACTGAACTGGCATTTTATCTTTCAAAGTAAATGTTAGGATCAGTATTCATGTTCCATGAAAAATTACATTAACTTTTGAACTGGATTTCCCTTGAATTTGAACGTGACATCTTTAAAATATTGAGATAACATATTCTGTATTTTACTTTTTGCTTATTTTAATGGTCTTTCCAGAAAAATTGTACACTAAGTTTCCATTCCTTCTTGAGGTTTTTCCTCCACATTTCAGAAGGCATCTTGTCATATTCTTGACTTTTATGCGGGTGTTTATAATGGGATATGCCTACTTTCTATATAACCTGTGCATTTAGTTTTTAAATGTAACAATTCTTTTTTCTAAAACATTTTTTAACTGCCTGTTAATTGTATATACTCTTTTGTTTTTTGCTCATTTGGGGGATTTTGACTTTTAGCTCTTTAATTTCATGTTAATTACTGCATTTTCTTATCGGATAATTTTAATACCTGTAGTCATTGGAGAACCAAATTTGATATTTGCTGTTCTGGTGATTTTCCCACATGGTGACATGTTTCCTTTTTATGTCTGGTTATCCTTTATTGTTACCTCATTTTTGATTGTTGCTAAACTATAGACATTCTGAAGAATGAAATTGAAAATGCTTTCCTCCAGAGAAGATTTGTGTTTGTTTCTGCAGTATGGAAATAAAGAAAGCTATTGTCCTGAGGCTACTGCATTTTCCTATTTCCTTGTCCTTTTAATTGAGCAATCTTGCTTCAGTGCCTCCGTTGTCCTGCTGGCCCAAGGCTTAGGCTCCTGGTTATAGTCTCTTCGTGTATGCCTATTGTTCACCGTCTCCATATTAAGTTTGCTTCTTATACCTCTTTCTTCTTTTGGACCTGTGGAGATTGTCTGCAATCCCTGAAGATCCAGCAAGGCGACAGAAATTATGCTTTAGTCAGAGCTGTTTTTCTTTGAAGCAGGAAAGCCCCCTACAAAAACCTATTCTGCAGTGATACTTGAACCAGAGTTCCCTTATTTTAGTTGGTTTTCACTTACTTTCTTCAAAAAAGGTTGTTAGTATAAATATTGAGCTTAAAAAAGAAAGAAGTTTAAAGTGTTTATGTTTACTTTGTGAAATAAAAAAGGGACAGTAATCTTTGAAACACAAAGTTTGAAAACTTCTGTTTAAAGCCTGGGGGGAAAAAAACTGGTTATGTTTTTCAGTGTTATGTGAGTAATGATAATAGCCAAAAAATCAATTTAACTGAAATTTTAAAATCCCCCAAATGAACTTTTGTTCTGAAAAAAGAAAGCTTTTGAAACAAAATGTTGATGTTAGTTAAATTTAGTGCTGAACTTGAACTGGGAAATTAGTGAGATTTTTTTCAAAACAATTCATAGTGTTAAGAAGCATTTTGACTTTTTCAAGGTCAGTGATAGAGTACCAAACAGATACACAATAGAAATCTGTGTCTTAGAGCTGTATGTCTTCTCTCATTTTTATTGAAAATGATGAAAAAAATAGATGATAATGGCTATGGTAACAATTTAAGGGTGAATAGCACAAAAGATTTTAATTTCCAACTAATATCTTAAATTAGATCTCATCCTGGGGGGGAAAATGGCAAAAATATTTCTTAAAAGAAGATCTGTTATATAAGTTAAAAACACTAACTGAGGTGTTCAGTAGAATACTTTTGCTAGTATATATCATGTCAAACAAAATTGCCTCTAAACATTCACTGATTATGCCTTTGTGGATTATCCCAAGGCTTAAATTCTAAATAAATAGACTTGTTAATACATAAAGGTGTATTCAGAAGAGCCAATGCCCTCAGTTCCTGTTATCCTATTATCTGCAAGTAGGCTATCCATTTTAGTGGATTATACTGGAGAGCTGAGCGGCTGCACTGCTGTCTTCAAAATCCTCTAGTGCTATATTCTCTCTCTGCCTCTCTTTCTTATTGTCATTTTATATCTATGCCCTGCAGGATGGCAGGACTTAGTAGCAAATGTTTGATGCAGTCAAACAAGTCTCATTTAGATACAGTTGTCTGGGGTCTGTCTTCTACTTTTTTCTCACTTTTCTATCATTATTAGGAAACTTTACAGTTTTTCCCCTAACCACTTTGAATTAAATTTGAACATGTTGCCAATATGTAAATAATACTGACTTGGTTTTAAAAAGTGCACTGAAAACAGATTCTATATCCATCCATACCTCTATTTGTGCACCCACCCTTCCATGAAGTTACCTGCTTAATAAATCTAATATTTATAGGATAAAAAAAGTTTTGTTCATTTATTTATTATAGTTTTATTAGGCTTCCCCAGTGGCTTGGCAATAAAGAATCCACCTCAAATGCCCAAGCCACAGGAGATGTGGGTTCGATCCCTGAGTCAGGAAGATGCACTGGAGGAGAGCATGGTAATCCACTCCTGTATTCTTGCCTGGGAAATCCCATGGACAGAGGAACCTGGTAGGCTCTGGTCCATAGCGTTGCAAACGTTATAGTTTTGTTATGCCTGTGTGAAATGATTCTGCCCATCTCTAGCAGGGAGCAGGAAGAAATTCCTCAGTAAAATTAGACTACATTTCTTTACCCCAATTTTCACAATACCCTTTCTTGAAACTGCTTCCATTTTGTTATTTTGGAACCTATAGATAATGGATTGAGCAATTTCAGTACATTCCAAAAAAATTGGCAGAATTTCAAAGCTGGCAGGGGCCCATTCTGTATAAACATGAGGAAATGGAAAGGTAATATAATATACCTAAACTGACAGACCTGAGTAGTATTAAAATGAGGATCAGGATGTCTGGAGTCTCCATCTTTGATTTCTAGTGCTAGTTATGATTTGTATGGGATTTGCTTTCATAATCCTGCATTATTAAGTGGTAACAAGATAAAGATTAAGTAGAAAGATGTCTTCATTATTATGTGAAAAACTAAATTCTGCCTTGATATAAATTCACAAGCTTGGATATTTATTCCTCCTAACACTATAAAAATGGAGATGAAATAAAGAGCCGTGTATAAATCATTTCAAGGACTAGACTTAGTAAGTCTGTGTTTGGACAAGCATCACAAGTTCTCAGGTATCGTGATGAAAATAGAAAGTACAGTTTAGATGAGAATTTATGGAAAATATAAATTAAAAAATAATCATTTACTCAATGATAATTTTTAAGCCTGGATGTTTGTCCATTTCTTTATTTTCCCTACTAAGAATAAAGGAAACATCTCAAGATATTTGGAAAGTAAAATGATATTAAATATACTCCTTTCTGAAATGTGGCATAATTCTCTTCCAGAAGTCAACATGAACGTAAAAAAGAGGAAAATCAAGAATTCTCAAATAATGAATAGTTATTTAAGTGACATTTTGCAAAGAAAATAGAATTAATGTGAGATATTTTTCATGATTAAAGAGATATAGGCTGATTAGGGGAGCACAGTTATCTGGCTTTTAAAGCCAAACCACATGATATTACTTATTTAATTTATATGCAGAGTACATCATGAGACACGCTGGGCTGCAGGAAGCACAAGCTGGGATCACTACTGCTGGGAGAAATATCAATAACCTCAGATATGCAGATGACACCACCCTTATGGCAGAAATTGAAGGAGAACTAAAGAGCCTCTTGATGAAAGTGAAAGCGGAGAGTGAAAAAGTTGGCTTAAAGCTCAACATTCAGAAAACTAAGATCATAGCATCCCATCACCTCGTGGCAAATAGATGGGGAAACAATGGAAACAGTGGCTGACTTTATTTTTCTGGCTCCAAAATCACTGCAGTTGGTGACTGCAGCCATGAAATTAATAGATGCTTACTCCTCGGAAGGAAAGTTATGACCAACCTAGAGAGCATATTAAAAAGCAGAGACATTACTTTGTCAACAAAGGTCTGTCTAGTCAAGGCTATGGTTTTTCCAGTAGTTATGTACAGATATGAGAGTTGGACTATAAAGAAAGTTGAGTGCCAAAGAATTGATGCTTTTGAACTGTGGTGTTGGAGAAGACTCTTGAGAGTTCCTTGGACTGCAAGGAGATCCAAACAGTCCATCCTAAAGGAGCTCAGTCCTGGGTATTCATTGGAAGGACTGATGTTGAAGCTGAAATTCCAATACTTAGGCCACTTCATGTGAAAAGCTGACTCATTTGAAAAGACCCTGATGCTGGGAAAGATTGAGGGCAGGAGGAGAACTGGACGACAAAGGATAAGATGGTTGGATGGCATCACCAACTCTATAGACATGGGTTTGGGTGGACTCTGGGAGTTGGTGATGGACAGGGAGGCCTGGCGTGCTGTGGTTCATGGAGTCGCAAAGAGTTGGACATGACTGAGTGACTGAACTGAAAGCCAAGCCACATGATATTACTGATTAAGCTGAGAGAAAGAGGCCTTGTTCAAGGAGATTAGCATTGACCTTAAAAGCAAGTTGAGAAGCTAAAGTATAATACAATGGAAATACTTGGGAAATTAAAGAAAACTCATGCTTGAGCCCCATCCTCAGAGAGTCTGATTTAATTGGTTTTGGAAAAGGGCCCAAACATAAGCATTTTCTCAAACACCATTGGTATTTCTATCATCAAGATTAAGAATCACTATCATAAATTATGTAAGTATAGGAAAAATTGAAAATCATATGGGAAGTCACATGCCATGACATTATTTCTGGGAGGACGGAAACACTGTGTTGCAATGGAGTATTACTCAGCCATTAAAAAGCATACATTTGAATCAGTTCTAATGAGGTGGATGAAACTGGGGCCTATTATACAGAGTGAAGTGAGCCAGAAAGAAAAACACCAATGCAGTATAATAACACATATATATGGAATTATAGAAAGATGGTAATGATAACCCTGTATGTGAAACAGCAAAAGAGACACAGATATATAGAACAGTCTTTGGGACTCTGTGGGAGAGGGCGAGGGTGAGATGATTTGGGAGAATGGCATTGAAACATGTATAATATCATATGTGAAACAAATCACCAGTCCAGATTTGATGCATGATACAGGATGCTCGGGGCTGGTGCACTGGGATGACCCAGAGGGATGGGATGGGGAGGGAGGTGGGACAGGGGCTCAGGATGGGGAACACATGTACACCCGTGGCGGATTCATGTCAAGATATGGCAAAACCAATACAATATTATAAAGTAATTAGCCTCCAATTTAAATAAATAAATTTAAAAAAAGAAACACTGTGTTGTACATTGATGACAGTATATAAATGTTGTTGGCTTTGATTCTTAGCAGAAATAAAAATCAGATAGTTAAAGATGAAGGGAACTTAGTAGGATCACTAATTATGAGAATTAAGGGTTCTTCAAGGGAAGGAGGGAAAGAAGAAAAGTAAAAATTAATTTTAAGAAAAATTAATAAAGTTACACATTATGATTTTTAAAAAGCACCTCTACTTTTGATTGCTGATAGCAGGAACTCAGGTGTCATAGAGTTGAGGTTATCACTCATCTATTTTTAATTTTTCATTTAATTGAATGTGACTAAATGTCACACGAAGAGTTGACTCATTGGAAAAGACTCTGATGCTGGGAGGGATTGGGGGCAGGAGGAGAAGGGGATGACAGAGGATGAGATGGCTGAATGGCATCACTGAACTGAACTGACTGAAAATCACTGCAGATGGTGACTGCAGCCATGAAATTAAAAGATGTTTACTCCTTGGAAGGAAAGTTATGACCAACCTAGACAGCATATTAAAAAGCAGAGACATTACTTTGTCAACAAAGACTGTCTAGTCAAGGCTATGGTTTTTCCAGTGGTCATGTATGGATGTGAGAGTTGGACTATAACGAAAGCTGAATGCTGAAAAATTGATACTTTTGAACTGTGGTGTTGGAGAAGACTCTTGAGAGTCCCTTGGACTTCAAGGAGATCCAACCAGTCCATCCTAAAGGAAATCAAAAGCATCACTTCTTCATCGCTCAGCTTTCTTCACAGTTCAACTCTCACATCCACACATGACCACTGGAAAAACCACAGCCTTAACTAGATGGACCTTTTTTGGCAAAGTAATGTTTCTGTTTAGTATGCTGTCTAGGTTGGTCATAACTTTCTTTCCAAGGAGTAAGAGTCTTTTAATTTCATGGCTGCCATCACCATCTGCAGTGATTTTGGAGCCCCCCAAAATAAAGTCTGACACTATTTTCACTATTTCCCCATCCATTTCCCATGAAGTGATGGGACCAGATGCCATGATCTTCATTTTCTGAATGTTGAGCTTTAAGCCAACTTTTTCCAGTCTCCTCTTTCACTTTCATCAAGAGGCTTTGGAGCCTCCCAAAATAAAGTCTGCCACTGTTTCCACGGTTTCCCCATCTATTTGCCATGAAGTAATGGGACTGGATGCCATGATCCAGTTTACCCCAAGCATCCTTATTTCTGCAAGATTTCTGAAAAATCCTCATAACATTTTCTTGTGAATTAGATGAGATCTGCAATTGGGTAAATAACCTTGTAGAAGTTGAGGCAAGCTTTGTTTATGAAAGTGTTATATTTTTGGACTTATACTAGCTAATATTTTTCATCAATGAGCTGGATAAAAACATAGTCATTAGATGAACCACAGCCTTCAGCAAATTAAGAAAATATCTATTTACCATCTACTGTATTCCATGGGATATGTGGACAAATCAGGGAGGAGTTATCAATATAATATAATTAGGATTCAAAATTTTATTCATATACTTTGAAACTAGAAAAATCCTAATTTTAGCTTACAGCATCAGATTTTTGAAGGTAGAATATTAGATGTTTACCTTGATTGTTTATTCATGGGAATAAGATTTAGAGTTTTACTCAGTCAGGACCTCGAGTTAAGGGCAATGCATGTTGGAATAGCTTATTCAGCTAATGTAAAAATAAGGTGTTTAAAGAAGTCACATTGTCTGTAACAGTGGTTAGAACACGCTTGAAATATTGGCTCAATTCTGAGCACTTTGCTTAAATAGACCCTTGGGGACCCTAAGATGTTCTTGTTATATATTGGTGAGTAGAGATATACTGTCTTCTATTGATGGTACATTAATTAATGTGTTCAGTTCAGTTCAGTCGCTCAGTTGTGTCCGACTCTTTGCGACCCCATGAATCGCAGCACGCCAGGCCTCCCTGTCCATCACCAACTCCCGGAGTTCACTCAGACTCACGTCCATCGAGTCGGTGATGCCATCCAGCCATCTCATCCTCTGTCGTCACCTTCTCCTCCTGCCCCCAATCCCTCCCAACATCAGAGTCTTTTCCAATGAGTCAACTCTTCACATGAGGTGGCCAAAGTACTGGAGTTTCTCAGCTTTAGCATCATTCCTTCCAAAGAAATCCCAGGGCTGATCTTCAGAATGGACTGATTGGATCTCCTTGCAGTCCAAGGGACTCTCAAGAGTCTTCTCCAACACCACAGTTCAAACACATCAATTCTTCGGCCCTCAGCCTTCTTCACAGTCCAACTCTCACATCCATACATGACCACTGCAAAAACCATAGCCTTGACCACTGCAAAAACCATAGCCTTGACTAGACAGACGTTAGTTGGCAAACTAATGTCTCTGCTTTTCAATATGCTATGTAAGGTGGTCATAACTTTTCTTCCAAGGAGTAAGCATCTTTTCATTTCATGGCTGCAGTCACCATCTGCAGTGATTTTGGAGCCCCCCAAAATAAAGTCTGACACTGTTTCCACTGTTTCCCCATCTATTTCCCATGAAGTGATGGGATTGGATGCCATGACCTTCATTTTCTGAATGTTGAGCTTTAAGCCAACTTTTTCACTCTCCACTTTCACTTTCATCAAGAGGCTTTTTAGTTCCTCTTCACTTTCAGCCATAAGGGTAGTGTCTTCTGCATATCTGAAGTTATTGATATTTCTCCCGGCAATCTTGATTCCAGCTTGTGTTTATCCCAGTCCAGCATTTCTCATGATGTACTCTGCATATAAGTTAAATAAGCAGGGTGACAATATACAGCCTTGATGTACTCCTTTTCCTATTTGGAACCAGTCTGTTGTTCCATGTCCAGTTCTAACTGTTGCTTCCTGACCTGCATACAGATTTCTCAAGAGGCAGGTCAGGTGGTCTGGTATTCCCATCTCTCTCAGAATTTTCCACAGTTTATTGTGATCCACACAGTCAAAGTCTTTGGCATAGTCAATAAAGCATAAAAAGATGTTTTTCTGGAACTCTTTTGCTTTTTCCATGATCCAGTGGATGTTGGCAATTTGATCTCTGGTTCCTCTGCCTTTTCTAAAACCAGCTTGAACATCAGGAAGTTCATTGTTCACGTATTGCTGAAGCATGTGTAAGTATAGTATTTTAAAATGTATGACACTAGGACTTCCCTGGTGACTCAGGGGTAAAGAATCCAGCTGCAATGCAGGAGCCACAGGAGACATAGGTTCGATCCCTGGGTGGGGAAGATCCCTTGGAAGAGTGAATGGCAACTCACTCCGGTTGTCTTGCCTGGAGAATCCCCATGTACAGAGGAGCCTGGCAGGCTACAGTCCATGGGGTCACAAAGAATCAGAGACAACTGAAGCAACTTAACACACACAATGTTTAGGACTAAAAAATACAATGGTTAGATTGGGTAAAGGGGATGAGAAAGGGAGAATAGGAGTGTAAGTAAGTATTTCTTTCAGAAGAGCGTGTTATTCTATGTACAATTAATATTTGCTCTATTCACACAAGCACACATGCATGCACACACACACACAAACAGCTATTATTTGGTGTTAGGGAGAAAACCATAACTCAGAAAGAGTCAAAGAAGGCTGTCTCTGAGAGTAGGGGGGGATAGGGGGGATGGGGACTTGGGATTGAGAGGGATGAATTGATTTAAAAAAAACCATTTTGATGCTATTGGATATTACACAATGGACATATCTTATTACATTTTTTAGAAAAAGTTATCAAGGCCTGGATGACCAACCTCCCTGGAGAGAAAGTTAAAAAAAACAAAAAGACAAAGTGAGAGAATCAAGAGTGGGATCTACAAATGATGCTATGATTTAGAAGGACCTGGGGTCATCTACCCTGGACAAGAGCTGTATGAAGAGGCTTATGTAGATGTAGGGAAAGAGAGTAGGATAGAATCAAAAGGTAGAAGAGGAAGTCTGTGGCTTATCATAATGCTATAGGAATTCCTATCCCGTGGGATCCCAGGATCTGCATGGGAGATTCGTCTGTCTATGTATCCAAAGAAATTACATGGAGTATTGTGCTCATATATGAACATGTGCATTAAGAGGAGGGGATGCGCCATCGTTTTCAACTGATTCTTTCCCCCAAAGGAGTATAACATTTAAAATAGGTTAAAACTACAGGGTCACTTGCCTTATGGAGTAATAAACACTTGTGTAAAGAGGCCATCTGTTATAGATAATTTAGAAGTAATTCTCACACTGGATAAAGCACACTAGTTTATTTGAAAGAAACTTTTTCTGCTCTAAGGTTCTAATATTTATATAATAAAAAGGAATAAAATACATTTAATAATAAAACATTTATTGGGCACTTACTACATACAGCTCATCATGCCAAATGCTTGACATGGGCTCTCATTCAATCTTTATAGGGTCAGATTACATAGGTACCAGGCTTCCCTGATAGCACAGTTGGTAAAGAATTGCCTGCAATGCGGGAAACCCTGGTTCGATTCCTGGGTCAGGAAGATCCACTGGAGAAGGAGTAGGCTACCCACTCCAGTATTCTTGGGCTTCTCTCAGCTGGCTAGGGGGTGGCTCAGCTGGTAAAGAATCTTCCTGTAATGTGAGAGACCTGGGTTTGATCCCTGGATTGGGAAGATCCCCTGGAGAAGGAAGTGGCTAGCCACTCCAGTATTCTGGCCTATAGAATTCCAAGGACTGTATAGTCCATGGGGTTGCAAAGAATTGGACACGACTGAGTGACTTTCCCTTTCACTTTTCAGGTAGGTATCACATCAAAAATTCAGAGAGACAAAGAAACTTACTAGAGTTCACTCTGCAGTAAGGGACAGAGGCAAGATGACAACCGAAGAAGTCTGGCCCTAGGCCTGAAGCCCCCTTTGGAAGGGTTTTTCCCTCTCATTCTGACTCTCCCTCACTGAAAGTATTAGTCCCTCAGTCATGTCCAACTCTCTCCAACTGTATGGACTGTAGCTCGCCAGGCTCCTCTGTCCATGGAGTTCTCCAGGCAAGAATACTGGAGTCGGTAGCCATTCCTTTCTCCAGGGGATCTTCCCCACCCAGGTATTGAACCTGGGTCTCCTGCATTGCAACCAAATTCCTTACCCTCTGAGCAGCCAGGAAAGCCTGATTCTCCCTCACTGAACTGTGTTAATTCTACTCCATGACTGACAGTGGCAACACTGGCATCTGCAGAGCTCCTCTTCCCATTTCCTTCAGTGCTCCTCCACGTGTGTGGCATTTTTGTGCCTTAATTGTCTGTGTTATCTGAACTTGATTTCCTTTAATGAACATCCCTGGTAACGCAGTAAAGAATTTTGTTTCACAAAAAATACATATATTATCTATCTACCTACCTATTATCTATTCATCTAGCTATATAGAGAAAGAGATTGTATTCGTTTTCTTTTGCTACTTTGACAGATAACCACAAACTCAGTGGTTTGCAACAGCACACCTTTTATGTTTTGTAGGTTAGAATGGTAGCCTGGGTCTCACTGGACTAAAATCAACGTACTCACAGGGCTGTCTTCTTTTCTGGAGGCTCTGGAGGAGAATTTGTTTCCTTGCCTTTTCCAACTCCCTTGGTTCATAGCCCCTTTTCTTCATCCTCCAAACCAGGAACGCTGGTGGTGGTTTTAGTTGCTGAGTCGTGTCCGACTCTTGAGAACCCATGGACTGTAGCCTGCCAAGGCTCTTCTATCTATGGACTTCTCCAGGCAAGAATACTGCAGTGACTTGCCACTTCCTTCTCCAGGGGATCCTCCCAACCCAGGAATCAAATCCCAGTCATCTGCATTGCGGGCGAGTGAGCTACCAGGGAAGCCCTAGGCAGAGTTTATCTTACATTCTGTAACTTTAATCTCCCTGTGGTTATATTGTTGTTTAGTCACTTCAGTTCAGTTCAGTTCAGTTCAGTCAGTCACTCAGTTGTGTCTGACTCTTTGTGACCCCATGGGCTGCAGCATGCCAGGCCTCCCTGTCCATCACCAACTCCCAGAGTTGACTCAAACTCATGTCCATTGAGTTGGTGATGCCATCCAACCATCTTGTCCTCTGTCTTCCCCTTCTTCTTCCACCTTCAATCTTTGCCAGCATCAGGGTCTTTTCAAATAAGCCATCTCTTTGCATCAGGTGGCCAAAGTATTTGAGTTTCAGCTTCAACATCAATCCTTCCAATGAATATTCAGGACTGATTTCCTGAGATCCTGGTTGGATCTCCTTGCAGTTCAAGGGACTCTCAAGAGTCTTCTCTAGCACCACAGTTCAAAAGCATCAATTCTTCGGTGCTCAGCTTTCTTCACAATCCAACTCTCACATCTACACATGACCGCTGGAAAAACAATAGCCTTGACTAGATGGACCTTTGTTGGCAAAGTAATGCCTCTGCTTTTTAATATGCTGTCTATGTTGGTCACAACTTTTCTTCCAAGGAGTAAACATCTTTTAATTTCATGGCTGCAGTCACCATCTGCAGTGATTTTGGAGCCCCTAAAAATTCAGTCTGTCACTGTTTCCACTGTTTCCTCATCTATTTGCTATGAAGTGATGGAATCAGATGCCAGGATCTTAATTATCTGAATTTAAGCCTTAAGCCAACACTTTCACTCTCCTCTTTCACTTTTATCAAGAGGCTCTTTAGTTCTTCTTCACTTTCTGCAGTAAGGGCAGTCTGTCTGCCCTTTTCCATCAGAGGGCAAACAGACTAAGAACAATAATCACAGAAAATTAACAATCTAATTACATGGTCCACAGGCTTGTCTAACTCAATGAAACTATGAGCCATGCCATGTAGGGCCACCCAAGGTGGACGGATCATAGGAGAGAGTTTTGACAAAATGTGGTGCACTGAGAAGGGAATGGCAAACTACTTCACTATTCTTGCCTTGAGAACCCCATGGACAGTATGAAAAGGCAGAAAGATAAGACACTGAAAGATGAACTCCCCAGGTTGGTAGGTGCCGAATATGCTACTGGAGATCAGTGGAGAAATAACTCCAGAAAGAATAAAGAGACGAAGCCAAAGCAAAAACACCACCCAGTTGTGGATTTGACTGATGATGGAAGCAAGGTCCGATGCTGTAAAGAGTAATATTGCAAAGGAACCTGGAATGTTAGGTCCATGAGTCAAGGCAAGTTGGAAGTGATCAATCAGGAGATGGGAAGAGTGAACGTCGACATTTTAGGAATCAGCGAACTAAAATGGACTGGAAAGGGTGAATTTAACCCAGATGACCATTATATCTACTACTCTGGGCAAGAATCTCTTAGAAGAAACGGAGTAGCCATCATAGTCAACAAAAGAGTCCAAAATGCAGTACTTGGATGCAGTCTCAAAAATGACAGAGTGATCTCTATTCGTTTCCAAGGCAAACCATTCAATATCATGGTAATCCAAGTCTATGCCCTGACCAGAAATGCTGAAGAAGCCAAAGTTGAACAGTTTTATGAAGACCTACAAGACCTTCTAGAATTAACAATAAAAAAAAATGTGCTTTTCATTATAGGGGACTAGAATGCAAAAGAAGAAAGTCAAGAAACACCTGGAGTAACAGGCAAATTTGGCCTTGGAGTACAGAATGAAGCAGGGCAAAGGCTAATAGAGCTCTGCCAAGAGAATGCACTGGTCATGGTAAGCACCCTCTTCCAACAACACAAGAGAAGACTATACATGGACATCACCAGAGGTCAACACTGAAATCAGATTGATTATATTCTTCATAGCCTAAGATTAAGAAGCTCTATACAGTCTAGGAGACTGTTTTTACTCTCTACTAAAAACAAGACTAGGAGCTGACTGTGGCTCAGATCATGAACTCCTTATTGCCAAATTCAGACCTCAATTGAAGAAAGTAGGCAAAACCACTAGACCATTCAGGTATAATCCCTAACGAATATACAGTGGAAGTTAGAAATAGACTTAAAGGACTAGATCTGATACACAGAATGCCTGATGAACTATGGACAGAGGTTCATGACATTGTACAGGAGACAGGGAGCAAGACCATCCCAAGAAAAAGAAAAGGAAAATGACTGTCTGAGGAGGCCTTAGAAATTGCTGTGAAAAGAAGAGAAGTGAAAAGCAAAGGAGAAAAGGAAAGATATTCCCATTTGAATGCAGAGTTCCAAAGAATAGCAAGGAGAGATAAGAAAGCCTTCCTCAGCGATCAGTACAAAGAAACAGAGGAAAACAACAGAATGGGGAAAGACTAGATATCTCTTCAAGAAAATCAGAGATACCAAGGGAACATTTCATGCAAAGATGGGCTCAATAAAGGACAGAATTGGTATGGACCTAAGAGAAACAGAAGATATTAAGAAGTGGCAAGAATACACAGAAGAACTATACAAAAAAGATCTTCATGACCCAGATAATCATGATGGTGTGATCACTCACCTAGAGCCAGACATCCTGGAATGTGAAGTCAAGTGGGCCTTAGAAACCATCACTATGAACAAAGTGATGGAATTCCAGGTGAGCTGTTTCAAATCCTAAAAGATGATGCTGTGAAAGTGCTGCACCCAATATGCCAGCAAATTTGGAAAACTCAGCAGTGGCCACAGGACTAGAAAATGTCAGTTTTCATTCCAATCCCTAAGAAAGACAATGCCAAAGAATGCTCAAACTACCATACAATTGCACTCATCTCACATGCTAGTAAAGGAATGCTCAAAATTCTCCAAGTCAGGCTTCAACAATATATGAACCATGAATTTCCAGATGTTCCAGTTGGTTTTAGAAAAGGCAGAGGAACCAGAGATCAAATTGCTAACATCTTTTGGATCATGGAAAAAGCAAGAGAGTTCCAGAAAAACATCTATTTATGCTTTATTGACTATGCCAAAGCCTTTGATTGTGTGGATCACAATAAACTGTGGAAAATTCTGAAAGAGATGGGAATATCAGACCACCTGACCTGCCTCTTGAGAAATCTGTATGCAGGTCAGGAAACAACAGTTAGGACTGGACATGGAACAACAAACTGGTTCCAAATAGGAAAAGGAGTGTGTCAAGATTGTATATTGTCACCCTGCTTATTTAACCTATATGCAGATTACCTCATGAGACACACTGGGCTGGAGGAATCACAAGCCGAAATCAAGATTGCTGGGAGAAATAACAATAATCTCAGATATGCAGATGACACCACCCTTACGGCCGAAAGTGAAGAAGAACTAAAAAGCCTCTTGATGAAAGTGAAAGAGGAGAGTGAAAAAGTTCAGTCACTAAGTCATGTCTATTCTTTTGTGACCCCTTGGACTATAGCCTGCCAGGCTCTTCTGTCCGTGGAATTTCCCAGGTAGAATACTGGAGTGGATTGCTATTTCCATCTCCAGAGGATCTTCCTGACCCAGGGATAAAACCCACATCTCCTTCATTGACAGATGGATTCTCTACCTCTGAGCCACTGGGAAGCCCTGTGATGACACTGGACTGGTCCAAATCAACCAGGATTATCTCTCCATCTCAAAGGCCTTAATTTACATTTTCCAAGAATTAGCACATGGATATCTTTGAAGACAATTATTCTTCCTAACACAGTTCAGTTCAGTTTAGTCTCTCAGTCGTGTCCGACTCTTTGTGACCCCATGAATCGCAGCACGCCAGGCCTCCCTGTCCATCACCAATTCCTGGAGTTCTCTCAAACTCATGTCCATCGAGTCAGTGATGTCATCCAGCCATCTCATCCTATGTCATCCCCTTCTCCTCCTGCCCCCAATCCCTCCCAGCATCAGAGTCTTTTCTGATGAGTCAACTCTGTGCATCAGGTGGCCAAAGTACTGGAGTTTCAGCTTTAGCATCATTTCTTCCAAAGAAATCCCAGGGCTGATCTCCTTCAGAATGGATTGTTTGGATCTCCTTGCAGTCCAAGGGACCTCAAGAGTCTTATGTAACACCACAGTTCAAAAGCATCCATTCTTTGGTGCTCAGCCTTCTTCACAGTCCAACTCTCACATCCATACATGACTACTGGAAAAACCATAGCCTTGACTAGACGGACCTTAGTTCGCAAAGTAATGTCTCTGCTTTTGAATATGCTATGTAGGGTGGTCATAACTTTTCTTCCAAGGAGTAAGCATCTTTTCATTTCATGGCTGCAGTCACCATCTGCAGTGATTTTGGAGCCCCCCAAAATAAAGTCTGACACTGTTTCCACTGTTTCCCCATCTATTTCCCATGAAGTGATGGGACCAGATGCCATAATCTTCATTTTCTGAATGTTGAGCTTTAAGCCAACTTTTTCACTCTCCACTTTCACTTTCATCAAGAGGCTTTTTAGTTCCTCTTCACTTTCAGCCATAAGGGTAGTGTCATCTGCATATCTGAAGTTATTGATATTTCTCCTGGCAATCTTGATTCCAGCTTGTGCTTCTTCCAGTCCAGCATTTCTCATGATGTACTCTGCATATAAGTTAAATAAGTAGGGGGACAATATACAGCCTTGACGTACTCTTTTTCCTATTTGAAACCAGTTTGTTGTTCCATGTCCAGTCCTAACTGTTGCTTCTTGACCTGCATACAGATTTCTCAAGAGGCAATTCAGGTGGTCTGATATTCCCATCTCTTTCAGAATTTTCCACAGTTTAGGCTTTGGCATAGTCAATAAAGCAGAAATAGATGTTTTTCTGGAACTCTCTTGCTTTTTCCATGATCCAGCAGATGTTGGCAATTTGATCTCTGGTTCCTCTGCCTTTCCTAAAACCAGCTTCAACATCAGGAAGTTCACGGTTCATGTATTGCTGAAGCCTGGCTTGGAGAATGTTGAGCATTACTTTATTAGCATGTGAGATGAGTGCAATTGTGTGGTAGTTTGAGCATTCTTTGGCATTGCCTTTCTTAATGCAACCATTTTTCTGAGGACTGAGACAAAACAAAATCCCTTCCCTAGAATAGATTACAGTTGAGGAAATACTGAAACAGAGAAGGGATATCCAAAAAAAATGTGTTTTATAAGATAAGGACGAACAGTTAACAGCGCTATGCGGAGCCTACCTGACGTTGAGGGTGAGCTAGAGAAAATTTGGTTAGAAAATTAGAATTATTCTTGACATAGTCCTATGACTCTGTTACTTTTCCTGCAGGTTTTGAGACTCTGGGATATTCAGCATCAACTGTCCATCCAGAGGATCTCTTGCTTTTTCCCCAAGAGTCAGGACTTCAGGTGTCTCTTCCACTTCGATGAAGCCCATGGACGACTCTTCATCTCGTTCAATAACCAGCTAGCTTTGCTGGCAATGAAAAGTGAAGCCGGCAAGAGGGTGACAAGCCACAAGAAGGCAGTCACTTGTGTACTTTACAATTCAGTCTTGAAGCAGGTAATGATGCTTTTCTGTCACTCTCCTAACATGTGCCCACATTCAGTTCCTTAATTCAATCTGGGGACAAATATAGAAAAGGAAAGGTGGGAAAGAAATGATTTAAGCTGTGTGCTTTTCTGCAATAATGTGTATTCAGGTGGATTTGGAGAGTAATTTCATTTTCAACCAGCGACTGCAGCAGCACAGATAGAGTTACTCAGAGGAAGTATTCCAGCTAAAGCAAACACAACATGGAATGTAATTGAACTTATCTTTGTTACCCACTAGTTTGGCTCTTGATGCCAAATGCAAGTGAACTTGGCTGTAAAATTCCCTTTTATGCACACCATCACCATCCCCCTGCATCCTTGTGGAAAGATCTGAAATATGCATGAAATGTAATTAGCAAAGATCCATTTTGCCGACACAGTTTCGGCGAGTGGCTCGCTGTGGCAGGCCCAGAATGTATTCATAATAAAATGATTCTGTTAAATGTGCTGCCACTTGGTATGCAGCTCGAGTGTTGTTTGTCTCCCCACCACGTTAATGACGCTTTGCAGCCTTTGCTTATGGGAGCACTCCCTGCATGTCAATGAGAAAATGGCCTGCTCTGGAGTGGAGATGCCACAGGGACCACAGCCCTTCTTAGAGGACAGGGAGGGCCAGCCTGTGGGTATCGTGGAGGGAGTGGAGCAATCCTTTTCATTGCCGTTGGAGCTTAGTCTGTGGCCATGATCACCCCAGGCCTGACAGTCACCGAACAGCAGGAGGCAAGCCGACGGCCAGTATCCAGCTTATGGCTGATTAAACAGTAACTCCAGCCCATTCTACTTTCCTTTCTGCAGAAGCTTCTGCATCCACGCAGAAATGAGTAGTTCAGATGGTGTGCAACAGGAGGAAAGGCCTTTGTTAGTAATGAGTAGTGTGTCATGTCACTGCTTCAGATACTGTGCTGGTTATTCTAGGAGATGAAAGTCCTTTACAAAACAATCCATTTCGAATTCCATCTGTGGGGGAAACATTCCCTAGTAAATGTTTTACTGAACTGTATGAAGGCAGCCAGTTAATTTGGCTCCCTGGTGGCCACTGAGAGATATATTTCTTTCCAGAAGAATGTTCTGCTAATTGAGATTTGCAGAGTTAAAGTGCTGAGTTTATGTGTAGATGTTATGATCATATATTGCCTGACCATAAGATGAGCAATTTTCCATGAGGAATTCAGGTCTGGAAAAGAAAGTCTGGAATCTTCCATTTGGAATATGAAGATAAAGCCAAAATAACACAAGGATATGCCAGTTATAGGCAACAACAGAATATGCACATGTGGAATATTACATGCAAAGAATCTCTGTACAAATGAGTTGGATATTGATGCCTCTTTTATTTCTGAGGTCAAAAGTATAAATAATTAAATGCAACGTTAAAGTGTGTATAAAGTACGTAGAGCTGTGTATTATACAGAAATGTTTCCTATTATCAGGTAAACTATGGAGAAACACTTTAACATTGTGTAACATTTATAATTGCAAAAATATATATATTGCAGTCAAGTACAAAGGAAACAATATCACCCACAGACCCATCAGCCAGTGATAACTGATCATTTCAAAGTAGTTAGATAAAACAAATGAAACTGTTTTGAACAAGTGTCAGGTGCCAGGAATGAGGATTCAAAGAGTCACATACCAGGAAGTTTCTTCACCCCCATAGTTCAAGGAGATTCAGATACAGAGAATCTTTCCAGAGCTCACTGCTGGGCAAGTGCTCATTACAAGGATTGTGGGGTGCTATCAGGGGACCAGACACATTACTCACTCACAAGGAAACAATGGAGTAGAGCAAAATGAAGAGAGGAAAAATCAAAGTGCTCTCCTTGGAAAGAGGACCTTTCTGCCTGGGGCTGGGTGGGTGACAGTTTAGCAGAGCCCTGAAACCTCCAGTGGGAACCTCTGAAAGGAGAGAATGAAGTAGCTCCAGACAGATGATACAACATGGCCACCTGTTTACGCACAAACAATGCATTTTTTTTCAGGGAGAGGGTTTATTCTGGAGTGACTAGTTTGTGGGTACTTAGCAAATATTGGGAGACTTGAGACAGTGGAGGGAGCTTAGAGTCAGATTGGGAATGTCATTCACTCAATGAACCAAGGTCTAGTCTTTGAAAAATATAGACTTGAGGTTAGAACAGCAATTCTTACAGTGTGATCTCAGATCTCTGGGGAAGTCAGACCCTTTCAAAGGATCACAACTATTTTCATTATAACATTAATCTGTTGTCCACTTTTTCTACTCTCATTGTTTCATGAGTGTACAGTGGTGTTTCCTAGAGGCTATGTGATGACCGATGGCACAATGCGCTTTTGTATTTATGTGTTTTAACAATTTTTTTAAAAATTTTTATTTTTACTTTATTTTACTTTACAATCTCAGTTTAAATTTCTAATATGGTAAATACACGGGTTTCTCTGTTTTTGTCTTTATCTCTATCTCTGTCTCCCAGATAAATAGAAGCTATTTGGATTCTTCAGTACTTTTTAATAGTGTAAAATAAAAAGATCAAAGTTTTGAGAACACAGAGAGAAAAGAGAGTTCAAATGTTTGGCATACTACGTCCTGTGTCTAAGCTTCGGTTTATTGATTTTCAAAAGTGTGTGTGTCTGTGTGTTGGGGGGCAGGCATAGACATGATATGGTAGCAATGGCTGTCTGCAACATCACCTTGCTGCATCCTGCTTCTCAGAGGTAGTTCTCCTTCCTCCCAGGCAGTCAGCCCAGGCAAGTCTCCCCGGTTCCCCCATACCTCTCAGGTTGAAGGGTGATGCTTTTAATACGCCTCTTCCTTATTTACATCTTGATATTTCTTACTCGTTATTTTACCCATGTGACATATGAAAGCAGAAGTTGGAAAGAGTTAGAAAGGCAGAGGGATCCCTGAATAGGGCTTAGCCTCTGGCCCCGTGAGATGAGGAAGTGGTTTTTTCTGCCCCTCTTCTTCTCTGCCACTGCAGTTCTTGCTGCTTAACATTCAGTTCTGGGATCCCTCTCTGGTCCTCTCTGCATCTGACGTCTCCAGGAACATCTGCCACACCTCTCTCCCTTGCATTTCTAGTTGTTATCCAGCTAAACAGTTACCTAAATTCTCACTTTCTCTCCTCCTATGTTTGATAAAAGGGGAAGATTCTTGTCTTTCACTTTCATATTTTCCTACAACTCCCAACACTCTTCTGAACAGCAATGAATGGTCAATTCTAGATTTGGTCAATTGTTGCTATTTCTAAATCTAAGTTCAAAAGGAACCCATGCTTTTTCAGTCTGCTGGTGCTCTTAGGTTATTTGGTTTGGTGTTTTTTGGAAAGACTTTCCCTTTATCTGAATCGAATGAAAACACGACAACATGTTGTCATTTCAACACTTTGCTACACCTTATTATTATTTCATTCTATTTGGTCATCAATGAGAACTTCCCATTATTCCTATTTGAAAGTGACATGGCATATTTCTGTGGCTCATCTTCCTGCCTTTTCGTACCTTCACATCCTAATCTAAGAAAGTGATGTTAAGCCACGCAGGGACTTTGAAAACATACTGTGAGCTTTATTTCACTCAGCAAAGCTTACCCTCTCAGCTAGTGGCAGAACAAGTTGGGACAGGATGAGGGAGTCCTTGGAATGCACAATTTTGAAAGAATCAAAGTCACACAATATCCTGGAGATAGTTCTCATGAATTGTCTTTGCATAGAATTCTTAAGTGAAGCTTTTCTTAAAAACCCATGATTGTTGGGGAACTTTAAAAATATGTTTGTAGATATCATATAAACTGAAAAAGAGAAAATTTCTGACTTATCCTAATGATGTGCTTTTGTAAAACAGGTGATGTTTCAGTGAGTTTTGCATCTAGACATAGTTAGGCTAAATGTAAATAGGCATTATAAAATCTTAACAGTGATATTCACTATTTTTCCCATTGAAATAATTTACTTTTTGTAAAACAATACTTGCTTATTACAAGAAATTACAATAATGCTGTAGAGTTCAAATAAGGAATTAAATATTGCTGAAATATCATCAACATGTTCTAAATACCTCTCTGTGCATAGACTATTTCACCTGAATATGGTTCTATAACCTACATTTTACTCTATGACATATTGGAATTAATTCCTTGTGTCTAATGTAGATCTCCTTCATCATTTTTAAAAAGCAGCACAGAGTCCTGCTGTATGTGTATCATAATTTACTGATCCATTTGCCTTGATGAGCATTTTGCTGTTATGAATTTCTTTATGCATAAATTTATTCACACTCATGACTTTCTCTCTCTAAGGCAAAATCTTAAGAATGAATTTCAAAGTTAAAATATATGTATATGAGATAATTTAGTACATAAATTGCTTCCTGAATCTTACTATGTTACCCAATCTTTAAGAGTAAACACATTAATCATATAAAGAGACATGTCAGACAGCGACTGCCTGGCAGCCTCTGGCAGGACTCCTGTGATCTCTGATATTGTTCCTGTTATTCACCATGGGATGTTGTCTTTGAAAATTTGAAGATTAGACCTTCTTTACCTAGAGTCGTGTTTGTTTCTTGAGGACCAACTTTTACAAGAAACATGATGTCAATCATTCATTTAAAATGGGGTTAGGGTATAATTTTTTAGTGACAGTGCATCTCCTGTCCTCTTTTCTGCACACGATTTTGGGGGAATTGTGATGTTTGAGAGTCTAACCAATTCAATACATAGTTCCTTTGGGAATTGTAAAATCTGAGTAGAGGTAAGTGGACAAGCTTGAGGGAAATTTATCTCCACTTTACAAGACATTATGCCTCTTTAGTGCTTGTATTTAGGGCGAAATCAATGAGTTTCTCCTTTGAACAGAATTAGATGAAGACGGATGAAAGCTTTCTCCTTGCCTGCTTACTGCTGGGCTTCAAGTGACCTGTGTTAATGTGGCTTTTCTTCACTGGTCAGATTAAGGCTGTACTTGGTTACATGTCGATACTGAGGCTATGAGCTCTGGTCACTTGCTGAAGACATAGGAAATGCCTTAGTCTTAAGGGTAGATCAAGGAACTCCCCTGGAGTTCCAGCGGTTAAGACTTCATGCTTCCACTGTAGAGGACCCAGGTTCAATCCCTGGTTGGGGAACTAATATTCTGCTTGCCAACATATATACACACTTACATGTATGTGTATGTACATATAAATAGGTGTTTATTTAAAAGTGATGGCTTGGAAGGAATACCACATTTCAGTGTTACAAAACTAAAAAAGACAAAGGGTATACAGTAAAAATTTCCTTTTATCACTGTTTCTACCTACCAGTTTCCTTTGCTGGAAGCAACTAGTTCATGAGATCCATGAGCACCCTTTAAGGGCTGTTGTATTCAAACACAAGTATATATGTATTTTTTGTCACAAATATGTATACTCACTTTAAAATAGATGTGTATAATAATTCTTAATATTTAAGAATATTAATTATGTGGTTTTACACAAACAGTAGTATGTTATATGCACAGCAACACTGCTCTGTACATTGATTTTCCACCCAACAGTACAGCCTAACGATCATTTTATTTATCTAATTACCCAGAATATCCTCTTTCTTTTTGACAGCTGCATGGTATTCTGTTTAATGGGTATGCCAAATTTTATTAATCAGTTTTTATGGACATTTAGATTGCTTCCAGTATTTTTGTTATACAGATAATATAGTAATTTGAATGCATAAATTTTGGCACTAGTGAGGAAACGTCTGTAAGATAAATTCCTAGAACTAGAATTAGTGGGTCATAGACTGTGTGGATCACAATAAACTGTGGAAAATTCTGAGAGAGATGGGAATACCAGACCACCTGACCTGCCTCTTGAGAAAACTATATGCAGGTCAGGAAGCAACAGTTAGAACTGGACATGGAACAATAGTCTGGTTCCAAATAGGAAAAGGAGCATGTCAAGGCTGTATATTGTCCCTGTGCTTATTTAGCTTATATGCAGAGTACATCATGAGAAACACTGGGTTGGAAGAAACACAAGCTGGAATCAAGATTGCTGGGAGAAATAGCAATAACCTCAGATATGCAGATGACATCACCCTTATGGCAGAAAGTGAAGAGGAATTAGAAAGCCTCTTGATGAAAGTGAAAGAGGAGAGTGAAAAAGGTGGCTTAAAGCTCAACATTCAGAAAACGAAGATCATGGCATCCGGTCTCATCACTTCATGGAAATAGATGGGGAAACAGTGGAGGCAGTGTCAGACTTTATTCTTTTGGGCTCCAAAATCACTGTAGATGGTGATTGCAGCCATGAAATTAAAAGACGCTTACTCCTTGGAAGAAAAGTTATGACCACCCTACATAGCATATTGAAAAGCAGAGACATTACTTTGCCAACAAACGTCCGTTGAAGTCAAGGCTATGGTTTTTCCAGTGGTCATGTGTGGATGTGAGAGTTGGAATGTGAAGAAAGCTAAGCACTGAAGAATTGATGCTTTTGAACTGTGGTGTTGGAGAAGACTCTTGAAAGTCCCTTGGACTGCAAGGAGATCCAACCAGTCCATTCTAAAGGAGATCAGTCCTGGGTGTTCTTTGGGAGGAATGATGCTAAAGCTAAAACTCCAATACTTTGGCCACCTCATGTGAAGAGTTGACTCATTGGAAAAGACTCTGATACTGGGAGGGATTGAGGACAGGAGGAGAAGGGGACAACAGAGGATGAGATGGCTGGAAGGCATCACCGACTCGATGGACATGAGTTTGAGTGAACTCCAGGAATTCGTGATGGACAGGGAGGCCTGGCGTGCTGCAATTCATGGGGTCACAAAGAGTTGGACACGACTGAGTGACTGAACTGAACTGAGAGTGTTTATGTCAGTAACCTTGATAAATATTTTCAAATTTTCTGTATAAAAGCTGCATTTAAATCAACCACATGATAAGAAATGACCCTTTCCTCAGGCTCTCTCATTATCACTGATTCAGCTATTTTTAAAAAGACTTCTTTTTTTAAAAACAATTTTTTAAAAGAACATTTTTAGGTTCACAGCAAAATTGAGATGATCTTGAAAATAGTTGGACATGACTGAAGCGACTTAGCACACATGAACTATGTTGAGTCCTCCTAACCATGAATCTGGATGATCTCTCATTTAAATAGTGTTTTATATCATTCATCAGAGTTTTGAAGTACACCTCATATAGATCTTATACATATTTTGTTAGACTTACATGTATTTCACTTTTGTGGATGTTAATGTACATTGTACTGTGATATTATTTTTAAATTCTACTTGTTCAGTGCTGCTCTATAGGAAAATGATTGACTTTTGTGTATTAACTATGTAACCTGTAATCTTGCAGTAATTGCTTCTTAGTTCCAGGAAATGTTTTTGGTCAGTTCTTTAAGATTTTCTGCACAGAAGACTGGGCTTCTCCAGTGGGTCAGTGGTAAAGAATCCACCTGCAACGTAGGAGACACGGGGTTGAATCCCTCTTTTGGGAGGATCACCTGGAGAAGGAAATGGCAGCTCACTCCAGTATTCTTGCCTGGAGAATCCCATAGATAGAGGAGCCTGGTGGGCTAAGGTCCATAGAATCACAAGAGTCAGACACAACGGAAGCAACTGAGCATGCATGCATGTACATGGAGGATCATGTCATCTGCTTACAGAGGCAGTTTTATTTCTTTCTTCTCAAACTTTATAACTCCCCTTCTTTTACTTTTCTTGTTGCATTATGCCAAGCTTCTGTATAATGTTGAAAAGGTATAATAAGAGGGAACATCCTTGCCTTGTACCTGATCTTAGTAAAAAAGCTGCAAAGTTCTCACTATTAAGTATAATAGTAGCTGTACGAATTTTGTAGATATTTTTTGTCAAGTGAAGGAAAGTTCCCTCTATTCTTATTTTATGAGAGTTTTTAATCATAAGTGGGTGTTAGTGCCACTTGCTATTTTTTTTACCTGTTGATATAATCATGTGTTTTTTCTTTTTCATATCAGTTCAGTTGCTCAGTTGTGTCAGACTCTTTGAGAGTCCATGGACTGCAGTACACCAGGCCTCCCTGTCCATCACCAACTCCTGGAGCTTGCTCAAACTCATGTCCATTGAGTCAGTGATGCCATCCAACCATCTCATCCTCTGTTGTCCCTTTCTCTACCTGCCTTCAATCTTTCACAGCATCAGGGTCTTTTCTAAGCCATCAGGTGGCCAAAATATTGGAGCTTCAGCTTCAGCATCAGTCCTTACAGTGAATATTCAGGACTGATTTCCTTTAGGATTGACTAGTTTGATCTCCTTGCCGTCCAAAGAACTCTCAAGACTCTTCTCCAACACCACAGTTCAAAAGCATCAATTCTTTGCTGCTCAGCTTTCTTTATTGTCCACCTCTCACATTCATATGTGACTACTTGAAAAACCATAGCTTGGCCATAGGGACTTTTGTTGGCAAAGTAATGTCTCTGCTTTTTAATATGTTGTTTAGGTTGGTCACAGCTTTTCTTCCAAAAAGCAAGCATCTTTTAATTTTATGGCTACAGTCACCATCTGCAGTGATTTCGGAGCCCAAGAAAATAGTCTGTCACTGTATCCTTTGTTTCCCCATCTATTTGCCATGTCCTAAAAGATGATACTGTGAAAGTATTACACTCAATATGCCAGCAAATTTGGAAAACTCAGCAGTGGCCATAGGACTGGAAACAGTCAGTTTTCCTTCCAATCCCAAAGAAAGGCAATGCCAAAGATTGCTCAAACTACCACACAATTTCACTCATCTCACACGCTAGCAAAGTAATGCTCAAAATTCTCCAAGCCAGGCTTCAACAATATGTGGACCGTGAACTTCCAGATGTTGAAGTTGGTTTTAGAAAAGGCAGAGGAACCAGAGATCAAATTGCCAACATCCTTTGAATCATTGAAAAAGCAAGAGAGTTCCAGAAAAACATCTACTTCTGTTTTATTGGTTACACCAAAGCCTTTGACTGTGTGGAAAATTCTTGAAGAGGTGGGAATACCAGACCACCTAACCTGCCTCCTGAGAAATCTGTATGCAGGTCAGGAAGCAACAGTTAGAAGTGGACATGAAACAACAGACTTGTTCCAAATCGAGAAAGGAGTACATCAAGGCTGTATATTGTCACCCTGCTTATTTTACTTATATGCAGAGTACATCATGAGAAACGCTGGACTGGAAGAAACACAAGCTGGAATCAAGATTGCCGGGAGAAATATCAGTAACCTCAGATATGCAGATGACACCACCCATATGGCAGAAAGTGAAGAAGAACTAAAGAGCCTCTTGAAAGAGGAGAGTGAAAGAGGAGAGTGAAAAAGTTGGTTTAAAGCTCAACATTCAGAAAACTAAGATCATGGCATCCTGTCCCATCACATTATGGCAAATGATGGGAAATAATGGGAACAGTGACTTTATATTTTTGGGCTCCAAAATCTCTGCAGATGGTGACTACAGCCATGAAATTAAAAGATGCCTAGTCTATGGAAGAAAAGCTATGACTAGCATAGACAGCATGGTGAAAAGTAGAGACATTACTTTGCCAACAAAACTCCGTCTGGTCAAGGCTATAGTTTTTCCAGTGATCATGTATGGATGTGAAGAGTTGGACTGTGAAGAAACCTGAGTGCCAAAAAATTGATGCTTTTAAACTGTGGTGTTGGAGAAGACTCTTGAGAGTCCCTTGGACTGCAAGGAGATCCAACCTGTCCATCCTAAAGGAAATCAGCCCTGAATACTCATTGGAAGGACTGATGCTAAAGCTGAAACTCCAATACTCTGGCCACCTGATGCAAAGAACTGACTCATATGAAAATATCCCAATGGTGGGAAAGATTGAAGGCAGGAGGAGAAGGGGACGACAGAGGATGAGATGGTTGGGTGACATCACTGATTTGATGGACATGAGTTTAAGTAAGCTCTGAGGGTTGGTGATGGACAGGGAAGTCCGGTGTGATTCAGTCCATGGTTTGCAAAATGTTGGACATGACCGAATGACCGAACTGATGGGACCAGATGCCATGATCTTTGTTCTTTGAGTGTTGAGCTTTAAGCCAGCTTTTTCACTCTCACTTTCATCAAGAGGCTCTTTGCTTTCTGCCATAAGGGTGGTGTCATTTGCATATCTGAGGTTATTGATATTTCTCCCAGCAAACTTGATTTCAGCTTGTGTTTCATCCAATCTGGCATTTTGCATGGTGTACTCTGCATGTAATTTAAATAAGTAGGATGACAATATACAGCCTTGATGTACTCCTTTCCCAATTTGGAACCAGTCTGTTATTCCATGTCCAGTTTGGTTTGCATACAGGTTTTTCAGGAGGTGGGTAAGGTAGTCTGGTATTCCCATCTCTTTAAGAATTTTCCAGTCTGTTATGATCCACACAAAGACTTTAGCATTGTCGGTGAAGCAGATGTTTTTCTTGAATTTTCTTGCTTTTTCTATGATCCGTTTGATGTTGCCAAATTTGATTTCTGGTTCCTTTGCCTTTTCTAAATCCAGCTTGAACATCTGGAATTTTTTGGTTCACATACTGTTGAAGCTTAACTTGGAGAATTTTGAGCATTAGTTTGCTAGCATGTGAGATGAGTGCAATTGTGCAGTAGTTTGGACATTGCTTGACATTGTCCTTCTTTGGGATTAGAATGAAGACTGACCTTTTCTAGTCTTGGGCTACTGCTGAGTTTTCCAAATTTGCTGGCATGTTGAGTGCAGCCCTTTAACAGCATCATCTTTTAGTATTTGAAATAGCTCAGCTGGAACTCCATCACTTCCACTAGCTTTGTTTGTAGTGATGCTTCCTAATGCCCGCTTGAGTTCACACTTCAGGATGTCTGGCTCTAGGTGAGCGATCACACCATCATGGTTATCTGGGTCATGAGGATCATTTTTGTATAGTTCTTCTGTGTATTCTTGCCATCTCCTCTTAATGTCTTCTGCTTCTGTCAGGTCTATACTGTTTCGGTCCTTTATTGTGCCCATGTTTGCATGAAATGTTTCTTTGGAATTTCCAATTTTTTTGAAGAGATCCCTAGTCTTTCACATTCTGTTGTCTCCCTGTATTTCTTTGCACTGATCTCTGAGAAAGGCTTTTTTATCTCTCTTTGATATTCTTTGGAACTCTGCATTCAGATGGATCTATCCTTCCTTTTCTTCTTTGCCTTTCACTTCTCTTCTTTTCTAAGCTATATATAAGCCTTCCTCAGACAGCCATTTTGCCTTTTTTTTGACTTCTTTTTCTTGAGGATGGTCTGATCATAGCCTTGTATCTACATTGTTACTAAACTCTGTCTGTCTTTAGTTCTCCAGTACTCTGTCTATCAGATCTAGTCCCTTGAATCTATTTGTTACTTAGATAGCATATTCAAAAGCAGAGACATTACTTTGCCAACAAAGGTCTGTCTAGTCAAGGCTATGGTTTTTCCAGTAGTCATGTATGGATGTGAGAGTTGGACTGTGAAGAAGGCTGAGTGCCAAAGAATTGATGCTTTTGAACTGTGGTGTTGGATAAGACTCTTGAGAGTCCCTTGGACTGCAAGGAGATCCAACCAGTCCATTCTGAAGGAGATCAGCCCTGGGATTTCTTTGGAAGGAATGATGCTAAAGCTGAAACTCCAATACTTTGGCCACCTCATGCGAAGAGTTGACTCATTGGAAAAGTCTCTGATGCTGGGAGGGGTTGGGGGCAGAAGGCGAAGGGGATGACAGAGGATGAGATGGCTGGATGGCATCACAGACTCGATGGATGTGAATCTGAGTGAACTCTGGGAGTTGGTGATGGACAGGGAGGCCTGGCGTGCTGCGATTCATGGGGTCACAAACAGTAGGACATGACTGAGCGACTGAAATGAACTGAACTGAACTGAACTGAACTGAATAATTGTAAGGGATTTGATTTATGTCATACCTGAATGGCCTAATGGTTTTCCCTAGTTTCTTCAATTTAAGTCTGAATTTTGCAATAAGGAGTTCATGATCTGAGCCACAGTCAGCTCCCAGTCTTGTTTTGCTGACTGTATAGAGCTTCTCCATCTTTGGCTGCAAAGGATATAATCAATGGTGATGTCCATGTGTAGAGTTGTCTCTTGTGTTGTTGGAAGAGCGTGTTTGCTGTGACTTGTGCGTTCTCTCGGCAAAACTCTGTTAGCCTTTGCCCTGCTTCATTTTGTATTCCAAGGCCAAACTTGACTGTTACTCCAGGTATCTCTTGACTTCCTACATTTACATTCCAGTCCCTTATGATGAAAAGGACATCTTTTGTGTGTGTGTATGTGTGTGTGTTAATTCTAGAACGTCTTTTAGGTCTTCATAGAACCGTTCAGCTTCTTAAGCATCAGTAGTTGATGCATAGACTTGGATCACTATGATGTTGAATGGTTTACCTTTGAAACAAACAGAGATCATTTTGTCATTTTTGAGACTGCACCCACATTTTGCATTTTGGACTCTTTTGTTGACTATGAGGGCTACTCCATTTCTTCTAAGGGGTTCTTACCCACAACAGTAGATGTAATGGTGATCTGAATTAAATTCACCTGTTCTGGTGAATGATATGATTATATTGTATTAATTTTATGATGATATTGCATTGATATGATGGTTTGTATTAATATTCAGAAGTTGAACCAATATAATGCTTCTTATGCTTTGTTGGATTTGAAATTATTTTGTGGAGTATTTTTGCCACTATGTTCATGAGGATATAGATCTATACTTTTCTCTGCTTGTATGTCTTTGTCTGATTTTGGTAATGCTGGTAAAATGAGCTTAGAAGTATTTCCTCTGCTTCTTTTCCCTGAATAAGATTGTATATAGTTGGCATAATTCCTTCCTTAAATGTTTTGTAAAACTCATTAATGAATCACATCTGCTGCTTTCTGTTTTGGAAGACTATTAGCTATTGATTTAATTTCATATATATATATGCCTATTCAGACTCCTTCTTATGTGAGTTTGGATAGATTATGTCATTCAACAAATTAGCCCATTTCATCTAGGTTATCAACTTTGTAAGCATAGAGTTGTTTAGCATACCTCTATAATCCCTTTAATGTGTATGGGGTCTTGGGTGATGTTCTGTCTTTGATTTCTGATGTTGGCAATGTGCATCTTTTGTCATTTTTTTTTACTTAGCCTGGATGGGATCATCAACTTTAAAATTTTTTTTCCTAAGAACAAGCTTTTGGCTTCATTAATTTTAATGATTTTTTATTTTTAATTTCATTGATTTCTATTCTAATTTTATTTTTTCTTTTCTCCTGCTTATTTATATTGTATTAACTCTTTTTTTTTCTACTCTTGTGAGGTTGAATTTTAGATGATTGATTTTAGATCTCTCTCCCCACCCTCCCCCCCCACCCCCCCCCGCAATATGTGTATGTAGTGCCATAATTTTTCTTCTAAGCACTGCTTTCTCTGACTGGGGCTTAAAAGAAAATCTCATAAATTTTGATAAGGTATATTTTCATTTTCATTTAGTTAAAAATATTTTAAAATTTCTATTGATGTTCCTTCTTGATCCATGCTTTATTTGAAAGGTGTTGTTTAGTCTCCAAGTGTTTGGGGGTTTTCCAGTTATCTTTCTGTATACATTTTGAGTTTAATTTCATTGTGATCTGCAATCAGACTCTGTATGATTTTTATTCTTTTAAATTTGTTAAGGGGTATTTTATGACCCCAAATGTGTTTTATCTTGGTGAATTTTCCATGAGAGCTTGAGAAAAATGTGTGCTTTGCTGCTGTTGGGTGAGATAGTCCATAGATGTCAATTATATTCAGTTGATTGATGGTGGTGTTGAGTTCAAATGCATCTTGACTGGTTTTCTGCCTAGAATGGTTCTTTCCATTTCTGATAGAGGGGTGCTGAAGTCTCCTACTATAACAGTGGGTTCATGTATTTCTCCTTGTAATTCTACAAGTTTTGCCTCACATAGTTTGACAAAGGTTTCAGTTATATACACGTTGGTGATCATTATGTTTTCTTGGAAAATTAACCTGCTTTATTCTTAATAACTTTCCCTGCTTTGAAGCCTGAACATGAAGTGAAAGTGTCAGTCGTTCAATCATGTCCGTCTCTTTGACACCCCGTGAACTCTAACCCATCAGGCTTCTCTGTCCATGGTATTTCCCAGGCAAGAATACTGGAGCGGGTTGCTGTTTCCTCTTCCAGGGCATCTTTCCAACCCAAGACTGAATCCCAGTCCGTTGCACTGCAGGCAGATTCTTTACCATCTAAGCCACCAGGGAAGCCCACTTCAGAGCCTTCAGAGGACAAAGGCTCTGAAGTCTGGTTTTTCTGAAATTAATACAGCTACTTCTACTTTATTTTGCTTAATGTGAGTATGAGATACCTTTCTTTATCCTGATCTGTAACCTCAAAGTAATACTTGTAAACTTGTAGGAGCTCCCTATGACCAGCTCCTCAGAATTTTTGACTCTCAGACTTGTCCACTTTGAGCTTCCAGCAATCCATCAGTTACGGTTCTGATTTTTCTCTCTCAGCTCCGTTCCCCAGAGAGTTTTTGGTTCATGAGTTTCTGCTCTGGTAGGTTGTGATTTTCTCAATCTGCTTATTGGTCTCTCCAAATTGGAGAGCAATGATCTGCCCTGTGACCTCATTTCTTGGAGTGGTCTCAGAAGAGTTGTTGATTTTTCAGTTTGTCCAGCTTTTTACTCATTGTTAGGATGGAATGAAAACTTTCAAGCATGTGGCATCAGGACCTGCAAGTCCAGTGCAATCTCAACTATTTTTGGAAGTACCTCTTTTTCTCAGCAATTTTTCAGAAGGAGGGAGGTGGTGAGGTTTTAGAGTCAGAGTTTCCCAATGATTTCCACTGAGCAAGTAATTTAATTTCTTTAAGCAAACTTTTATTATCTATAAAATAAGAATTTATAATACCTCCCATGCAGATTTTCTTTAAAGGACAAAGTGTATTGTGTATAAAGATACACGGAACAAAGCAGGAGTAAAAGCTAAATAAAGACTAGCCAAAAAAGGGAAGTGATGCTTTTCTGACTTCATGCCCTAATCCCTGTGTGTGCCTGGTCGTTTGGGGAATATTTTGAACACCTGAATAATGAGCACAGATGGTCACACCCCGTGGCCTCTTTCCTGATTTACATTCCCTAAGCCTTGCTGGCCTCCTTGCTAGTCCTTGAACATGCTAAGGACACTCTGTCTCAGGGCCTTTGCATTGCTGTTTTCTTTGCCTGGAACTCTCTTCACCCAGCTATCTGTATGGCTCCCTCCTTCACCTTAGTCATATCTTTCTTCAAATAATTCCTCAGGGAAACCTGCCTGAGCCTCCAAGTTTGTATCCACTCCCAGTGATCTCTGCCTTCTTCTTGATTAGTTTTCTCCATAATGTTTTTCACTCTTAATTTTGTGTGTGTATGTGTGTGTGTGGGCACATGTGTGTGTATGTGTGCATGCCTTTTTTGTCTTTTAGTTGTATTGCTTCCAACCTTCCTCCACTAAATATAAGGGCAGGAATTTTTCACTGTTGAATCACCAGTGCCTAGATCTTGTGCCTTGCATACTGTTGTTATTGTTTAGTTACTAAGTTGCATCTGACTCTTTTGTGACCCGATAGACTGTAACCCATAGACAGAGGAGCCTGGCAGGCTACAGTCCATGGGGTCACAAGAGTAGGACACTACTTAGTGACTAAACCACCACCATCAGACAGGAATACTGGAGTGGGCTGCCATTTCCTTCTCCAGGAGATCTTCCCGACCCAGGGATCGAATCTGCATCTCCTGCATTGGCAGGAAGATTCTTTACCACGGAGCCACCAGAGAAACCCTTGCATATTGTAGGGGTTCAGTAAACTCAAGGAATGAATCTAAAAAGTCCAATTATAAATTCATCTAGAAAGAGGTGATATCTGACAAATAAGATTTATAAATGGAGAATGACGTCCTTAAAATATTTGCATTCTTTGTCTGTACCAGTCCTCTGAGATATTATTATTCTCTTCTCCTTACTATTTACTGAGTTGTAACTTCTAGAGATTTGATGCAAAATAGAAATAAAAGAGGTAACCTGCTTTATATTATGGGACTACAAACAGCACTGACTTAAAAAAAAATAAAATTATGAACAGCAGTTCAATCAAATGTCCTGATCCCTTGGTAGGCAAGCAACATCTGCTGCTGCAGTTCTGTAAGTTTTGATTCTTCTTGCCTAGACCTACAACTTGAGATGCATATAAAATATAATAGAAGTGCTTATTGTTGTTGAAATAGCAGGAAGACATTCAGGGGGCATGGATAGCACTTCCCATCTCTTACAATTGTCTGATTGACTGTGACAGCTTCGGATGAGAGAGACAAAAAGACCTATATATTCCTAAATAGCTATTAACTCAGGCACATAAGGTGGAGCATTTCTCCATTGGAATGATTTGCTCACAAGGTCCATTTGCCCTGAAGTGTAGTTATTAGGACCATGCTATTTTCTGCTCTGCAGATGCCAAAGCTCGGTCCTCAACAGTTAATGTCTCATCTGATGAGAAGCAGTCAGGAGTAAACTGAAAACTTAAAGGGACTTGGTATCATCAAAATGTGGCATGTAAATGTGATGCCAACACTTATTTCTGGGTTTTATCAGTGATAAAAACATTTTGCTATGAATACCGTCTTCACCGTCCGATAGTCAAACCTCTTTATCTGCCAAGTGTTGCGAAACACACTTCTCTCTCACTAGACTTTGAAGGTCTTGTCACTTGTCTTGTTATTCTCGTAGTCTGATATTGTCATAGTGAGAGTAGATTCTGGTTAATACTGGGGGTGTGTTTGTGACATAGCCAGTCCTTATATTTCAACACATGGTTTTCCTGAAGACTGTGCCTTAAGGCAGATTGCCATAGAATGAAATCTGACTGGCTGTACACTGTTGTCATTATTGATTTGGATTTCATGAGAAATTGTGAAATGAGTAGAGAAAGGTGCTGAAAAGTGATGAATGGTATTTTGGGGCTCAGCCGGTTAAGGCAGAGGAAGGGGGGTATAAAGCATCAAAAAGCGAAAGTTCCTAGCTCCTGATTGAACGTCTGCATTAGATAAAAGCGGTGGGTGGATGGTGAGATGCTTTGCAATGTGAATGAGGCCAGTCTTGAACAAGTCAGCACATCTTTCTTTGAACATAGTTTACTTTCTTTTTCTTTGTTTTTGTTTCTATCAAAGAATATTTTTTAGTGAATGCTTAGCATATAATAGATCAATGAATATTTTTGAAAAAATGGTTCCCAGGTGGCTCAGTGGTATAGTATCTGCCTATCAACAGGAGATGCAGGTTTCTATCCCTGGGTTGGGAAGATTCCCCTGAAGTAGGAAATGACAACCCACTCCAGTATTCTTGCCTGAGAAATCCAATGGAGAGTAGAACCTGGTGGGTTGCAGCCCATGGGGTCTCAAAAGAGTCAGATATGACTTAGTTACTAAACAACAACAAAAAATTCCATAACCTTTCTTCAAAGATCACTATCAGAAATTTCCCTTAGGGGACATCTGTATACCTAAGGCTGATTCATGTTGATATTTAACAGAAAATAACAAAATTCTATAAAGCAATTATCCATCAACTAAAAAATAAATAAATTAAGAAAAAGAATAAGGGCAATTAATTAAATTTTTTTTTCACTTGTTTGGAGTATTATGTTTTCATGACTTTGTCTTTAATGAATACAATCCAAAGTCTTAAGCAATTATGTGCAAAATCTTGTGTGATATAATTTTAAATTTCAAGCTTCATCTAAAAAGCTGGTTTCTAAAATGTAACTCTCTGCATTCATTCTCATAGCTGGAAGAAACCAAGTCATTAAATATTTTTATTGAATTGGTTTGGATATGAAAAGTGACATGAATTCAAATAAGAGGTCAGGTTATTAAGCTAAATAGAATAGTAATACTAGCTAACTTGTATGAAGTATTTATTGTATGATATATACTGTGCTAAGTGCTTTACAAGTATTTGCTTACTTAAACCTCTTAAAAACGATTTGAGGGATAACTATGATTGTCTCCGGTTTATAGGTGAGGAAACTGAAGCTTATAGAGATTAAGTAATGAATCCAAGTTTAGACACTGACTTTAAACTCAAACATACTGGCTCCAGGCCCAGTGCTTAACCACTGGCATATTGCACAAACCGAAGCAGACAGAAACCCAGTTACATGGAATGATAGCTAAAGTGTTGCATCATATTATTATGAAGATACAGGTCATTTGACCTACAATTACACTCTAGGCTATGTGGCAGTCTGGATGGGAAGGTAGTTTGGGGGAGAATGGATACATGTTTATGTATGATTGTGTCTCTTCAGTATTCACCTGAAATTGACACATGATTGCTAATCAGCTAAATACTCTGATACAAAATAAGGTAAAAAAAAAAAAAAGAGTTTGTATAAATTGGGTAAGTATGGATGTTCTGTTCAGTTCAGTTCAGTTCAGTCGCTAGGTCGTGTCTGACTCTGCGACCCCATGAATCGCAGCACACCAAGCCTCCCTGTCCATCTCCAACTCCCGGAGTTCACTCAAACTCATGTGCATTGAGTTGGTGATGCTATCCAGCCATCTCATCCTCTGTCATCCCCTTCTCCTCCTGCCCCCAATCCCTCCCAGCATCAGAGTCTTTTCCAATGAGTCAACTCTTCGCATGAGGTGGCCAAACTATTGGAGTTTCAGCGTTAGCGTCAGTTCCTCCAATTAACACCCAGGGCTGATCTCCTTTAGAATGGACTGGATGGATCTCCTTGCAGTCCAGGGGACTCTCAAGAGTCTTCTCCAACACCACAGTTCAAAAGCATCAATTTTTCGGCACTCAAGTTTCTTCACAGTCCAACTCTCACATCCATACATGACTACAGGAAAAACCATAGCCTTGACTAGATGGACCTTTGTTGGCAAAGTATTTTCTCTGCTTTTCAATATGCTATCTAGGTTGGTCATAACTTTCCTCCCAAGGAGTAAGTGTCTTTTAATTTCATGGCTGCTATCACTCTGCAGTGATTTTGGAGCCCCCAAAAATAAAGTCTGACACTGTTTCCACTGTTTTCCCATCTATTTGCCATCAAGTGATGGGACCTGCCATGATCTTCGTTTTCTGATGTTGAACTTTAAGCCAACTTTTTCACTCTCCACTTTCACTTTCATCAAGAGTCTTTTTAGTTCCTCTTCACTTTCTGCCATAAGGGTGGTGTCATCTGCGTATCTGAGGTTATTGATATTTCTCCCGGCAATCTTGATTCCAGCTTGTGCTTCTTCCAGCCCAGTGTTTCTCACGATGTACTCTGCATATAAGCTAAATAAGCAGGGTAACAATATACAGCCTTGGCATTCCCCTTTTCCTATTTGGAACCAGTCTGTTGTTCCATGTCCAGTTCGAACTGTTGCTTCCTGACCTGCATACAGATTTCTTAAGAGGCAGGTCAGGTGGTCTGGTATTCCCATCTCTTTCAGAATTTTCCACAGTTTATTGTGATCCACACAGTCAAAGTCTTTGCCACAGTCAATAAAGCAGAAATAGATGTTTTTCTGGAACTCTCTTGCTGTTTTGATCATCCAGCAGATGTTGGCAATTTGATCTCTGGTTCCTCTGCCTTTTCTAAAACCAGCTTGAACAGCTGGAAGTTCACAGTTCAAGTATTGCTGAAGCCTGGCTTGAGCATTACTTTACTAGCGTGTGAGATGAGTGCAATTGTGTGGTAGTTTGAGCATTCTTTGGCATTGCCTTTCTTTGGGATTGGAATGAAAACTTTTTCCAGTCTTGTGGCCACTGCTGAGTTTTCCAAATTTGCTGGCATATTGAGTGCATCACTTTCACAGCATCATCTTTCAGGATTTGAAATAGCTCAACTGGAATTCCATCACCTCCACTAGCTTTGTTTGTAGTGATGCTTTCTAAGGCCCACTTGACTTCACATTCCAGGATATCTGGCTCTAGGTAAGTGATCACACCATCCTGATTACGTGGGTTATGAAGCTCTTTTTTGTACAGTTCTTCTGTGTATTCTTGCCACCTCTTGTTATCTTCTGCTTCTGTTAAGTCCATACCATTTCTGTCCTTTATCAAGCCCATCTTTGCATAAAATGTTCCCTTGGTATTTCTAATTTTCTTGAAGAGATCTCTAGTCTTTCCCATTCTGTTGTTTTCCTCTATTTCTTTGCATTGATTGCTGAGGAAGGCTTTCTTATCTCTCTTTGCTGTTCTTTGGAACTCTGCATTCAGATGCTTATATCTTTCCTTTTCTCCTTTGCTTTTTGCCTCTCTTCTTTTCACAGCAATTTGTAAGGCCTCCTCAGAGAGCCATTTTGCTTTTTTGCATTTCTTTTCCATTGGGATGGTCTTGATCCCTGTCTCCTGTACAATGTCATGGACCTCCATACATAGTTCATCAGCCACTCTGTCTATCAGATCTAGTCCCTTAAATATATTTCTCATTTCCACTATATAATCATAAGAGATTTGATTTAGGTCATACCTGAATGGTCTAGTGGTTTTTCCTACTTTCTTCAATTTAAGTCTGAATTTTGCAATAAGGATTTCATGATCTGAGCCATAGTCAGCTCCCAGTCTTATTTTTGTTGATTGTATAGAGCTTCTCCATCTTTGGCTGCAAAGAATATAATCAATCTGATTTTGGTGTTGACCATCTGGTGATGTCCATGTGTAGAGTCTTCTCCTGTGTTGTTGTGCTGACAGACTGTGATCCACTGGAGAGGGAATGGCAAATCACTTCAGTATTCTTGCCTTGAGAACCCCATGAACAGTATGAAAAGGCAAAATGATAGGATACTCAAAGAGGAACTCTCTGGGTCAGTAGCTGCCCAATATGCTACAGGAGATCAGTGGAGACATAACTCCAGAAAGAATGAAGGGATGAAGCCAAAGCAAAAACAATACCCAGTTGTGGATGTGACTGGTGATAGAAGCAAGGTCTGATGCTGTAAAGAGCAATATTGCACAGGAACCTGGAATGACAGGCCCAGGAATCAAGGCAAATTGGAAGTGGTCAAACAAGAGATGGCAAGAGCAAACATTCTACATTCAACTTTCTAGGAATCAGCAAATTAAAATGGACTGGAATGGGAGGATTTAACTCAGATGATCATTATATCTACCACTGTGGGCAGGAATCCCTCAGAAGAAATGGAGTAGCCATCATGGTCAACAAAAGAGTCCAAAATGCAGTACTTGGATGCAATCTCAAAAATGACAGAATCATCTCTGCTCATTTCCAAAGCAAACCATTCAATATTGCAGTAATCGAAGCCTATGTCCCAACCAGTAATGTTGAAGAAGCTGAACGGTTCTATGAAGACCTACAAGACCTTTTAGAATTAACACTCAAAAAAGATATTCTTTTCATTATAGGGGACTGGAATGCAAAAGTAGGAAGTCAAGAAATACCTGGAGTAACAGGCAAATTTGGCCTTGGAACATGGAATGAAGTAGGGCAAAGGCTAATATAGTTTTGCCAAGAGAATGCACTGGTCATTGCAAACACCCTCTTCCAACAACACAAGAATATGGATGTTAGAGATATTGATATAGGTATAGATATGTGTTTGTGTGTAGAGATAAATAAAATTCAAGTCTATTCAGGAAAAAAAAAGAGGGTCTCCATTCATTCAGTCTAACATCTGCTCAGCCTGAAGTGGAACCACCTGTTAGTTTATTAAATTGTAGAATTAATTCATGTGGAAATAAGAGAGGAGGGGGAAAGGAGGCTTTAATTCATACCAAAGGGAGGAATGAATATATATATATATAAAGAAATTATGCTATAGTTTAATAATGGTAATTAAACACTGAAGCTACTTTTGGTTCACTGAGAGAAAATGTGTAGCATAGATATAGTTTTACATCATTTAAGAAATTTTCTGATTGAGAGCTGCAATATCAGGGGGAAAAAGGGCTACAACAGCTCCCATGCAAATAATCAGTTCTTTGTTGAGGCATAAAGATTGTTAAATGGTGGCCCTTTCATTCAATCCCGCTTCTTTTTTTGCTTCTGGGAACTACTGCCTTAGGTGAGCATCTCTACCTGGAGTATAACATCAGCCTCTGAATGGTCTTCTCACAACCTGTTTGTTTTCTACACTGTTGCCAGAGGTATCTTCACAAACTAACTAATAAAAAATGCACTTCTTCTCTCCTCCTTATTAGAACAAAGAAATCATTCTTAATTTTGTTTTGAGTCATACATGCCACTGATAACCAATGAGAGATATGAACCCTTTCCCAGTTAACAACAACAAAAACTTTATACACGCTATTATTCTCTGACATTGCTCACTAAAGAGTTCAAACATCTGTTGCTAGTGTGCATCCTCACCTGATAATCCATCATTTATCTTATTGTCTGCATTCTGGCTTCATGACACTTCTTACTGTTTCTCATGCTTGAAAGAGACTCCAAGTTCTCTCTTCTAAGCATTTTAACTATCTAGGGTACAATGATGAAATAGAGGAAGGCTTTTGATGTGTTTGTCATAGAAGGTCTAAGATTCAAACCTTGTTATAAGCTTGGGAATGGTACTTAGCTGATTAGAATCTCTATTTTATCATGGTAGAAAGAGAGTGATAACATAATTTTGCAGGGTTTGTATAAAGGTCCAGTGAGACAATGAATGTAAAGGGCTTGGCACTCACTGTCCCTACCTACAATCCCCGATTGAGCCTCCTTACATTTTATTCCCATCCCCCACTCCAGTGAATGGATTTGGGGTTTTACTCTTTGTGTCCCCAGATCACGGAGTGCTGATACCTCTGTACTTGTAAGATTTGGGGGCATTTATTTATTTCTTGTCTGTTTCTCTCTCTAGCCCAGTAGCACTTGACCCAGGCTGCATACTTAAGTAACCTATATAAATTCCACTGCTGGTCCAGTTAGTCCAATTGGTCCAATTCCAACTCTGGTCTGGTCTGAAATTGTGATTTTTAAAGTGATTCTAGTGTACAAGCCTAGGCTACAGGCCCCTTGAGAGCAGAGATTCATCAGTGAAGCTCCACTGTCCACATGGAGCTGGTGCCCAGTGGATGTTCAATGAATGCCTGTAGGGTGAATGAATGAATGAATGAATGAGTGAATGGGTGAATGCATGCATAACAGCCAGTTTTCTAGATGTTCTGAAAATGCATTTGATAAATTTTAACCCATTTAATTCTGAAAATGTGACACTCTAGTTTAACAAATTCCTGAGAAGTTTATATTTATACATTGTCAATCAATATGTAAGTGGATAAAGTTATGCTTTAAATTTTAAAAAAATCTAGATATTGCTTCAGGCAATTTTCTACCTGCATATTTCTATGTTTAGTGGTGTTTTGTTTTTTCTTTCATTCCTTTGCATCCCTATGTCACATAAACAAAGTAATTTTAACCTATAAATCTCTTAAAGGGCATCTAACTACCTAGAGCTTAAATAAGCAGTCTACTTGACACTGTTAAGTTTCCTACTGTGGGACTATTACATGTAATCCTATCCTTGCATTTGTTTTCTTGCCTTCTTCTTGGAGTGTATATGCAGATTTATATTCAGCCTTCCTGGATTCTTTGTTTTTAAGGACCCATCGATAATTATGTTGATTGTGAAAATACATGCAGTACCTTGAGGGAAGGAACTAATGGCGTTAGAAGCAGTCCTTCTAGCAATCAGCTGATGTGAACTTTTCCCCATAATGGCTGGTGGTGCTTTCTCTTCTGAATGCTAAATGAAAGCTGATATGTAATAAAAGGTTTATTTTCATAGAGTGAATAGTGTCAGAGCATCATGACTGATAAAATCAACTTTCTCATCGAAATGTAAAAGATTTATATAAGTTTATTTTCAGTAGTATTCGATTTCAGGATAGTCTCTAGACACTAAGCTGAACAGTGGGTAAGGGAAGAAGATTCCTATCTTTTCTGATAAAGAGAATCATGACTTCATTACCTCAGTTCTGGCCTAGAAATTGAAACGTTATCAGCTTAACAAAAGAAAGCAAATACATTACAAAAATGTCTCTAACTGTTGGTGGAACTCACTAGCGGAAATGCACAGGCTGGATATTTTGATTGAAATAAAAACGGTGAATTCTGGGACTATATTTAATTTCTCTACAATGTTATTTTCTCATAGGTAATCAGCTCTGATGTGGGGTCGACGGTTTCCTTCTGGATGATAGACACTGGGCAGAAAATCAAACAGTTTACCGGTTGCCATGGCAACGCAGAAATCAGCACGATGGCCCTAGATGCAAATGAGACGCGGCTTTTGACTGGCAGCACAGATGGGACCGTAAAGGTGCGAACACAGTGACGCTTCTTTATCCAGATAGGAGGGGGCTAAAACATTGTGTGAGGAGACACAGCTTTGGCTATATCTGTGTTGGTAATTTTGGTCTTGGAAGAAAAGAGATGAGACAAGGAAGAGCTAAATAACTCAAACCATCTAATAACAAAGCTGTTAGGAAAATAAACCTCTGTGGAAAAATGAATAAATGATTTTTCTGAATAAATTATTTAGAATCAAAGCATGGCTTGTCTTACTCATTTCAGAAAGCCTTTTCCAGTGTTCTGGATAGAGGACCACTTTGGGGAATAAGAGGCCTGAATACTCTTCGTGTGCTTTAGCTAATGTCTTTGGTTTCATTTTTCTCAGTTTATAAACTGAGAAATCAGGGCAAGTACATAAACTTTTAAAACGACATGAATGCAAGTTTTTCAGAAAATGAATATCTTAAAATCAACCTATTTTGTAAATTGTATTTTTATGTGAAGGTAAGTATCAATAAGATAGTAAAGAAGGATAGTAGGAAGAACAATCATAATCTTATTTATTATCCATCCTAAACTAACATTATTTTATCCTCTCAGTTATCAAATTATTATTAATTTCTTCTGGGAGGAAAATGCTATATTATTTTGCAGAAATCATCAACATTTCAGGTAAAGCTAGATTCTTACAATCTAAAATCATGCCCACTCTCTGCTCGCCTCAGCACTGAAAGTGATGACAGTATCGGATTGAGATAACTTGTGACACTTTGAGACAACAGAAGACAGTTTCCTGAATAAGCTTTGAATTGTTCTTCAGTTTCTGTCATAAGTGGGATCAGAAGGCTATTAATTAGAGGTACCTCCTGTGTTAGGGTGTATGACGCATTCAGGTAGACTACTGGGGATGGTGTGGAAAGATACCTAGATATGTAGGTAGGTAGTGAGTGATAGTCGCTCAGTCGTGTCTGACTCTGCGACTCCATGGACTGTAGCCTGCCAGGCTCCTCTGTCCATGGAATTCTCCAGGCAAGAATACTGGAGTGAGTTGCCATTGTAGGTGGAACATTGTGGAATTTGGGGGCAAGTATTTAGGAGAATTCTAGCCTGCATCGGTCACTGTGAAGCATGCTGCAGTGAGCATCTCTGGAAATTAGCAGACTGTGACCTCTGGGAAGGATAATGGCTTGAGGTATGGACTTGGAGCATGGGTTTAAGTCAAATAACATCTTCATGGGAGAAAATGGTTAAATGTGTGAAGATAATGGGATAATTCTAATCCCAATAGTCAGGTGGAACAAAATAGAAGTAAATGGAACTGGGGTATTAGACAGTGACTTAGGCAAAAAAAAAAAAAAAAAAAAATCAAAAAAGTGAGTATCCCACATACCAGTCCTTGGATATAAGGCTGGACTGAAAAAAGAAGGCAACGGATTAGATTGTTTTTGTCCCTATGTTGCAAAGTAACTAGTCGTAGAGTCCAGGGTAGGGCAGACTTGTAGATGGTTGCAAAACTGGTCCTAGTTAAGGGGCTTGATAGGATCTGGGGACAGTCAAATCTTTATACTACTTTTCTGTGAGTATTATTTTAGGTGGGCTTTATAAGAGCCCTGTTTAGAGGAAAACAAGGTGATGTGGGTGAAGAGCATGTACACTCCTCAATGTCTCAGCTTGAGTCCTGACATCTTATAAGCTAATGTGAATTTAGTTTTACAATCACAGGTTTTGAAGGTACATTTATCTTTATCACAATAGCACAATAGAATTCTGAAATCTGGCAACTTCTGTGTAGGATGCATAAATCAAGGTTGGGCTGCACAGGCCATATTCTAAAAAGAAAAAAGAATGAATGATATTTTTCCAATCACATTTATAATTTAGAATCCCAAATCCAGTACTTATGCAATCAAAGATTTAAAAGTATTGCCCTATTTATCATGGTTTTCAAGTTTCTGTTTTTAAATTAATTGTTTTGAATAATATATGCACACAATAAAATTTTAAGCCTAAAAGGTATATACAGTGAAAAGAAAGTGTCTTTCTCACCCCTGTTCCCTTCTCCTCGCTTGTGGCTACCAGTAGTACTAGTTTCTTGCATATCTTTCTAGACTGTGAGCATTAGACTGATTTATATGAAGGCAAACAACAACAAGAATAATATTAGTTACATTTTATTGCATATTACTATGAATCATGCACTGTCCTAAGCACTTTACACACACACACACACACATACACACACCTCTATATGCTGGGTACTATTATTATACCAGTTGGGGAAACTGAAACCTAAGGAAATAAACAACTTGCTGAAGGTCCTATGGCTGATTGGCTTTGGACAAAGTTTGGACAATTGGAAATGACCCATTCTTTGTAATAGTTGCATTATATGCTACTGTGGAGATATTTCATATTTGGATGTTCAATTCCTTGTTAATGAGCAATTAAGTTGATTCAAATTTTTAGCTGTTATGAACAATGCTTCCAGAAAATCCTTTAAAATACATAATTTCACATATGAGTATCTCTGAGTAATGATTTTCTACAAGTTGAAATTTTGAGCCAAAATGTATATGGATTTTCATCTCGATAGAATGTGCCAACTGCCCTTTGCTGATGTACCAACAATGTTTCTAGCAGGGCTTAGTTTTAACAGCTAATTACTTTCTCTCTTAAAGTGAACCGATTGGTCAACATCCTTATCCCACTGCCTGAGCAGGTAAACTAGAACTGTTTGTGCTTCTGTGGATGTGGGTCAGGTACCCACTGTCAACAGGAGGTTTTATTGGCAGAAGATAGGAAACCTAGGACATGATGACTGTGTTTCAAGCTCTGTATTATATGTTTACAATTCCAAGCATCCCTAAAATAAAGGGATAAATGAGGAAATCAAAGTTTAGAAAGATACTTGGAGAAAGAAACAGGATTTTGACAGACTCCAAAATGAGGCTTTTCATGTTTTTATACTGCCTCCCCCTTAAAAATATACACTGATGTATTGCCTTTGAATCAACTATTATCAGAGTAGACTGATAACGTTACAAATAGAGTAATAAACATATGAGATAAATTTAAGTGGTGAGAAGGCTTTAATTATTATGTGTCTAAAGTGAATCAAGTGCAGAACATAAACAAAAAAGTGTAAAATAATCCTGTTACATCTTGTTGCTGTACTCACTGAGAAGACATTTTCTTTTCTTATCTCAAAGCTGATTTTAACTTCTCTTTTAAAGGTCTGGGACCTCAATGGCTGTTGTCACCACACACTCAATGTTGGGCAAGCAGGAGCTGTGGATATTTCACACATCCTGGTTCTTAAGAAGACAATCCTAGTTACAGGCTGGGACAGGTATGATAGACTTCATGCAAAACTGTAGGAAGGTAAAAGGAGAGGGTTTTATAAATCCCCTGAAAAAGGGAACGGCTACCCACTCCAGTATTCTTGCCTCGGAAATCCCATGGACAGAAAAGTCTGGTGAGCTACAACCCATGGGGTTGCAAGAGTCAGACACGATTTAGAGACTAAACCATCACCACCGCCACCACCACAAAAGAAAAAAGAATCCAGAAATCCTGTTTTCTGAATCTTCGACTGATTTAATCCTAATTCTGAGTCTTTAACTTGCTGGTGACCTTGATGAGTGAAACTGTTTGGAACTGGCTGGATGCTCAGTGAATAAAATATTTTAAGATCATATAGCTTGAGAGGCTTTGAGAAGTGTTAACAGTGCTTTCTCCTGGCTTTAAGAACCTGTCTTTTTCTTTAACCATTTCAGATAGAAAGATAATACCACTTCCTGAGTGTTAAATCTGAAACTTTCCCAGATTTTATAGTCAATAAATTCTTAATGTATAAATGTCATTCCTTCAACTGTAAAAGGAACTATTTCTTCTTCTCAGCTTCAGTTTCAGTTGCAGCACAAGAGGGGAGCAGCCTGCTGAAATCTGTGTTAGCACCTCCGTCACTTCAGAGTAGAGAAGGGCCATTCACATTTCACTTACTGTATTCAAAGAGCAGTTTTTCCATTTCATTATAAAGAAAATTACTTTGTTTTCCTCTTTTCCTGAGAGAACTAACGGATCATAAACAGGGCCTTTTCTATGGTGTTGTATAAGCCCTAAGAAAATTGAAGTGTGATATGTTTCAAAAATACATTGTCCATAAATTCAACAGTTCAAGAAATATCACTCTAATAGGTAATTTGCCCAAGATTATTCACTATAGAAATATGATTGTAATGGTTTGAAGCTAGGATTAAATCAAATTTTATACCTAGAAAATAAGTAATATTTATTTGGGGATTTTTATCAAACATAGGGAAGGGTTGCGTCTAACGCAAATGTGAACATACTAGACTAGACTAGAGAATACAGTGGCACACAGAGCTTAGTTTTCAGAGGTAGTTTGACTATAAGGAAAGAAATTATAGCTCAGATTGTTCTACTTGCTATTAAGAACTAATTTAATCATCCTCACCTTTGAAAGAAAACTTCTTCATATCCATGGGAGCAATCATGATCCATCAATGACTCATAACTGCTCTGGTAGACTATGGCCTAATGCTCTCTGTAATTAGGCTATGGCAATGAATAAGTGGAATTATCTAGTATCATGGCAGAGTAGATGTGTAGTATACAGCCAATTCACTTTAATTTTGCACATATCAAAAAGAGATTTAAAAATTAATGTGTTGGCCAAAACTTTGGAGACACCATTTTTTTAATCATATTTTTTAGACATCCATGGTTAGAAATTAGCATCAAATGTAAGGCTTTTGAAAAAAATTGGTCACAGGGTTACATTTCTAAAGATTAGATATATAGAGTAATCTAAAAGTGATTTAAAAAGAACACCCAATGATCTGATCTGTATTGCAGGTGATCACTTTCTGTAACCCTGGGGAGGAATTTTGGGGGAGATTGAAATGAGTGGAGGAAAACATCACTCTTCTCATTTTTCTCCATCTTTTCCACCTTCCATAAGGTTGTCAGGACTTGGATCCTGTAGTTGGAATTGAAAGTTGAATGACTATGTTCCCAGTTATATTGTTTTACTTTCATATTGATGAATTTGAAAATGATATTTTTATATTTTCTAAGCAAGATGTCTTACATTAGGATGGATTTTGCAAGATCTTTGCAGGGAGGTTTTTTTTTTTTTTTTTTTTAACCAAGAAGCATTTAACAAAAGAGGCAAGAAAACAGATAAGTTGTTTGGTATGTCTTGGGGAGGATAGTCCATTAAGCCAACTCCCTAATAATTTAGTGACTTGAGAAGAAATAAGTGGGAGTTTGAGAGTCTTTATTAAGCTTTCTTTAAAATTCAGAGGAGGCTCTTAAATTATACTGTAACTTTAACTTTAGGCTTTATTTAAATAAAGAAATTGGTCTGATAATTCTGTCCAAGATGGAATAGAAATTACGTTTATTGAATTCGGCACATAAATATGCCATCAATTTATTTTATTCATAGAGCTTTGTAGTATTATGCACTTTACATACATTATCCAACTTAATCCTTAGTTTCATCTTGGAAGGGAGGCAATATTTTGTAGATATGTCTAATCTCTGTCTTCAGCTCTTATCTTTCTAAGCGCACTCATTTGTTTGCTTGCTGGATGTATCTGACTGTGATCCCAAATTCTTCACATTCTAAACTGAGTGTATCATGCATGAAAGTGAAAGTGATAGTCATTCAGTCATGTCCAATTCTGTACGACCCCATGGGCTGTCGCTTACCAGGCTCTTCTGTCCATGGAATTCTCCAGGCAAGAATACTAGAGTGGGCAGCCATTCCCTTCTCCAGAAGATCTTCCTGACCTGGGGATCGAACCCAGGGCTCCTGCATTGCCGGCAGTTTGTGTATAGTCTGAGCCAACAGGGAAGCCCATTTTACTCATTTCCTTTCCCTAAACCTACTTTTCTCTTAGATTCAGAGCTTCAGTTAATAGCTAGACATCCTAGTCATCCACCTGGTCATCCTTCATATCCAACTTCACAGTCAAGTAGTCACTAAGCCTTATCTCTTTTCAAGTCCAGATATTGTTTTCAAATCTATTCCCAAAGCTACTAGACTGTATACTCCAGAGCATCATTTCTACGTACACGAAGGTCACGGCCTTCTCACTTGTCCTTTTCTCTAGTAAATGTCTCTCTTTTACCTCTTAAATAGATTTGCTCATTTAAATGATTTCTACAGTGATTTCTTTCTAGAATACCATTTATCTTTGTCACTTCATTGGTTCAATGATTTTTAAAATGTCTACAACAAAAAAACCAAAGCTCCCTGTGTCCCAGACCTATTCTGAGCTTCATTTGTACACTCCATTCTTGTGTAAATTCTAAACTCAAATAGAAACCTGCTGTCAGAGTGTTCCTATATAAGCCGTACCATTTCACACTGCCGTTCTCTCCCCTTATCTAGAAATCTCTCCCCAAATATTTTTCATGTAGTTAATGTTTATTCTTATTTGAAGTCTCGTTCATATATCTTTTCTACCAGAACCTTTTCCTTTCCTCCTATGGTGGAAATACGCCCCCATTTGTCTTTGTGCTTTCTAATTTCCTGGACTTTATTTAACCTAGGAATATAACTATTGAACATTAATATGTATGTATATCTAATATATGCTTATTAGATGTTATATGATACTTGTTGAATGACTTAATTAACATTTATTGAATAGATAGGAAATCTGAAGATTAAAGAGATTAATTACCCATGGTCACACTCCAAATAAGAGGAAAACAGAATTGATATTCAAATCTGTTCTTTCATTACAATAAGCCAGAAAGCCAAGTATTACCAATTCTCTTTCACGAAGGAGGAGGCGAGGCTTGATGAGTAACCTGACCAAACCTAGTAGGCAGCTGAGTTAAAAGTCTATGCCAAAGTGCATGCCTTTTCTACCATTCCTGAATTACTGATGGAGTCACTAAATCATGGGAGATCAATTGCATTCTTTTAAAGAAATAATTTGCCTAAGTTGATCAAGTCAATCAAAGCTAATGAATCAGTTTTGCGTATTTGAAGGGAAAAAAAATACCACATATTATCAACTTAATAATACCTCAGAATTTTATCTTACCATAATTTTCCCCTTTCCTTTCCACAAATATCTTTAAACTGCACCTAGATGGAAAACATAGAGTTAGGAAACATGGTGTGTTGAATGTGAAAAAGCAAGATTCCTTCACTCAAGGGCATCACGTTCTCATTGAGGAGTTGATGCATACAAGGCAGGATATGGAAAATGCCCCTTTCTGCTAAGCAAGGCCTGAATCAGAGAGCCCGTTAGGTTGTTTAGGAATATGACCATTCATATCTAGAGGTTACTTCCACCAGAAAAAAGAACCCAAATTCAGAAATTCTACAATATGTTTCCCATCATCGTAAGCAAAATGTACTGAGAGACAAAGCTGTAAATGGACATTGCGTCAGTTAAAAAATGCTCGCTTAAATACCCAACCATGTTTATGTTGGTAAAACTAAGTGAAGAGATGATGAACTACCTTTGCATTTGTTAAGTAGTCATATAATATGTATAGTTCTGGTAAAATCAAATAAATGATCATAATGAAGTTTAAGATTTTATCTTATTTTTATCTTAAATTTATGCCCTGAAATTTTATGATTCTATATTTAAAACTCTCTATAAAAATAAAAATAAGTTCTTCATTTTATTTCTCTTCTTTCAGTTAAAGGAGAAAACTTTGTGAACATTTTATGTCTGTAAAATATATAAAGACATATAAATATGTATATATAATATATAAAAATATAGAAAAGAGAATTTTCATATAATTTCAAATAATTCTGAAAATATGATGGATAGTAGCATTCTTCACAGAATTCTTTAAAAAGTAGGTGCTCAATAAATAGCTGTAGATATAATTCTATTTCTAAAAGTATTTTTTAAGGGAATTGAAATTAGGGATTTGAAGTTCCTCGACAATCAAACTTACCTATCACAAAATACTAAATTCTCAAAATAATTGCCTTGCTAAAGAACTGTATGTAATCTTATATATGACTCAATCATTTTTTATTATTAGGATGAGAATCAGAATGAGCATTTCCAAAGCTGTGACTTATTCTGGATAATCTTGCTGGAGGCTGGATGGGGGCGAGTATGTGTGAAATTCACAAATAACCCTCAAGACTAACTTTGTGATGGTTTCAGTATCCAAAATTGGGCTCCACAAATTTTCGGAAAAAGCATGAAAAAATAACTGATTTATTTTGAACTCATTCCATACCTTTGAGATAACCTTTTTATTCTAAAAACAATGTATATGTTCTTTTGGACTAACAAGACATGAACAATTAACCTCTGAGGGAACAGATGTGTAAAATGCGTGTCTGATTTTGTGACCCCATGCACTGTAGCCTGCCAGGCTCCTCTGTCCATGGGATTTCCTAGGCAAGAATACTAAAGTAGGTTGCTATTTTCTTCTCCAGGGGATCTTCCTGACTCAGGGATCGAACCCATGTCTCTTGCATCTTCTGCATTGCTAGGTGGATTCTTCACCCAACTGTGCCACTGAGAAGCCCCAAGAGAACAAATAATTGACTTTGTTCTTTTGTTCTCAATGTGATAGTTTCTACATGATACATTTTGATAAAATTCATTATCCTATCTCATTCATCCTAAAAGAGATTATTTTTTAACACATTAAAAAATTTATTTTTGCCTCTTGCCAGGCAAACTAATTTTGCTTTCTCAGAACTGGTCATTACATCTAAATTCTGAATTAGAGATAAGGCCGTCATCAGAAGAACACAGTGACCCAGTAGCAGTCCTCCCAGGACTTCAGATGTGAGGTGTGGAATGGAACTAGTAACCTCCTTCAATGTCAGAAAGAACAAATCTCTCAGACTCTTAAAATGGCCTAAAAATGGGCTCGTTCTGCACTTCAATTTTACTCTTGGCAAAAGTACAAACTTAGAAAAAAGTTATCTTGGAAATGTACAAAGTAAGAAATACAGTGTGGATTCTGAAGGTATTTTAAGGATAACTGTCATTTCAAATGAAAGTTTCAGGTTAGGTTTTAAGGGAAAGTTGGCAGCTAATTAGCTTCTCACCACTGTGACACACAAGGTCAAATATCAGAATGGCTACTTTTCATACCATGTTATGAAAAGGATTTGTGCTTTGGGGTGTACTCCTTAAGTATATCCAGTTAAAACGGCAGCTTGGCAAAGAAGACAACTGACATTAAATATTGGTGGAGAGATCATAGGGGAGATATAGACTGACCTCTTCCACCTCACTCCCACCTTCCTACTCTCCCTTATCAAAAGGTAGTCTCTTCAGTCAGACATACCAATAGGTGAAGAGGAAATGTAAAATATATGCATATAAAACTCTTACAAAATTCATGACAATTTCAGAACTGCAAATCACCTTACTTATACTATCTTGTCTTGCTAAGCCTTATATTAATACTATTAAAATAACATTAATATTAGATTATTGATTTAAAAAGTAGAGTAATTCATATATTGATTCAGCAAATTTTTATGAAATGCCTATTATTTTCTAGGTACTATTTTGAGCACTACTGATGCTGAGAGGGAAAAAACAAAAGCTTTGCTCTCCTAGAGCTTACTTCTGGTAGGAAAGACAGAAAAGAAGCAGACAAATAGATATAGATCCCAATATCACATAATGATAATGTAATCAAAATGATGTAGGTGAGGAATGAGAGACTCAAGGAAGTCTTTAGCTTGGGTGGTCAGGGAGGGCTTCCCCAAGGAGGTAACATCTGAGCAGAGAATTTTTCATCCGATCATTTGAAAATATTTATTAAATATGCAATATGTGTAGGTCACTATGATAGGGTTGTACAATAAAGCACGATCTCTGTTTTCTGTGAACTTACATTATAGCAGAGGAGCAGAGACTATATAATATGAATTAAATGTTGCGAGTAAAATGTAAATTATGTAAGAGACCAGAAGAGGGATATATTTCTTTCAACACTAGTTATCAAGGAAGCCTACAGAACAAGATAGGATTTAATGAATGGGTGTATAGTCAGGTAGTGTGGGTATGCGTGTGGAAGGAAATCCACGGAGGGATGGAAGAGCCCACCGTGAGTAAAAACAAGCAGCTAGAAATGCAAAATATATTTAGAGAGTAGCAAGAATACTGCTTAGGTCTTCTCGAGCGGCACAGGCGGTAATGAATTCACCTGCCAGTGCCCAAGATGCAGGAGACACAGGTTCAATTCTTGGATCAGGAAGATCCCTGGAGGAGGAAAAGGGAACCCGCTCCAGTAGAAATCCTGGAAAATCCCATGGACAGAGGAGTGTGGTGGGATGCAGTCCATGGGGTCGCAGAGAGTCAGACACAGCTGAGCAACTAAACACACACACATACACACACACACGTGAGTACTGATTGGCTTGAACATGAGATGTGCTTCAGAAACAACTTCTAAATACTCGTAACAGCTTAAAATAGTTCCTGCAAGGAGGGAATCTATTGGAAACCTTGTATTCTATCTATAAAATCCAGGCGAATTTTGCTTCTATTACATTTATTCATCTATCCTTATTTTAATAAAAAAATACTTTCTCCCAAAATCTTTGAGTAAAATGAACACTTAGGAAGGTGTATCAGTTTTACCTGTGGTTTCCAGTAGCCCTGTCAAACATTTAACTGGGCATTCACATTTTACTCTGAAAACCAAGGACAGAAGAATAAAGGGAAAAATTCTAAAAGAGTTGATTGGATCCAAATATTATTGAGTCTCAAATAATAGGTCCACACATTTGATTTTTGTCATGTAAGAAATGGAAAACCTAACAAATATTTTTTTTAACAGGATATTAGCCTTATCTTTTTGATCATGCTGTTTCCCTGCACTGCTTGGAGTGACTTCCTCTTCCAAATCTTACCCATCTATTAGGGTTAGACTCTGTAAGTTCTGTTCCCTATAGCACCATGAGCAGGGGCTTTCATGGAGAAAACAAGAAATGTTTGTAGAATGAATGTATATGAAGAGCTCCTGAATGAAGTGATTAATCTGGTAGCAGGATGAAGGATGTACCAGAAGTGGATAGCCTTGAGACAGTGAAATTTGTTAAGAGTCATTTACAATTTTTCAGCCTTGAGCTAGTGAGTGCTAAGCTAGGAAACTGTCATTGATTATTTAAAATAAAGAGGAAGGAATGAATATATAACATCACAGAGGCAGAATCTGAGGATTTTATTTGACTAAGGAAGAGAAAGACAAGCAGGAATTTGGAATTCTGGTCTATTGATCAATTTTGAGAATTTAGTGAATCCTCCTGTGGAGGGAAGGTAGAAATTTTAGATTTTTGATATTAGCTGAGGGAAACTATAATGGAACTGTCAGCTGTCAAGTGAGAACAACTCAACACTGGAAAAAAGTCATGAATGAAGACAGATTTAAGAGCCACATGTATAGAAGTGAACTGGAAATTCACTGGTGGTGAATACAAAACCCAATACAAAAATAATACAAAACCAATACAAAAATAATGCAAAACCAATACAAACATAATACAAAACCCAGTACAAAAATAATACAAAAATCAATACAAAAATAATGCAAAACCAATACAAAAATAACACAAAAACCAATACAAAAATTGATGCACAAGCCCTGCACAAGCCCTTTTGATGAGAGAGCGAGGGGTGGAGGAATGATGGTCAACAGTGTCCATATTGAAAGGTGAAAGAGAGAGTAGGAAGGGGAAACAGAGTACAAGGAGTGAAAGGTCAGCGAACAGGAAGAGAAACAGCGCATTTTGCAACAGAAGAGTTTCCAGAACAAACTCATCCATCAGAGGGTGAGGAGTCGGTGGGGCAATTGGAGACCTTTAGTGCGAGTGAAACAGAAGCAAGGTTTCAGAAAAGTGAAGAGAGAATGTGGGTGGAGACACCAAGCCTGGAGTTACAAATGCCCCTTTGAAATGAGTGTGGCTCTAGAAGTGGGGAGAGGCTTGCCAGAGGCTGGTAGCCAGAGTTCAATCAAGAGGAAACAGGATGGTCCTATAATTTGATGCCTCCAGTATGTAATTTTTAAGCTCCCCTTCTCCTCACCAGGCATCAAGCATTTCATTCTCTGTCCTTTCTGATCTGTCCTCAAATTCACCAGTAATGCCTCAGGATACTGACCTTTAAAAAACTATTTCTGTTGAAAACATCTCTGTCCTCCATCCCATTCCTTTGAAGCTGCATTTTCAAGTGTTCTACAAACAGTTCCTCAAGATGTATGAGGAAGGACTCTGTGGTCAAGTATGTCTGGAAAATGCCACAGGGAATATAAACATGTTAAATTTCCTGGATGAATTGATGAAAAGAAACTTTAATGATTTTGTCTAAACTATCCAATAGTATTTGTTCACAGACTCTACTCTTCTGTATTGTTACTGCCACGAAATTCTTAGTGGTTCCACTTTGGAGACATTTTGCTTTTAGGATCTTGGTGGTGGATGATTAATCTGATAAATGCATACATGTTTGGTATTAATGATTGTGAAAGAAAGATTAACCTTCTGATATTCATAATTGACCAGGGAATTTAAGAGAGACTTCAAAAGGAAGTTCAGTGTTGGGATTTAGCCTTATGGATGACAAGTAGGGATAAAGTTGTGGATAGCATCATCTTTTTTTTATTAAAAAAAAATATTTATTTATTTGGCTGTGCCAGATCTTAGTTGCAGGATCTTCGATCTTTGTTGTGGCACATGGGATATTTTTTAGTTGCAGCAGGCAAACTCTTTAGTTGCAACATGTGGAATCTGACCAGGAATGGAACCCAGGCCCTCTGCATTGGGAGTGTGAGTCTTAACCACTGGACCACCATGGAGGTCCCCAGCATCATCTTTTAGACTTCTCAAATCATGCTATTCAACTGTGGGATGGCTACTCCATATCTATATCACTTTTATATCCACGGCTAACTGCTATATCCTTTTTTCACTAGGTCTATTACTGTGTTTCGACCTCAGAACTTCAATCAGTTTTCTATCCAGCCTGAAGAATGGAAGGGAGGCATTCAACACCATGATGATATATTATGTGCTGCATTTTCACCTCCACAAACTCTTGTTACAGGTTACTTGAATGTTCACTTGACAATCAGTGGTATAGTTTCCTTTGCCTCACTTTGAAAAAGCCTTTTCTCAACTACAAAATGAACAGGTTTCTTAAAGAAGCTGTCCTTGTACTTTAAACTAAATCTGGTCCTTATTTCTAGGGCTGTACAACAGTGGTTACATGCATCAGCTCTGAAGCCTGGCTACCGGGCTTCAGATCCTGGTTCTACAACTTGCCACTACCTCATATTGAGCAAGTTATTTTGACTCTAAAATACCATTTTCTCTGGCAAATAATAATTTACCAGCATGTTGGTTTATAGTGAGGATCACATAAGATAATCTGTGTATAGGTTTAATCCAGTGCTTACTATAAGCCCATCAGTAAATACTAGCTTTCATTTTCATTTTCCTTTTCTGAGGAGCAACCTCAGGGTTGTTGGGTACAAATCACACTTCTGTAGCACTCAGATGTTTCATAACAGGAACACCCTCTGGGCACAGTTTACTCTAAGTATTGTTGGTTAAAGACTGGTCTCACAAAAAGTTTATAAATCCAAGCTCTTGACAAGATCCATGGACATACTTTGATGCGGCATATTAAAGAGGATCAGAAGTTTTTGAATTACTTCCAACCAAAGAAAACAATTTAGAAAGACAGATTGCACCATGAAATTATAAAATCCATATTTTGACAGCCTGATTTGTTTTATAGGACCAAAAATGTCATTAATTAAGAGGAATGAAAAATTACAGGAAAAGAGCTTGGATATCTATGAAGTGTTACCATATGAGGTTTCCTGCTTTATCTACACTTAGAGTTTTGTTGTTTTCAGAACTTCCAGGAGGGCCAAATCTGCAGTTGAATTGCTCTATAGCTGCTGGAAGTCTACCCTGCAGCACATACCATATACTGAAATGTGATGAAAACAAGTATCGCTGTGTAGTTGATATTGAAGTGTCATAAAATACCATTGTAATTGGGGAATAAATAATCTCTTCATTCACGTTCATTCCTTCAATCCTATGTGAACATGCTCTGTCAAACACTTTGCAAGTGAAGCATTTTAAAATGTTAAGAGAAGGTGGATATTCCCATGAACAGCTAGCCCGTGGAAGCTTATCATCTTTGGCCAGTTTGTGAGTTACACAGGTTGCCTCTCCAGGACAATACAGAGTGCAGTGGGCATTACTCTCTTCTCTCTCCAAATCCCAAGAAGGACACCATCAGTACACAGTGCTCAGCTCTAGTCTTTAGCTCTCCTCTTGATGTTGGCCCTCTGCTCACTAGCGAGCTCTTCTCCCGGGGCTGCTGAGAACAGCGGTCTGGGCATGCACTGCTCCTTCTAAAAGCAGCTTGGTCAGACTTAGCCTCACTGTTTGGACTTTTTTATGTTTTCTGCATGGAACAGTATGAAAAGACTGGTGTAGGGAAAGTTCTAGGATTGGAGAAAGCAACATTCAATAAAGAACATAAAAGAGAAAAAATAAACAGAACACACACAACAAAAGAACAGATGTAGGAAACAGAAACCTAGAAGGAAAATTCGTTTGCCCTCAATAATAAACAAATAATATAGTAGTTATTAATACTATTTCAGTATTTGTAATATTCTAGGCAGTAGGTGCTTTTCATTCTTCAGAGCATAAACTTATTTATCAGATAAATAAATTTATTAACCCATTTTTTAGGTGAGGAACTTGTGGCATCAAGTAAAGTTAAATAACTTGCCAAGGTTACACAGCTGGTAGGTGGTAGAACCAGGATTCAAATTGATCAGATGAATTCATTTATCAGATAAGTAAATTTATTAACCCATTTTTTAGGTGAGGAACTTGTGGCATCAAGTAAAGGTAAGTAACTTGCCAAGGTTACACAGCTGGTAGGTGGTAGAACCAGGATTCAGATTGATGAATTACAAAGCCTTTATTCTGAATGCTTTCTTACCACAAAATAAAAAAAGATATTACAATAATCTCTATCAAACTTACTGAATGATATTTTGCGAAGTTTCCAATTTTTAAAGTTTAATAAAAACACTAACCCATGGCAGATTCATGTTGATGTATGGCAAAACCAATACAATATTGTAAAGTAATTAGCCTCCAATTAAAATAAATAAATAATAAATAAATGATAAATGCAAAAAAATAAAAACACTAGTAATTACTATTCATTCATGTCTCCAAATATATAGAGAAAACTTACAAAGTGCCAGATTCCATGTAAGTTATTATGATAATGATTTCTTCTAATTGTTGTTGCTCGTATTTTCTATCTAACTTTCTGGTAATTTCTATTCTCTGTCTTGGCTCCTGTAGGGAGTTATGATGGAGAAATTGTTCTGTGGAACAACAGCACAGAAAATGCTCACTATGTCCTTCACCCTGATTATCAGAGGCTGCTAAAATCAAAATCGGGTGAGTACAAGTTTGAAACTAAAATAATGTGGGCTGGTTGTTTGTGCATGGGCCTGCTGCAGCTTGCTTCTGAATTATAGATGATTGGCTCTAAGCGCCAGGGATTAGTGATACCGTTGTCTTGTCAAAGTGACTAAAAGAACCTTGAGATTTACTTGGCTTAGCAAATTCTCCATGGCTTGCTGTTCCTTTTCGTTATGCTACATCAGCATTTCTGAATTACTGACAGCGGGGAACAGGACTCTCATTTTTCTCTAGTTTATTTTTTGCCAATAAGCCTTGCTAAATTGCCTTTGAGTGAACCTTGGGTACTCCTTGGTAGGAAAATGGGAACTTGCGTTCACTTGAGGCTGCTCAGGCTTAGTCTAGAGCTTGTATTAAATATTATGCCACCTGGAAATCTTAAATTATTTCTTGCTTTAGAAACCTGTGTGGAGCATTAGATGGAATTATATTGTATTTTATGGAAGTTTAGCAGAGCAGATGAATATTTTATGCTTAAGTAAAATGTCTTGACAATTGCCTTTCACATTTTATTTTAGTTTCCCTAGATACTAAAGGTTTTTCCTTAGACTAATTTATTTGGTAATGAATATGTCATACCTCACGTGCCAGTGAGGTTCTGTTGTATCAGTTGGATAAACTCACAGAGACTGAATTAGATTAGGAAAGGACTGGTCTTCAGATACAGTTTTGCATGTGTGTGTGTGTGAAAAGCTGAGGGAGTAATTTGTTAGGAGGAAGAAAACTAACATAAGAAATTTGGCGTTTACTTGGCTGCAGGCATGAAACTCTGACTTGCTTTATGTTTTCAATACAAAGAGCTCATCATTAAGGTTCATTTGAATCCTCCATGGAGAAAGTGGAATTCTGCCTCTTTGGTGCATTGGCCCTCAGGGGAATAGTCTTGTTTTCACAGCAGACTTTATTGTGGCTGTGATTAAAAACACAGAGAGACAAATAGAAAAGAAAAGCAGATAATGTCAAATTTTTAAAAGACACAAGAAGCATTGCTGTAGATTTCTTGCTTTGAATGTTTAAAGATACCTCTGTATAAGTTTTTCATAAGTATGTTCAGACTATTCATAGATTCAGAGATGAATAGCCCCAGTTTTTATTAGTGGGATGTGAAGATGATGTCATTAGATCATTGAAGTACCATTAAGGATATCCTTTTCAGGGTAACTCACTAACAAATAACAGTGCTTAAAAATGATGATTTAAATACATAGTCATTATATCTCAAGTTCATTAAATTATTTACAAGCTTAATATTAATGATTAATAAGTTGAAAATGGCATGATATTAGGATCACATTTGTCTTGAACATATCAGTATCTCTAAGATGTTATCAGGGTCTACAAAATGAAGTCCCTATTAATTCATATCAAGGGAGAACACAGTAAACTTATATGGAGTATGAGAAACAAAAATGGGATCAAACAGTCTGTGAAGTTGAGGCTGAGGAAGTGAACTGCAGGGGGCTCTATGGATATTGACTGGAAGCACATTGTAAGACTTGCTGGAATCATCAGAGACTGGTGGGGGTGGCCTGTTGTTTTTCATAAGTGTTTGAAGAGCAGATGTTTCTATTCATTAAGTCACCTGGCTTGTCTCTATCTCAGATGCAGGGCCTCAAAAGCTTCTTGGTGCTGGGAGGAGCCCCTCTACCCAGCCCACATATGACCAGGCTACCCTGAGAGCCTGTTCCTTTGAGATGGACACTGAGTGCAATCATGCTGTTATGAGGCTTTGCTTCCTTGAAGCAAGAAAAAACATCACAGGGACAGGTAAAATATATATTTATATTTTGACTATAGACTGCTTTGATATATTGTAAAATGGTGGGACAGGAAAACCTAAAGAAAGTTCAGTCTGATTTGATCTAGGTCTTATAGAGTTTGACTGCACCTAGCAAACAGTCAGGACCAGATTACAGAAGTCACAGGCCACGGCCAACAAGGTTAAGGTCAGGAGGATGGGTCCAGGAGCAGAAGCTAGACCAGACTCCACCAGGAACTCATACCATGTTGTGTATGTCAGGATCAGATAGAGAAAAACTCTGGGCAACAATCAGAAATGAAGAAAAGCTATGACAAACCTAGACAGCATATTAAAAAGCAGAGATGTTACTTTGCTGACAAAGGTCTGTATAGTCAAAACTATGGTTTTTCCAGTAGTCATGTATAGATGTGAGAGTTGGACCATAAAAAGAGCTGAGTGCCGAAGAATTGATGCTTTTGAACTGTGGTGTTGGAGAAGACTCCTGAGAGTCCCTTGGACTGCAAGGAGATCCAACCAGTCAATCCTAAAGGAAATCAACCCTGAATATCCATTGGAAGGACTGATGTTGAAGCTGAAGCTCCAATACTTTGGCCACCGGATGCAAAGAACTGACTCCTTAGGAAAGACCCTGATGCTAGAAAAGATTAAAGGTGGGAGGAGAAGGGGATGACAGAGAATGAGATAGTTAGATGGTATCACTGACTCAATGGACATGATTGAGCAAACTGTGGGAGTTGGTGATGGACAGGGAAGCCTGATGTGCTGCAGTCCATGGGATTGCAAAGAGTCAAACATGACTGAGTGACTAACCTGAACTGAATCTAGCCATGGCATAGAGATTTGTCAGGTATAGGGCTCAGCATGGGCTTCCCTGGTGGCTGAGATGGTAAAGAATCCACCTGCAATTCAGGAGATCAGGGTTCGATCCCTAGGTTGAGAAGACCCCTGAAGAAGGGAATGGCTACTCACTCCATTATTCTTGCCTGGGAAATCCTGCAGATAAAGACGCCTGGTGGGCTCCAGTCCATAGGGTTGCAAAGAGTTGGACACGACTGAGCCACTAAGTACACAAGCACAGGGCACAGCATGAAATATGCTCCAAATATATGAGCCAAAGCCTACATGGGTTACAAGAGATGCATCTGAGAAGACCACACTGGCACATGTGATCAACATGGGCTAGGAGAAAATAGTGAGAAACTCGGAGATTGGAAACTAATCTGAAATTTGAAATAGTTGCTGCTAATTGCTGATCCCAGGTCATGAGAACTGCCAGCTCTTTGTCTTAATATTTTTGGTGGGGGTTAGTAGGTAATGCTTTGAGTGTCTATACCAACTGTGCATCCTTTTCAGAATAAGTCTGGTTAGAGCTGCTTCTAAGATACATGCTAACATATGATTTACCACAGTTATTTGATATTATAATAAATGAAATAACTATTTGCTTCATTTCCTTTTTTGTCTTCAGTGGTGATGTAAACGTGGTATTGATGCAGCTTGCATCTTCCCAAAATAAAAATCTGCTTCTGAAAGCAATGCATATTTTTCACTTTTCTTCTAAAAAATAATTTTTTAATTTTAGAAGTGTTTTTTCTTAATGTTAGGAATCTAGATCTATATGTATTATATGATTGAAAAAAGAAATAAACATATCTGAACCCTGTTTTCCATATTCAGTTTCTCATATTCAATTTGAAGATAGAAAATCTGCATGATTTTCATGTAAAATTTTTCTGCATTAAAAATCAATAAAGGTATATACCCTTATAGAGTTCTAGAATCGTTGTGGAATATTTAGAATAGACCTTGAAATGGTTAGAGTCTAAAACTTTCTATTTTCCAGAATGCACCTATACTCATAAAATGAACTGTTATCCTGAAATTGCTCTCATTTCCTCAACACTAATTCTTCTTAATGTTATCAGTATTACCAAATTGTTTCCACTGAAGCGGCTATATACCATTATTTCTACCTTAAACAGATATCATTGTTAATAGGCAGCTCATTTGTGAAGCAAATTGAAGTCATCTACAGATTTATCAAATAATAATAGGAACTTTGCCACAGAAGAATAATTTAGGTAAAGTACTTCTACATGCATATAAAAATGGAAAATGAAAAGGTTAGTTCTAGGCCTATGAACCAAAAAAGTGTTCCATAAGGACTTACAATGAATTCTTGATGAAAGATTAAAAAGCAAGCTCATAAGTAGATTTCTAAGTATATGGTTGCACAGAGAAACCCATAGCTGTGCTACTGTAACTATACACATATGCATAGTGAGGAATTTTACTACTTTGGTATGTGTGTCCAATGGGTAGTTAAGAAAGATGGGTTTTCTGTAATTGGAATATTATCATAATGTTGAAATTAACATTTTGTAAGTTTGTCTGAAGTAACAAATCAATTTTATCAAAATTTTGAAACCCAAATAATATCAAAATAATGAATGAAGGAGTGGTAACTAGATTTTATAGACCATCTTACGTATCCTACCTCACTTAATACTCAGCACAAACCAGTGAAGCTTTCATAGGGCTTTTCCCAGTGTATATTTGAGAGAATCAGAGTGCTGGGAATTGATCGCAGGGCTACTCACCTGTCCGACATCCATATGCTTTCAACAAGGAAACTGATGAGGAAGTTGTTTCTTGTGTTTGTAGTTTCCTAATTAGGTGTTCTTGTATACTAGGGGGAGCCAACCTGGTATCATGTGGAGGATCTGGGTATGTCAGATTCTGGGATACATTTAAGAAGCAACTTTTGGCTGAATTTTTGGCTCATAGTGGAGTTGGTTCTATTATTATGTCTACTGATAAATCAAATCGATACCTCGCCACAGGAGATCTGGAGGGGTGGTTAAAAATCTGGAATATAGAGGTATGTTGAAAAAATTCTCACATTATCATTATAATTTTGGATTGTCTTTTGTTTCAGATAATTATGAATCAGGTCTTGTCTGTTTCTAGGTAAAGGAAGAAACATTCAGTATTTTAAAGAAAACTTATGTATTGATCAGAGACTTCTTTAATTCATGGAGAAAAATAGATTTTTCTCAATATTGAAAATCCTCTATTAACATATAGTCAGGTCAGTCTCCCAGTTTAGGAAAGCAATATTGTTAGTACGGTACTACAGCATTGTTTGAGAATAAATAGTAAAGATATGCCTCATTTTAAATGAGAGAGTAAACATAATCTAAGCAGTGTACTGGCCTGTTTATCTAACACTGTTATCATCCTGAGTTTGTTTGGGTTTTTTTTTGTGTCACTGATTACCTGGTCAATTTTCTAATAATACTATAAAATTGTATAAAATGTGACTACCTATACATGTTAAAGTTCATTCACTTTATCTAATAGCTGACTTTACTGTTTATATTTTTCCATCCTTCCATCCCCCGTCCTTCCTTCCTTTCTACTTCTCAAGTTAGTCAAATCAGTTAGAAACCTTTTCTGGAATGTGAATACCATTTTTCTAACCTCTGTTATCATGAGCTATTCTTTTGCATTTGTGTTACAGATTGCCGTTTCTAAATGCACCTTTGTTCAATTTCTGTATCGGACTTAAAAAAAAAGTGTTCTATCACAGTAGTCATTTCATATTTGGACATTTTTAGAATTCTGGCATGTCTTTTCATTCAGGAGTACTGTCTTAATCCCAGCAAGAACAAACTCACACAGGCCCCAACTCTGATAAGATCGTTCCGGCCTCATGAAGACTGGATAAGCTCCTTAGAGATGTGTGAGCTGGGCGGCCGCTCGCTGATTCTCTCTGCCTCTGCGGACTGCAGCATTCGTGTGACTGATGTCTGTGGTGTTCCTGTCCAGATCTTTGGTCAGGTAGAAATATTGCTTCTTTACTATTCTAATATTTACTTGACATTTAGTATGAACTTGGCCTGGTTTCCATTTGAATCTCATTGGCTAGTAAATTTCATTAGTCATGAAAGAACTGACTTGATTTTTGCAACTATAGCTCCAGGCCTCCCTTATTAACCATGGCAGTTCCATCAAGTAGAGGACACCGGAGACATGGAAAGATGGGGGACCTAAGCAGCTTAAAATATGTAAGGATTTCTGAGCAAAATTTCTCCGCCAAAATAAGTGGATCTCTTCAGTTTCAAAATTCAGTAGAAATACAGTGTGGATAATTATACTGCGTTACTATAAAATAGATAGATGACTGTGACACTCAGGTAATAATCAGGCAGTAATCAAATATAGAAAATTAAAAAAAAAATAAATCTTTTGTGTTCATTGTCTGATTTATTCCTGCCAAAATCACATTCATTAATCTTTTCTGAGTTTGTCCTGTTCTAAGGTCTCTATGTACATGCTATGTTGCTTCAGTCATGTCTGACTCTTTGTGACTCCATGGACTGTAGCCCACCAGTCTCCTCTGTCCATGGAATTCTCCAGGCAAAAATACTGGAGTGGGTTGCCATGCCCTGCTCCAGGGGATCTTCGTGACCCAGGGACTGAACCCTCTTCTCTTCTGTCTCCTGCGATGGCAGGCGGGTGCTTTACCACTAGTGCCACGTGGAAGCCCCACATGAGTTATTTCATGTAATCTTCATAATTGCCTGTCCCATTAGGGAGGAATGCTCATTATCCCCATTTTACATATGAGGAAACAGAGGCACAGAGAGTGTCAATCAATTGCTGAGGTCACAGACACTAACAAGTGGCTTTGAATTCAAGCTGTCATTTCACAGCTCATGTTTTTAACTTCTTCCTCCCATGAAACTAAGCTCCGATTTATATGAGCTTACAAAAAAATGGAACCAGAGGTCCTGAAAGAAAGAAAATATTTATTGTCTCATATTTCTTTTTTCCACTTGTTTTCATGGGCACTCAGTTCCTAGTCCCTTTTGTTTGGGGGACAATATAGCAGTTTGTTCTATTTCAACCAGTACTGTTCAGACATGGTGGTAAGAGCTCACCCTGGCACTTCAGTTTCTGCCTGGCTGGTTGACTTAGTCCTAGTCAGCAGCCTTGGATGCCACTCTCATGCCCTGAGTATGGCAGTTCCCTTCATGCTGGAAGACAAAGTCTGTTGGTGTTCCTTTTGTGGAGTCAGCTTGAGGACGTCAACCTGTGCTGCCCCAATTCCGTACAGCCGTTGCAGACATGGAGGGCGGTGGTAAATCAGAAAATGATGGTAAATTGGTGGGTGGATTGGCTGGGTAATGTGGGAGTTGCCACGTGACAGCCAAGAGCTGAACAGCCTCTTCTGCTCTGTAAATAAGGCAAGTGCTAGACTTTTCTCAGCAAAAAGAGTGTCTGCGTGGGAGCTCAAATGGGTGTGTGGGCAGTTGTGGCGAGAGAGACAGCATGGGGCGCGGCTGGCATTCTGAACATAAAAGGAGTTGAAAAGCTGGCAGCTCTAGAAGTTACTGCAATCCTGACACTGTTACGAGGCCATGCCACACGGGCTCTGGTAAAAGGAGGTGCAAAGAAACAGAGTCATCTGGCAGGTGGTGTCTGGAGCAAAAGTACCTTTTGTGTGTGTGTGTGTGTGTGTGTGTGTGTGTTAGTTGCTCAGTTTTTTCCGACTCTTTGGACCCCATGGACCTTAGATGATGCTAAAGCAAGAAATAGGACTGTTTTAGGTATGGGTGCCACAAAAACTGTGTCCAGAAAGCACAATCTATGTGGAAATTTTATTAGAATTAAGAAATATATGCTAGTAAAACTGTTCATTTGTATACCTTTGGTTGTTTTCCTTAGTTGTTTTGTAGTCTTTTGTCTTTCAAAGGAGTTCAGCCTCTAAAAGCCTCCGTGAAAACAGTTTGGTTTTATCCCTTCTGTTCAAGATAGCCCGGGTAGTTTTAGAAAGTAAAGGCTGGCAAAGCAGAGGACAGCTGGGTTTTCTAGTCCCTTCTGCCTGAGCTTTAATTTTTTTTTTTTTGAGAACTCACTTTTATTAAGCTCTTGGATATGGTGCTGCTAGTTTCAAGGGCCATAGGAGGCAGTGGGAGGGGAAGGACATAAAATGGAGGGGAGGAAGAAAAAGGAAATTAGTAGATAACTGGAAAAAAGCAACAGTGAATGTTCTTCTCATAGTTTGAGCAGAGGCATGCTTTCACAGAAAGATATGGTAGGCAGATGGAAATGCTTAGATAAGAAGGGACTCCATTTGTAAATATGACTAAGGTCAGAATAATTTTTTCCTGATCCAACTTGATTTGTATAGCATAGTGACCTTTGACCTATATTTGAATGTTGCATTTGTCTTTTAGTTGAATTAATTTTGGTCTAGTAGTTATAAAAACAAAAGGAAAGGCAATCATGTATTTTAATTTCCTTCATTAAGGCTTCATCTTCCGATCGCATTCAATTTGATTAATGTATTCAAAATTTCATGTAATTGTGGTTCAGTAAATTTCATAAAAGAAGTTTTTTTTCTTAAAAACTGTGAATCAGTTTTACAACATAGCTATTGATCTGAGGTTGATTTCCAAGTTAGATTTTTAAACGTAAGTAGTATGCTATGTCTATTTCTAGAGTTGGAGAGATGGAGTGGGGATGTTTTATCTGTGGGGATACATTTATCCCAGGAAACTGTCAGACGATTGTGGCATAAAAAGAAGTGAGGTGGTCCGCGTGCTTCTTCAGTGTCCATCACAGCACTGACCACTGTTGTGTTCTGCAGAGTTTGTGTTCTGGTGCCCCCTCCTCAGCTGATGCTTCTGATACTCAGTGACTTTGATTGACCTTATTCACCCAGTGTTTAAAATTTAAGTTTCCCATGTTTGAACATGAGTTTTCATATAAGATCCGTATTTCTTACTTCTCTCGGAAAAGAACATATGCCATTTCCTGAGAGTAGCTATGGCTCCCTTAATGGAAGATGGGCTTACTCTAAGTCAGTGTGGTCCCATCTTTCTTTCCCTTTTGCTTATGAACACTGAGGCTGAATTTAATTTACTATTTATTATCCTATATGAGACTTGATCATTCATTGACACTATATTCCTGGGCCCTGGAGGCATTCTACTCTGTAAATCCTTCTGACAAAGGTTGATCAGTTGCAGGTGAGATATGCTGGGGATCCCTAATGTTCCCTCATCATACAGGCTGTGTTCCCTGAGGCATTCCTGTGGATACAGTGTGAGCTGGTAGAAGAGAAATTATAGCTTCAGAAAATTTCTGTTTGCTTCTTATGATGCATCCCTTTCTAATTTTATTAAACTTACATGTGTATGTTCCATCTCCCTTTGAAGACTGTAAGCTCCTTGAGAACTTACGTATCTCCTTCATTTTTGATGTCCTGAGGACTTCAATAAAGAATCTAGCACGTTTAGCCACTACACTCCTGTCCCAGTCTTTGCTATCCCATAGACGTTAGTCCACCAAACTCCTCTGTCCATGGGATTCTCCAGGCAAGAAGATGAGTGGTTGCTATCCCTTCCTTCAGAGGATCTTTCTGACCCAGGGATCGAACCTGCATCTCTTATGTCTCCTGCATTAGTAGGCAGGTTCTTTACCACTAGCTCCAAGCGGGAAGCCCAAATGTTCAAGGAAAATACATTTTATAAAAATAAATCTCTCTCTCTCTTTTTTTTTTTTTTAGGAAAAGCATTGGCAACTTGAAAACTGGTTTTCTGTCCCTAAAAGAGACACTAATTTAATGGGAAATAAGATTCAAGAGAAAAGCATAAAGGAAATGCCTTTATTTTCTAAGGAGGAATCATGTTTAGACCCATCAAAACATTCGCTACTTGATAAGAAACCATACAGGTTAGTACATCTTCCCTGTAAAGGGTAAAATTGGCCCCCAGTTCCTTCTATGCTCTGTGGAATGTCTAATGACTACCTCAGGATTTCGCTCACATTCTGATCATTGGTAGATGTGCGTGTGTGTGGCAGAGGGAGAGCTTATATTCTCAGGCTGGTGTCTGATTCTTACTTCCTGTCTCTTTGTAATGACTGATTTCTATCCTCTCTTCTAGTCTTCTGTGTCTACTCCATCATCAACCTAATTTTGGAAATAACCCTTTTCTTCAAAAGCAATATATGTGTGTATGTATGTACGTGTCTATCTAGCTAGCTACCTCTCTTAGAATGTATGTCAGATTTTACTTCCGGTGTTGGTAAGGCGCACAGAGATTTGTGGGCTTCCCAGGTGTTTCAGTGGTAAAGAATCCACCTTTCCATGCAAGAGCTGCAGGAGACGAAGGTTCGATCCCTAGGTCAGGAAGATCCCTGGAGTAGGAAATGGCAACCCAGTCCAGTATGCTTGCCTAGAGAATCCCATGGACACAGGAGCCTGGCAGGCTATAGTCTATAGATTCAAAAAAAAGTTGGACATGACTGAGCATGCCTGCACTCACAGAGGTTTATGTGACAGAAGTTCAAAGAGCTTAACTTTGAATATTGAACATCACTCTCATTCTACGACTTCTAGTCTTTCCTTCCTGCTGTTCAGCCATTCATCTCTTCTGCCACTCAGATGGATCTCATTCTTACATTCTTCTAACTCTCTAATGCCAGGCAGTGTTAACTGTTTTTTGTTGTTGTTGTTGTTGTTGTTGGTTTGTTTTCTATATTCTTGCTAACTCATGGTCTCATAATTTCATCTTTTGCATTAAACAATTTTTTTTAAGAAAACAATTTTATTCATTGTATTTTCTTTGATACAGTTGGCATTTCTATTACCATGTGACTCTATTATTTTTTAAAGCTCTATAGGAAAATTGCATAGAAAGTAGAGAGTTCATACATACTCTGCCCTCAGCCCATACAGTGTCAAATGTTAGTGGGGTACATTTGTGACAATCCATGAACCAATACTGATACTTTATTATTAACTAAAGTCCATAGTTCACATTTAGAGGGTAAAGTTGAGCATTCTCTGATGACACTACCCAGAGACCTCCGCCTTGCACTTTTCTAAATTAATGCATTCTTTGACCAAACTCTTGGGACTCAACCCCACCAGTTGGGCTTTTTCTGTTCTAGTCTCCTCACACTGGCAGCCTTGCCTCTTGCATAACTTCCCTTGGGTTAACTTCTGCTTGGCCAATAGGAAACCCGCACATCCTTCCCACCCCAGCTCCTCGACAGTCACTCCTCCTCCTGCTCACTGGGGCAGTTTCAGTCGTAGTAGACCTTTTCAGATATTAATTCACTGGCCCACTGTGTCCCTCTAAGGGTTATCCCGGGCAGCAGATGTTTAGCTTTTTGCATGGCTTATGTGAATGGAAGCTAAAACTGAGGGGAAGAGTCCCTCCTCTTCCATGAGGGTGGGACTCAGTCCTTACCTGTGACTCTTTCCAGTGAAAGTCTCTCTTAGAATTTCTGCATCCTTAGTCTTTTTTTGTCGTAGAGTGGTGGTTAGTCTGAGCATCACAAGATCAGTTTTGGAGCCACCTTCCTGACAAAGGGGGCGAGCACAAGGAATTGATCTAGCACCTCACTTTGAAATGTGGGAATGCTGTCTATCTCTTAATTAATTAATTATTTTGCTTTCAGACCTTTGGGACCTCTGTTGATAAGGAGGTAGGAGGAAAAAAAAATTCCCTTTTAAACATCCTGTTACACTAAATTACCCTTTGGTATTTGTTCTTCCATTTCCTTGAATTATGGCTTGCTAAAATGTCAAGTGGCATTTTGCTTTTAGGCAGGAGAATCTTTCAATAGAGAAATATAGCATGACTGATCCTGTACAAGAATAGAATGCTGAGAATGGAAAACTTGGTGTATGGTAAAATGCCCCCACCTAGCCACCCAACTTAATCAGGAAATAAAGTTACCCCAGGGTAACACCAATTGATCATTATTTCTCTTTCTGTGACACTTCCAGAAGAGTGAATCCAAATGTCCACAGATTCTTATTTATTTCAGCCAAATACTAATTTTCCCATTCCTTACGACAGTCTCAGTTATTTAATTTTAATCAACCTTTCCTTAGAGTTCAAAATTAGCCTTTTGAAGTCTTTACTTCTTTTCGGACTTCTGTCTCATCTTATTGCCTTTCCTGTTGTCCCATGATACTCATCTTCTGAAAATCAGTGCTGATGTGTAGATACTTAAATTCACAGATTTCTCTTAAAACGAGAGCTTTGCACCTGCCGGATTAGATAAGACTACAGCAGAGAGATCCTCCTACCTTTGCTATATATTTCTGTGGGCCTTGGGAATGGTTTCTGGCGGTAAAGATCGAAGATATCCCTGTTTACTGCATCTTTTCAAGTGACAATATGAAATATCTGTGATCTTTAAAACTTCTGCCTGTAATTCAAATGGGTAGTTGGCATAATTTAAAAAATTTGTAGTAAAGAGATAGTAAAGAATAATGCCATTTTGAAATTTTTGAACTAATTGGAAGAAAAAAATTAAAAACATATTCTTAGAATTGACTTGGCAAGTACAGCCCTGACTTCACCCAGAAACAGTTCATGAATCCTATGGAGAAAACCTACAAATGCTATACAGCTGTCAGATGTAAAGTATCTTTTGTGGTCTTCATCCAGTATTGAAGAGATTATAGATTACCTTTTACCTAGGAAAATATTATTCTGGAGAATGTGCCCTATTCCTAATCAGATCAGGAAATCCAAAGAGAAATCATTCCAGTTCTCTTCTATATGCAAAGTATGAAAGAAAAGTAAATACATGAAAGAATTTAGAGAGACTAAAAGGGGGAAAAGCACATTTGGGTATGCAGGTGGGGAGATGTTTAAATGGAGAGGGAGGAAAATAAGAGAGATAGAGATACAAAAAGAAAAAGCCAATAGGAAATAGAAGAAGCAGGAATAGTGAAGGAAAACATTAAATCATGTAAAGCCATGTTCTCACCTTAACTCCTAAGATTCTCTTTCCAGGATAAAATCTTTGCATTTATTATATTCTGTCTTATACATAAACATCAGTGTTCCATTGACTTAAGATATTTTATGATATTATGTGTCAGAAGAAGGTAGGTGGTAAAATGTCATCTTCAATTTAAACCTGAGGAGATGAATGAAGATGAGTATGGAGTTATGGAGTTTAACAGAGAATAGGAAGGTCTAATGCTTAGTTAACAATTAACCCAAAGAAATAGATTTTCCCTTTCTGTAGTTTCTACTAAAGTCATATTACCATCAGAAAATGGAAAAAAAATAAAATGACTAGAAAGATAAAATACAGAAACAAAACCACAGTGTACATGCATTTTTCTTAATGTATGGCAATATTTGGTTTCTGGACTCACACGAAAGTACTCTAATCTAGATAAATTACAGATAAAATGAATAATTTAGGCAATATAACCTTAGAATATTTCTTTATCATGAATATAATGCATGTCCATTAGGAGAAAAATTGGAAATACAAATAAGCAAGACGAAAAAGATGAAAATAAATCATTAACAGCAAAACCACCACTAACACTTAGGCATTTCACGCTTCAGGTCTTGTTCTGAGCATGCTACAGCAACTAAACAAATATGCATCTTATAAAAATGAGGATGTAGTACACATAGTTTGTAACCTGTTTTACAACCTAAAAAACATACAGGTAGTACATTTCTATGTTATTTAATATGAGTGTCCCCAGATATCAATATTTGTGACAACTCCTTAGGAATTATTACGTAGCTTTCTAAACATTCTCTTCTTTTAAATATCTAAACTGTGTACAAGTTTTAACTGGGAACGTTTCTTTAAATACCTTCATGCATACGTGTTAGAATACCTGACCACATTCATCATTAGAATAAATTATTTGAAACGGAGATGTTGAGTCAAAGTTTTAAAGGTCTCTGAGTCTTGCTAAATTGCTGTCCCAATGATGTGTGGGCTCTACCACCAGCAGGAAAGGGAAATGACTGTGTCTGAACCAACACTGCATGTTGTCATTGTCTTAAAATTGTTGCTCTGATAGACTGTCAGTGTTTTAAGTTGGACTTTTAAATTATTTGTGAGAATAAACATTTTTCACATGTTTATTAATCTTTAATAATTCAGTAACAAATTTGAAAGAGGTATGTGATGTCTGGTAGACTAATTCCCAATCCAGCTGTAAGAGAAGCATGTTCCAGCTATATCTTGAATAAACCCTATAGGCTATACTCACGATCGTACAGATAGCCTTCTCTGTTATTGAACCACTCTTCATTATAGAATGACTCTAATGGTAAGTCAGACCTATCCATCTGAACACACTCTGATCCTTCTTTATTCTTATGCTAGGGCAACAAAGAGCACTCTGTCTTTGGAGTGCTCCAGAGCACTCCGTCTTCTATGATCTCACACATTTTTCTTTGGCTACCATTAAAAAAATATTTATGGTGAAAGGATTATTTATTAGAAGCCAGGGTAAAAGAATTAGTTGAGAAATGAAACATAAATTTCCATTAATTTCTCAGTAAGTTTGTATAAAACAGAAGGCACACTTACTGATTCTTAAACATATGAGATGATTATGTACTAAAGTCCATATTATTATTAGAGGGTAACTGATAGTATTGTTTGTATGCTTAATTTTCTAATTATTCTGCCAGCAGAGCTTATGTGGGAAAATAGGAGTAATTGTAAATATAAATAATTTAAATATAAGATTAAAAAAGAATATTAGAACTGACTGCATACACAGGTGCTTAGTCGTGTCCGACTATGTGTGACCTTATGGACCGTAGCCCACCAGACTCCTCTGTCCATGAGATTCTTCATGCAAGAATACCAGAGTGGGTTGCCATGCCCTCCTCCAGGGTATGTTCCCAATCCAGGGATCAAATCATCTCCTGCATCGGCAGGCAGGTTCTTTACTGCTGAGCCATTGGAGAAGCCCCAGAACTGACTTTTGGGAATATTGGAACACCTAATTTGAGTGGTAAATATTGTATTATTCTGTCCTAGAGTCATAGTAGTCAATACTTATTGAGCTCTTACTGTATGCCAGGCGTTGTTCTAAGGTTTTTATGGTTTAGCTCATTTAATTGTCACTATAATCCTTGGCTATGTATGGGTGTGAGAGTTGGAGCCTAAAGAAAGCTGAGAGCTGAAGAATTGAAGTTTTTGATCTGTGGTGTTGGAGAAGACTCTTGAGAGTCCCTTGGACTGCAAGGAGATCCAACCAGTCCATCCTAAAGGAAATCAACCCTGAATATTCATTGGAAGGACTGATGCTGAAGCTGAAGCTCCAATACTTTGGCCACCTGATGTGAAGAGCTGACTTATTGGAAAAGACCCTGATGCTGGGAAAGATTGAAGAGAAGGGGACACAAGTGGATGAGATGGTTGGACGGCATCACCAACACAATGGACATGAGTTTGAGCAAGCTCTAGGAGTTGGTGATGGGGAGGGAAGCCTGGTGTGCTGCAGTCCATGGGGCTGTAAAGAGTCGGACATGACTGAGCAACTAACTGAACAGAACTGAACTGATAATCCTTGGTGGTATCCACAGTTGTAATCCCCATTTCATAACTAGGAAAGCAAGACAGAAAAAAGTTAAGTGACTTACACAACCCATAAGAGGTGAGCCAGGGACCCCAAAGCAGGCTCCAGAGTCAATACGCTTTGCTGTTGCTCTATTCTGCCTGTGCAACGATCAACATGTGACAGTACTGAAATTTTGTTGGTCTCTGAGTCAAGTGATCAAATGTTTTGTTAAGCACCTGCTATGGGTAAGCAACTACTCTAGGCACCTTCACTTCCTTTAATGCCCAATAGGGCACTTGGGAACTTGACACTCATCATTCCTCCCTTGTACAACCAGCACTGAGAGATGGGAAATATGGTCTCTCCTTCTCATAGAATTGATGGCGAGGATACCAGAGTCCATAGTAGGCCCTCATCTTGCATCACCCCATAAGACATTTTTGCAAAAGTTTTAAACTCTATCTATACTCTTTATTAGCTTCCCAGGTAGAGAACCCCCAGGCTAGTGGTAAAGAATCACCACTTCCCCCGCCCCCAGACAATGCAGGAGATCCAAGAGATGTGGGTTCAATTCTTGGTTCAGGATGATCCCCTGGAGAAGGAAATGGCAACCCACTCCAGTATTCTGGCCTGGAGAATCCCATGGACAGAGAAGCCTGGCAGGTTACAGTCCATAGGGTTGCGAAGAGTTGAACACGACTGGAGGGACCAGCACATGCACACATTCTCTTTATTTGGCTTCCGAGGTGGCTCAGTGGTAAAGAATTTGCCTACCATTGCAGGTGAGGTGAGTTCAAACGCTGGGTCAGGAAGATCCCCTGGAGGAGGAAATGGAAACCCATTCGAATATTCTTGCCTGGAGAATTCCATGGACAGAGGAGCTTATAGCCTAACAGGCTACAATCCATAGGACTGCAAAGAGTCAGACATGACTGAGCATGCACACCCGCATGCTGTTTATTACATCCTTTAGCTTCTTTGTATTTGTCTACTAGGAATACTGGAAACTTACATTTTCATAGTCACCGTTTTCCCAGAAGTCAAATGTCTTTGCAAATGAAGCAATAGGTTGGCCTTTGTGGTTTGGGGGAAAATTTCTACCTACCTTCAGTCTTTTGGATGGCAAAGATTTCCTTTAAAAAAGTTATAATTCCAAATAATTTATGTAGATACTCCCCCCAATCAAGGAAGTAGAGCTTAACTTTCCTCTTTATCTGCCTTCAGAGAGTATTGTGTAGACATTAAAGGAAAAAGTAACTTTGCTGAGACCTGGCAAGCAACCTTGGCCAGTTGATAAAGTTTACATCAAACAGTGGTAAGTCAGGTCAATAGCATGTGCCCTTGATAAACTGTGGGCTTCCCTGTGGCTTAGTTAGTAAGGAATCTGCCTTCAATGTGGGAGACCTGGATTCGATCCCTGGGTTGGGAAGATCCCCTGGAGAAGGGAAAGGCTACTCACTCCAGTATTCTGGCCTGGAGAATTCCATGGACTGTATAGTCCATGGGGTCAAAAAGAGTCTGATAGGACTGAACGACTTTCACTTTCACTTTGATAAGCGGTAATGAACATAACACTTCACCTCTCTGATCTTTCTTCCAACAACTCATAATCCCCAGCTAAGCATTAGTAAAGCATCAGACAAACCCAAATTGAAGGAGATTCTACCAAAAAACTGACAGGTGTTTCTTAAACCTGTCAAGGTCATCTAAAACAAGCAAAATCTGAGAAATTGTTTTATACCAGAGGAAACTAAGGATTCAGAAAATTAATGTAATGTGGGATCCTGGGACAGGAAAAGAGCAGTTAGAAAAAATGGGAATCCTAATAAAATACTACTAATAATGTACCAGTCTTGATTTTGAAATTGTGACAAATGGTAATATAAGATGTTAACAATAGGGAAAATTGGGTGAAGGGGTTCCAGAACTCTCTACTGTCTTTATAAATTTTCTGTTAATCTATAACTACTCTACAATGGAAATTTTACTCTTAAGCTCATTAAATTTGAGAGATAAAGTCAACTAGGATAGAGGAAAAGGAAGGAGGGAAATTAACATTTATTGAATACTATTATTTATTAGACACATCACTCAGCATTCATCCTTCTTACCTCCTTTAACACCACAATAAGAATTACATGCAGAGCGGGAAATTGAGGCTGAGAGGATAAGAAACATCTCAAGGGTCTATTAAAAAGTGAAAGTGTTAATCACTCAGTCGTGTCCAACTCTGCGACCCTGGGGACTGTAGACTGCCAGGCTCCTCTGTCCATGGAATTCTCCAGATCAGAATACAGGAGTGGGTTGCCATTCCTTTCTCCAGGGAATCTTTCCAGTCCAGGGATCGAACGTGTGTCTCCTGCATTGCAGGCAGATTATTTACCATTTGAGCCACCAGGGAAGCCCCAGAGTTCTATAGCTGTTCAGTATGTAACAAAATTGGGAATAAAGATTAGAAGGCGGAGTAGTAATCACAAGGGTTAAAGGATGCAAAGAAAGGAGGCAGAAGGAAGAGGGCAGTCCCTGTGACTCTCAACAATTTTGTGAAAATAGGGATGTTTTCTGACCAGACACTTTCCAAGAAAATAATAATTTTTGGCAACATGACTTGTAGCTGTTAAGGCTGAGGTCTATGACAGTAAATGTTAAATATATTTGAAATCATTTCCTGTTTGCTGACTGGAATTATATACCACCATGTAATGGTTTTACTTCCTGTATTTTATTGATAAAAACTTTTTCTGTGGATTCAAGCTAATCTAAACTTTTCATGTAGATTCATATGACAAGCCTCAAAAATACTGAGTTATTTTTTTCTTTTTGCATTTTGGATACCATAAGTGAAGATGCAGGCATAACGATGGATAAAAGAACTTTTGATCAATAACACTAATTAGCCCATATAATTTACACATAGGGCAAGGATAGTGTGCATTTCTGTGACATTTTCTTCTGAGGACGGGACCTTGGCTTAATTGACTCTCCTTCTGGGACCTTTGCTTAACTGACTTCTCCTTCTCTGTGACTCTTCCTCTTTTATACCATCACCTGGCTAGGCCTTTTACTCAAAGATGTAACTTGATTAGTGTAAACAAATGTCACTACTTAAGTCCACAGGATAGAGATTTTTGTTGTTGTTGTTAAAAGTGTATATTTACAGCCAGAAAGTGTCTGTTCATCCTTTGTGGTTGATTTTTATTTCATCATAAATTATTTTCTTCCAGTGTCAGACCTTCAGAAGTCATAAACTTAGGTGTGAAATATATGGAAAGAAATGTTTATAAGAAAAAAACACATGACCTTTACAATGGTGGAATTATACAAAAATCATGCAGTAAGTTATCACTGTTGATACATTTTTATTATGTTATTATTTTATAGATTGTCACAAAGAAAACAAATAACTATGCTATGTGCCAGGAGTATTGGTGGTGGTGGTTTAGTCACTAAGTTGTGACCAACTCTTGCAGCCCCCAGTGGACTGTTGTTTGCCAGACTTCTCTGTCCATGGGATTTCCCATCCAAGAATACTGGAGTAGGTTGCCATTTCCTTCCCCAGGGGATCTTCTTGACTCGGATTGAACCAGGAATGTTGGTATTTCATAATAAACCTGAATAAGGTCTTGTGATCTCCACTGAATAAAGGGAAGACAAAGAGGCTCAGAGATGCTGAGTGACTTCTCCAAGCCTTCACAATCAACAAGTGGCAGAAGTGTAAAGTCTAAGCCAGAAAACATGTGGAAAGTGCCCAGTATAGTTTCCAAAATAGAGTTGGCACTGAAATGTTAATTTTCTCCCCTAAGTGTTTAAAAGATAAAAATAAAAGTAAAACTTTCTTTTCTCTCAGAAAGCCCCAAACTACACAGAACAGTGTATTTTTTTTTTTTTTTTTAGTTTTGGCAGACTAGATAAAGAATTATTTTAAAAACTAATTAAAACAAAAGATTGTTATCATACTGAAGTGTATTATTTAGAAGAGTAGTGAGAATCATTCTGGAAGCTCCATCATATAACAAGAATATTTCACTCACTACAAATCTTTTGTCACCTTATGTCCAAGGGGGTGCTGCACTTTCATAGAGCAAATATGCTAATTTCTGTTGAAATTTTTGCTGTCAAAAGATACATTATTATTTGTTAATATTCAATGCATATTTATAAACTAATCTGCTCCATAGGGGTTTTGCCAAGATTACATGAAATAATTATATGTGAAGCACTTAGTGCTTGGCATATTATAAAAACTCAATACAATTGTATTACTAATATTATTAATTATTATTAGTATTATACCTTGGAGCACAACTTTTGGAATGATATATGTTTGAGTAGATGTCCAAAGTCTGCCATTTACCAATGATGCTTTACAGGTTGTGAATATTTCTCCTTTGGTTTGACATACACTTGTTCTCAAAGTATGTTCTCTGGTCTACCAGAATTAGCATCACTGGAAACTTAGAAAAGTAAATTCTGGGGCCCTATGCCCACACACTGGAGAAGGAAATGGCAACCCACTCCAATATTCTTGCCTGGAAAATCCTATGGACAGAGGAGCCTGGCGGGCTCAGTCCATCAGATTGCAAACAGTCGGACATGGCTGAGCAACCAAGCCTCCCCACCCAACTAAATCAGAAACAGGAGCGGTGCAAGTCGTTTATGCTTGAACAAGCCCTGCAGATGACTCTGATATCTGGTATGGTCTGAGAATCACTGACATAGCTTGTCTCTGAGTAGATGCTGGTTACAAGACAACAGAATGACAAAAGCAGTTTTTACCCTAGAGCTAACAATCAAGAACACACAGAATCACATCTTTCTAATTAAGCATTTTTTGGCTGGGCCATGTGGCATGTGGGGTCTTAGTTCCCCAACCTGGGATCCAACTCATGGCCCCTGCAGTGGAAGCAGAAAGTCTTAACCATTGGCCTGCCAGGGAAGTGCCTAGAGTCCTGACTTGAATTAAGTTTTTGCAGACTTCTATTCCATTTGCAAGGGGCTTCCCCAGTAGCTTAGCAGGTAAAGAATCCACCTGCAATGCAGGAGACACAGGAGCCTTGGGTTCAAGCACTGGTTGGAGAGATCCCCTAGAGAAGGAAATGGCACCCAGCCCAGTATTCTTGCCTGAAAAATCCCATGGACAGAGGAGTCTGGTGAGCTATGGTCCATGGGGTTGCAAAAAGTCAGACATGTCTTAGCGACTAAGCACACAAGGATTCCATTATCCATTTATCCCATGAAGCAAAAAAAAAAAAAAAAAACTTTCCACTCCGTCCAAGACTGTGCTTGTAAAGCCACAGTTACAAGTCTTCCTTCTCATTATCTCATCATGTGAATCATAGATATACTAACACAGCCCTGGTTTACATTATAGCACAATGAAATTGTACCTGCATATTCAAAATTTTAGATATGTTGTTAAATTAAATACTGGAAAATAGGTTTCACCTCACAAAGCCTGCACTTTTCTTGCAGAAAAAAAGAGAAACGGGTTTTTTTCCAAAATTGCAGAATACTCATTTTCAAGGGAAGATCACAAAAGAATACAAAATGAAAAATAAATGAATGGGGAGTCTTGAGTTTCTTTTCGTCCCTTTGAATAAAAGGACCATGGCTTTATCTTGAACAGCTGTGTTTACAGGGTTTGCTGATCACTGCAGCTGTACCAGCTGAGTAACAGGAAGGTTAAATTAAAAAAAAAAAAGAAGAAGTTAACTTGGAAATGTGCTAGCTCTTTCTGAGGAATTAATGATATTGTACTTTTTTTTTTTCCCATCCTCCGTTAAAACCTGCTGTTGTGAAGGCAGCTTCAGGTCATTAAGCATTGGAACGTTGAAAGAGCTACCTGAAGTGAATAAACCAGCTTTTCTTCTAGACCCTGAGAAATACTTTAGGGAAGGCCCAGAGGAGCAGTGTCCCCAAATTCCAGAGTTTCCATCACTTTCTGAAAGTAAGTCCTCAACCACTGTACCACTTCCATCCTTTCTCCCCAGGAAACTCAACCGATTAAGAAAACAAAATGGAGAAACATGAAGGTAACACATGTTCGCCTTGTAGATGGGCAGTGAAATGAAGTGTGGTTTGACTGTTAAGATTTATAGCTTAGTTGCTGGTCAGTGCTCACAGAAAGGACAGCTAATGGGCTGAAATACATAAAAGGAATATTTTTATTTTGCCACTTTTCTGAAGTCAGAAAGCCATAAATAATATGATTCTGCTATGAATGAGAACCCTTCCCCCCCCCGCCAATAATCTGAATTTTCAAATCTGATATCAGAGAAAGAGACATCCTAAGGCTGCTTCTGAACAGAATCTCTGACAATCTGGGTTTGTTCTTTTCATGTGAAACTCTATAAATGGCGGCTACTTAAATTGTATTGTCTTAGAGCCTTCCAGCTGCAATGCTAGGCTAATGGGATGAGAGGAAAAGAAAGCTTATCTTAGAACATAGAAGTGAATGGTCTCTGAACATTTGGAAACAAGATGTGCAAAAGAATGCTCTATTTTTTTTCAGATTGTTATAGGCTTCCAAGTTTCTAAGAACTTAAAGAGTAATTCTGTACAAACATCCTACCCGCAAAGAGGGACACAACGGGAGTGCAGGCGATACAACCTGCTACTCGGCGAGGCACGCGGAAAGCATATGGACACCGCAGGGAACTCATTTAAAATAATTAATGAAAAGAGACATTTTCAGCTTGTAGTAGTCAAAAGATCAGAACTGCACTCTAACCATCTGAGATCTGTGGTTTTAAACTTTTCAAATCCTCTGAGATTGGGGTTCAATCCTTGAGAAATAATAACCCTTGTAGGAAGGAGGCGTTTATGCTTACACTTGAGGAAGTTTAAGCCTCTTGTCTCTGCTTGCTTCCCTATTACAGCTGGTCAACATTTGTTTGTTTGTTTTTTTTTAATTCCACTTGAAAGCAAGGTACAGCTGCCATTCCTCACCACTGTATTTCCACTCTAGTTATTATCAGCTTCCTTTGCTTTTTCTCAGTTTCTCTTTTCTAAATCTAGCATTTATTTGCTCTCAGGAGGATCATCTATGATACCTGCTCATTTCCTTTTAAAAACATGAATCCATAAATGGTAGGGCTTTAAATAACTTTTAGTTCATCCGACAGGGCTTTCAGTCTATCAGCCAATTGCTTTTTTCCCAGGATGATTCATTTTCAAGAATAAACATGGGAGGACGTATCTTGTACTGCTGAGTCACAGGTGGAAGAGAATTTGGGGAACAGTGAGTAAGAAAAGATCCAGGGAGCCAGAACAAAGTGTAAAGGCAGTTCAGACGTAGAACATGTACCCAGGAGGAAACCAAGATGGAGCAGAGTCAGAATTGAGGCAAGAGAAATAGGAGAGGGAGAACGCAGAAACCTGAGAGCCAGGAAGTAGGAGAAAGAAATGATGAGCGCAGCAAATGATTCTCCTCAGACCCAGGAGCTCCTGTGTTTTTGAGGAGCCTTGCACATTCTGCAGCAGGAAAATTCTCCTTTGTTTTCAGACAACTGCTCCTCATGGGCAGGGAGGATGTGTAAGGGAAGGTGGGGGTGAATGACTGGTTGGAAATACCAAAAATGCAAAGAAACCTCTAACACATTTTCAAAGTTCAAAGAGAATTTTTTCTCCCAGATAACTTATATTATTTTTCCTGTAATTTCCACACAATTTAAAAAAGATGCTTTCTTTCTTTTGCTTTTCTATTTTATTCTTCAGCTTTTCTTTCTTTGCTCCCTTCTAAATATTTCTACTCATCTGCTTTCTCTGCAAGGAAAACAGTTCCTTTTTGAAAAAGTTTCATCAACTTGAGAGAGAGAAGATATAAACTATTGAGGGTGACGGAACGCATGACGCATGACACCACAAATGGCTTCTGTGGAAGCACCAGGCAAGAAGGCAGATTAAGTCTGTGCTGTGTTGTGCTTCACTCATGTCCAACCCTTGGTGATCCCATGGACTGTAGCCTGGCAGGCTCTTCTGTCCATGGGATGGAACCCAGGGATCGAATCCAGGTCTCCTGCATTGCAGGAGGATTCTTTACTGTCTGAGCCACCTGGCTGGGGCATTATGCTTCCCAGGTGGCCTTAGTGGTAAAGAACCCACCTGCTAATACAAGAGATGTAGGAGAAGCAGTTTCAATCCCTGGGTCAGGAAGAACCGCTGAAGCAGGCAATGGCCAACCCACTCCAGCATTCTTGCCTGGAGAAACCCATGGATAGAGGAGCCTGGCAGGCTATAGTCCATGGGATCCCAAAGAGTTGGATATGACTGAGGTGACTTAGCACACATGGGACATCAGAAAGAATTAGTTCAAATTTCCTCTGACTAGTAGTGTTAGTCGCTCAATCGTGTCCAACTCTTTGCGATCCCATGGACTATAGCCTGCCAGGCTCCTCTGTCCATGAGATGCTCCTGGCAAGAATACTGGAGTGGATTGCCATTCCTTTTCCCACAGAATCTTCCTGACCCAGAGACTGAACCCGGGTCTCCTGCATTGCAGGCAGATTCTTTACCATTTGAGCTACAGGGAAGACGCTGTGGACTTAAAATGGGTAGGAGTTCAAAGGGTGAGGAAGGAGAAGAGGAAGTCTAGACCAAAGAAACGTAAGGAAAAACGTAAGGAAATCAGGAGTGAAGTTGGACAGACGTCCAAATGATTTCAAGCTGGCTGCAGTGGGTGACTTCAGACAGTGTCGTGGTGGCTGAGTTTGACACAGATGAATAGAGTTGAGTTTGGAAGGTGTTGAGTTTGAGGTACTGGTGTGCTAGTTAGAAACAAAGGTCTGGAGAATGCCCCAGGATTGTAACATGCTCTGCATGACAATGGTCTTCAGCTAGCTGATACAGAAATCATGTCTGCTCATGTGTGTATTTAGCCTCCCTGGTGAATAGTGAATGCCTTCTCTGCTGGCACTTGTGCTGGATGGTGAAGGGACAGAGCTGACATGTAGAGGGACAGCCTTCAAAGTTCTTGAAGATTAGCTGGGGAAATAGATAAGGAAACAAATCATTATGTTGCAGGAAAGGGGACCTCTCCCAGGGCCTGAGAGTGGGCCCTTGTCTAATTCTCAGAAATGGATTGTCTGAAAAGACATGTGTGCTGACAAAGGAAGAGACTTTATTGGGAAGGTGTGCCCAGGTGGAGGGCAGGAGGGTAAGGGAACCCAGGAAGACGGCCTTGCCATTTGGCTCAAAGAGGTCTTATGGTAATGAGATTAATTTCCGGGTTGCCTCTGGCCAATCATTCTGACTCAAGGTCCTTCCTGGTGGCATGTGCATCACTCAGCCAAGATGAGTTCCAGTGGGAAGGATTCTGGGAGGGTGGAAGAATATACGGACTGGCGTCTCCTTTAGACCTTCCCTGTTGATGGTGGCTTGTTGGTTCCATGTTCCTTACCAGGACTTATGGTTATTATGGTGCTTGGCCAGGGTGGGTGGTTTTAGTTACTGTTTCCCCTGGCAATTATGTTTTATAGCAGAGGCTATAATAGTGGTAAGCCCTGGGCACTGTGGGACCACATGAAGATTCATACATGATTCTCCAGAGAAACCAGATCATGCCTGAGCTAAATAGTGAAAGTTAAATCAATATTATTCAGATTAAAAAAAAGGACTATATATTTCTTGCAAAGGAGCAGTGTATGCAAGGGTAAGGTGGTATGAGCAAGATGGATGGTGTGTGCTTAGGGAGCTATGTGTAGTCCCCTTTAAATGGCTGGGTTCTAGAAGGAACATGAGAATTAAGGCTAGAGAGGCAAATGGGAGCCAAAGCATAGAGCGCTTGGCTTGCTGTGTTAAGGACTTTGGTATTTATTTTACCAGAAATGAGGAGACATTGGAATGTTTCAGTCAACTGTTCTGAATTATCCCATTTTATCTCTTCTATTAATTCTTCAGTTTTTACATCAATTTGTTTTAATCATTATCCTTTTAATGATTATGATAAAGGTCACAATACTCTTTCTTGTGTCCTTTAGTTCTTCTTGGGGTACTAGGCTTCCAACTGTGATTACTTTCCTTCATTCAGAATGCCCTGCAGTATTTCTTATTATGTCTGACGGGTCTAATGGTTAATCATTTTCCAGGCTTTTTGTTTCTGAAAGATGTGTTTATTTCATTTTGTCTTTGAAAGGATATTTTCACTGGATTTAAAACTCTAGATAGTAGTATTTTAAAGATATTATATCATTGCTTCCTTGCTCCCATAGTTTCTGTTTATAAAGTTCCACTCTTCATACTATTGTTACTTCTTTGAATGTAATATTTTTTTCTGACTGTTTTAAAGGTTTTTCTCTTTATGCTTGGTTTTTGGCAACTTTATCATGCTGGGCATAAATACACTTTTCTCAGTATCTATACTGCTTGGGGTTGATAGGAATTTTTGAATGCATCTTTCTTCAATGTTGGATAATTCTCAGTTATTATCTTTATTTCTTTTCAATCACCACTTTCCAGTCCTGCTGGGATTGCTATTACACATATTTTGGACTTTAATTATATCACAAATGTTTCCTGTGTTCTTATATTTCCACTTTGTTTTCCTCTCTGGGCTTCATTTTGGATATGTTATATTGATTTATCTTTGCATTCACTAATCCTGTCTCCTTTGCAAGTCTTTTAAACCTATGATATCAGTTTCCAATGTTAGATTATATTTATATATGTGTGCATATATACATACATTCGGTTCTAAAATGCCATTTGAATCATATATATATTCTAATTCTCAGTTGAAAATTACTTATTACTTATGTTTTAAATTACTTTATGTCATCCATTTTGTCCAAATATTCTCTGTTTTCTTTAACATATTTATAATTTAAAGTCCTGGCCTGCTGACATCAATATCTGGATGATCCTTGGATCTGCTTCTAATATCTATTTTTCCTTTTTTGGTTACTGGTCACATTTTATTCCTTTCTTGCAAGTCCTATAATTTTATACATTTTCTGGTACCGTTTTTTTAATTGTATGACAGAAATTGTGTAAAAGATCTATAGGTGATGAAATTAATGTTATTTTCTTTCCTTAGTTGGGCGAACAGCATGAAGTGTGACTCATGTTAATTCAGTCAGGAACTGAGTTCAGTCAGAGCCGGGTCATGGCTGCAGTTAGACTTTGTTTACTTCCAGTTTCAAATGTTTGTTGAAGGCCTCTCACGGTAGTTAGTCATTGTCTCCTAAGCACTATAAGACTGCGGGAAATGTTCATCTGCCTCCCCAGTCCAATTCATGGTCTCCCCCTCCATCCCAGCACTCAGATTAAGTCCTGTGGGGAACCCTGGGCACGGTTACAAAGTTCCTCTGGATTTCAGTCCCCCGCATCAACCCACACAGTCATCCAAAGCTCTTCTGATTTTCCTTTCCCTTTAGAAAAGTCTCTTTGTCTGTGGCAAATCTGTTTCTTAGCAGTGCCCGGACAGGATGAATCCCCAGAGGGAAGAAAAGCTTTGGCAATCTCAGCTCACCTGAGAAGGTTCTACCATCTCATGTATTTTAATTTGATAATCTTTGTTTCCATAGCCCTCTTATGGCTTTAAGAATATCATTTCTGTAATTTACCTTTTTTTTCTTCTATCTAGTCCAGTGAGAAGGATGACCTGGGGCTACTTACATCCTACCCAGAAACAAAATTCCTTTTGAAATCTTGAAACAGGAAAATGCCATGTCCAGGTTTGCATTTTAGAAAGCTTTCTGGAAACTGTGTGGTGGATGCATTATAATGGGGCTAAACTGAAGGCAGTGGATGTATCAGAGTTGTGGGAACTTGTATGACATCAACGACCTGCTTTTCCACGTTCACTTTGCCTTTTACTAGTTGTTTATATCTGGATAAATTATATAACCTACAAATTCTCAGTTTTCTCATCTGTTGAATGGGACCAATGGTGCCTGGAGTTGTATGGATTAATTTTAGCAGTGACTAGCCATTAATAAGCATAAATGGTAACTATTATTATTTTGAAGATAAGGAGACCCCGAAAGGAAGTAACTAATTTGAGAAGTGTTGCAGAGATAAATGAAAGGATTATGTGCCCTGGTGAGATGTTAAGACATGTATGATGGCCAGGCTTCTAGCCTGGATAACTGTGTCAATAAAAGAGGCAGTTATTGAGAGAGGACTTATAGGAGGAAGAGATGGTATAGAGTTAGTTTCAGACTACGTTGAGAAGAGGTGCGTGTGGGTCATCAACCAAGGAAAGTTAGCACTTTTCCAAGAAACTGTCTATAGTAGGGAGGAAAGACAAAGACCAATAACTGAAAAGCCACTATAAGTCAGGAGAACTACAGTCAAGGCATGTTTTAGAATTAGTTTTATTTTTTAGTTCATTTTTTTCTTCTAATTTTAGATAGAATATATGCACATTGTAAAACACTGGCTAGTAAGAAGTAAAGATATTCTAAAGAACACAGCAATAGGGAGTCTAAAGAGCAGCCACTACTTCCAGGCCTGAGTTAGATGGGGGAAGATGCCCACTAGGACTGAGACCCAGACCTTGGGCGAGTGGGTTCATCCCCGTTTTATTGGATGGCAAGGTGGCAGAGCTGCAGGTGGAATTTGCAGAAATCTGTTCTCAGATTCTCTCCCATCCACAGGGGGTGCAGAACTCACTGCAGAGCCATGAAGGGGGTGAGGGAAGGCTGTCACAGGGAGGAATCACACTGGTGGCCTTCCCCTTGCCTCCTGGGGTATTATGGAAAGTCATTCACTGGATGGTGGCACACAGGTGGCTCTCTGCGGCAGTCACCTGAGAGCGTGACAAGGGAAGCTGCTGGTTCTGGAGAAGCCATACTTGCATAACAAGAGTCTGGAGCTGGAGGAGACACGAGAGGAGCTGGGTCCTGGGGAAGCCATGATTTAGGTGTCTAGGCTGGAGGAGCAGCCCTGTAGGAGGCTGGTGAGAGAAGCACCCACTTAGAGAGAAATCCACTGTCCCTCTAGTGCCCTCTAGTGACAGAGCTCAGCATCATCCCAGCTGTTAAAGGAGAGCATTTACAGGACTCTGGCCCATATCACCTGGTGCTTAGTGGTAAAGAATCTGCCTGCCAATGCAGGAGACCTAAGAGATGTAGGTTCTATTCCTGGGTCTGGAAGATCCCCTGGAGGAGGGCATGGCAACCCATTCCAGTATTCTTACCTGGAAAATCCCATGGACAGAGGAACTTAGAGGGCTACAGTTCAAGGGTGGCAAAGAGTCAGACACGGCTGAAGCGACTTAGCATGCTGGCACAGACCATTATCACACAGCAAGCAGTGAAGGGTAGAATGGGAACTGAGGAGCAAAACATTGGTAGTTGGCATAGTACCCTGTTCCCTGGCTATTCGTGCTTTTTATTCCACTCCTGTTCTTCACATTATTTGGTAACCTTTGAAATCACAGTCATTATTCCTACTAAGTTATAAGGTGTCAATGGTTATGGTTGTCTTTTGAATAAAACCTGGAAGACTCAAAGCAATAAAGATATAGTAAGGACCAAATTTCTAGCATAAGCATGGCTTCAAATCAAGACTACATTTGCTACCTGTATGACCTTGATCAGGTCAATTAAACTCTCTATGCCTTAGTTTCTTCAACTAAAAATAGGCATCATATTTGTTACCCTCCCCATAATGTTGTTGTGAACATTAGCACAGAGCCTGTCACCTAATCAAAGTTTAATATATTTTTTTAATTGATGATATTATTACATCATCAATAAATAGCTTTATGACATAGGGATTATTATTGCCCCTATTTACTATATAAAGGGTCTCTGGCATAGGCTCTATGGCATAGAAGAAGAGTTTAAATAATTTATCTAGTTTTGCATAACCAGTAAAAGGTGGATTATAGTTGAGAAGAATCCATGTTATTCAGGCAGGTGTCCATGTTATTAATATTTCTAGATGCAGCCCCTCTTGTTCAAATAGTGATGAAATCACAATTCCTGGGCAACCTATTCTTATGATGATTTATAAATCCAGCTATTTCACTTAATATTTGCCTGTTTTTATCACTTTCATTTAAAATTGTTCGTCTCCTTTTTTGTAGGAGACTATTGAATTTGAAAATTACTATTATAAATGGCACTTAAAAAATCTGTTAAAAAAATCTCAATTAAAAAATCTTAAAAAAACTCAATCACCAATATAGTCCCCCCTCCACATTATCATTACAGAGTCTACCTTAAGTCTTTGCACTGCATTTTACGTACATTCTTGAAATCTCCATAATTACAGTGTTTGGAAGGTTATTTGGGGATTGTATGATGAGAGGCATTTTGCCAGACTTACTTTCAACACTCTAAACTATTATTTTGGAACTTGGGACAGTTTTCAAACACTTCGTAACCCCCAGGTGACTTTTTAATCTTACCTACTGGGTTTTTCAGTGTTCTTCTGTATTTTCTTTCTTTCCCTTTCAAGTTGAAACATCTTTCACCATCTCTCTTTAGCTTCCAAGTTGTTCCCTGTGGGTTCTCAAACAGCTTGAAACCCCTTTTTGATATGCTTTATTCAAAAAACTGGAAGCTACTTAGAAGTGTCTCTGGGTCAGATTTTGTCAATAAATTCCCCAGAAGTCATTCAAATTGTACTTAAAACATCTTTAAAACTTCCAGGGTAGAGAAAATGCTGCATTCGTGATACCTCGGGTGAGTTGTTTTGCTGTTGTTATTGTTGTTCTGTCAAAGACAAAATGCACAGGATGAGGTAAGAGATAACTGTATTGAAGCTATTGCAAGATGAAGAATATTCACTAAAAAGGAATATCTCAAGAAAGGAAGGGGGCTTGAGCTGTTATAGAGACAGGTCAATGAATCCATGAGTCTTATCAGACTTGTGAGGAGGGTGGAGAAGGCCTTATCGCAGAAGGAGAGAGAAAAGAGTGGTTCTTTGCTGTCATCTGTTTCCAGAACATGAGAGAATGTGACTTTCTTAACTGCCTTCATGTTCTGGTTTTACAGGATTCAGGTAAGGTTCAATGTTGTTAGCCACCTCACTTTTGTTCAAGATGAATGAATACTGCTCATTGTTGGACAACCCAGAGGTGATCATGAATTCTCTGGGTGGGGCAGAACAGTGTCTAAGAAGTCTCTCTTGGGGATTCTTGCTGGCATTGCTCCAGCAAAACCAGTTGAGCCTGATGTTAGGAGGGAGTGGCAAAGGTCAGTTGTTTCTAAGCCTGGGAGGTCCTGACAAGGCAGCCTAGCGACTTGGACTGTCAGGTTTTAGCTCTCAGTTTTAGACAGATGTAAGAAGAACTGAATAAGTTTGGAGGATTGTAGTTAGATACTGAAGAAAACTAGAGGAACTGAAAAATTGGTTCAGTTCAGTTCAGTTCATTTCAGTTGCTCAGTCGCGTCCAACTCTTTACGACCCCATAAATTGCAGCACACCAGGCCTCCCTGTCCATCACCCACTCCCGGACTTCACCCAAACTCATGTCCATTGAGTCAGTGATGCCATCCAGCCATCTCATCCTCTGTCATCCCCTTCTCCTCCTGCCCCCAATCCCTCCCAGCATCAGAGTCTTTTCCAATGAGTCAACTCTTCACATCAGGTGGCCAAAGTATTGGAGTTTCAGCTTTAGCATCATTCGTTCCAAAGAACACCCAGGGCTGATCTCCTTTAGAAAGGACTGGTTGGATCTCCCTGCAGTCCAAGGCACTCTCAAGAGTCTTCTCCAACACCACAGTTCATAAGTTGGGGTTGATAATTTGTACAAGATAATAGCCTCTGACCCAGTTTGCAGGTAGGGTGCCAAAAGTGGTGTTTTCAAGGAACAGGAGCAAGTCAGTTAAAACTCTATCAGATGAGATAGAGTTTGCATATCCATGGCAACCTACAATTTACAAAGAGGGGCAAAATAGTTCAAAAATAATGAACTCAGCTAGAATCTGCCTACTCAGAAGGATATGCTAGAGTCAATACTGTCAATACTGGGTTTTCATTGCTCTCTATAGTTCTATAGGTAAGACATATACATATAAAATCCACCTTGCTTTATAATACAATCTTAAATCTAGTATCAGTAAAGAAAAAGAATCTGATATTATGGAAATCTTCTTACTTGAACAAATAATTAAATACAAGGAGAATATATTTATAGATATATTCAGTTTAAGTAAGAAATAAGAGATTTCTACATGTTATTCATTCCAGGAAATTTTAGATAACTGAAGGTCCAGATTGAGCACAAAACTCAGAGACATCTTAGAAGGAAACAAAAAATCCTTCCTATTATATCTTTGCTTACATGATAGCACCATAAATTGAGTCCTACAAAATAGAAGTCATTAACATGTAAAAAACATTTTTTAAAAGATTCAACAGATGGTTCACATCATATGTCATCAGGGAAATTCAGAGTAAAAAAGAACAATGAGTTATCACTATGCACTCATTAGAATGACCAAAATCTAGAACATTGACAGCACCAAATGCTGGTAAGTTTGTAGAGCAACCGACCAGCTATCTTCCAAAGTGGCCATACAATTTTGCATTTTCACCATGGGGAAAGAAGCTAATCTGTGAAGGTACACACTGTATGATTCTCATGATTCCTACTCTTGAGATTCTGGAAAAGGCACTGTTGTTCATCTGATATATAGTTAGTCTTCAATCAGGGGGCAAAGGGGAGATCAGATGACAAAAGATTAACTTTGCTTTATTAAAATCACTGAATCATTTTATTTTCACGAAAATGTTTGAATAGCTTCATGACCACCACATTTTTCATCATGTTTAAAACGCCTTTTGGTTATCATTATTAACAGATCTTGTTGGGCAGCCAACTATAAAATAAAGTGATCAATGTATAATGTCATCTTTCCCTGAGTAGGAACTAGAGACTGTAAATGTTTACTGATAACACTTGATGTTAATTTTTAAGAGCAGGTGCTATGGTTAGTGGATGGATATACAGATTTGTGACAAGGAAATTCACCCTTCTATACCATAACAGAGTTCCTTGGGTCTCTGGAATATAGGAATTTGAAAGTGTGAGTAGTGAGCCTGCCCCTTTACAAGCCTGGAGAATCTTCATTCATTTGTTCATTTATTCAACATATATGTATATATATATATATATATTTACCATCTTCTAAATACCAGACACAATGCTGCATGCTAAGGGTGTATGGGATATAAAGGCAGACATGGTCTGTGCACTTATTGAATTTATCACCTAGGAGCAATAACTAAATAACTGAATATAAGAAGGTACATTTGGATAGTGATATTGATAAAAGGCGGCTTCCCAGGTGGTGCTTGTGGTAAAGAATCCACCTGCCAATGCAAGAGATGTAAGAGATGCGAGTTCGATGCCTGGGTTGGGAAGATCTTCTGGAGGAGGGCATGGTAACCCACTCCAGTATTCTAGGCTGAAAAATCCCATGGACAGAGGAGCCTGGCAGGCTACATAGGGTTACAAAGAGTCAGACACGACTGAAGCGACTTAGCATGCACACATTAACAAATGGTATGAAGAAAATAAAGCAAGATAATGTGATGGGATGTGACTAGATACAGCATCAGTGAAAGTTTCTCTGATTGTTGAGCTGAATCCTGAAAGATAGGAGGAAATAGTTCTTCAAACAATTGGGGGCGGGATACTCCAAGGATGGGAACAGAAGTGTAAAGCTACTGAGGTGGGGACAATGTTGGTGTATTCTAGGGACAGAAATGTCAGTTTTGCTGGAGCAGAGTGAGAGAGATGCTTGTAGGGGGCATGAGATGAGGGTGGAGAGGGTTAGGTATCAGGTCACATGGGGCCATGTAGCCTGGGCAATAAACCTGGGTTAATTTTAAATGTGAAGGAAGTCTTAGAAGGCTTAAAGATGGAATGTGACCCAATGAATCCAAATACATTGGCTGTTACTAATTCTTCTGAGTGACCCACTCACCAAGATTACAAGTAAGTTGTTGGACCCAAGGGACAAGAAGTTTGAGGCTTGAGGTTCTACATGACACCTATATGGGAACTTGAAGGTGCTTTAAGATAAGCTGCATGTTTGAATAAATATAAATTTTCTTTACAAGGAGTATCTGACAGATTCCAGTCACAAATCACAGGAACCTTGATAAATAGTCTATTTGTCTCCATAAGAACACTTCATCCTTCACAACTGTTCTACCTTAAACAACACACTTCATGGCAAGTGTATCCGTCAGGGTTCAGGGAAGTCAAACTAGCAGGTCCATATATTGAAATTTATGACAAGGAATCACCTTATGGGGTTGTGAGGTCTGGTGCAGCAAGTCCAAGAAGAGTAGGGCTGAGTGAGGAAGGAAGCTTATGGGTAGACTGAGCACAGGCTAAAGCTGTCATCCACAGCAGTTAAAACAGGAAGAGCATGGAACTCCGTGGGCACAAGCAGAAGCCTTTGTCCAGTATGCTGGCATTTCTTTTCTCTCATAAGGAAGCCTCAGTCCTGCTTTTGAGGTCTTCTAACTGGCTAAGTCTTGCTTTCCCAAATTATCCAGGATAATCTCCCTACTAAGAGTCCATTGATTAGGGACTTTATATTGGCAAAATTTCTTCAGAGCAACACCTAGATTAGTGTTTGATTGTATAACTGAGAAGAGTCTTCAGAAGTCTGTAATGAAAACGAGTCATCACAGCAAGGTTAAAGATACTCTTTTATAATCTTAAAGAGGTTCAATAAATGGATAATGGTTTCTTACATGTATCGTAATCCATGGCAGACTCACTCATATGCAAACATTATGCCATGAATCCAGCAGGTGTTGTTACTCTGAGGAGCGAGATGAATTGAGGACCATTATTCATTTAGAATGTATTAGGTTAATGATGTGACTTTTGCCACATATAGGAGCTTGTCAGTGAAGTTAATGTAGGTTAAGTTATATAAGTTTTATCCACAAACACCCCTGTGAATATTAGGAGTTACTAATCACTATGGTGGCTCAGATGGTAAAGAATCCATCTGCAATGCAAGAGACTGGGGTTCAAGCCATGGGTCAGGAAGATCGCCTGGAGAAGAGAATGGCAACTCATTTCAGTATTCTTGCCTGGAAAATCCCATGGACAGAGGAGCCTGGTGGGCTACAGTCCAGGGGAGCGCAAAGGGTTGGGCACAGTTGAGCGACTAACCCTTGCCTTACCTTATCACTTCATGGCAAATAGACAGGAAAAATGTGAGAACACTGCAGATTTCATTTTCTTGGGCTCCAAAATGTGGATGGTGACTGCAGCCACGAAATTAAGAGACGCCTGCTCCTTGGAAGAATAGCTATGTCAAACTTAGTGTTTTAAGAAGCAGAGACATCACTTTGCTGACAAAGTTCCATATAGTCAAAGCTATGGTTTTTCCCGTAGTCACGTATGGATGTGAATGTTGGACCGTAAAGAAGGTTGTGCACCGAAGAATTGACGCTTTCGAACTGTGGTGCTGGAGAAGACTTTGAGAGTCCCTTGGACAGCAAGGAGATCAAACCAGTCAATCCTAAAGGAAATCAGTCCTGAATATTCATTGGAAGGACTGATGCTGAAGCTGAAGCTCCAATACTTTGGCCACCTGATGTGAAGAGCTGACTCACTGGAAAAGACCCTGATGCTGGGGAAAATTGAGGTCAAGAGGAGAAGAGGGCAACAGAGGATGAGATGGTTGGATGGCATCACTGACTCAATGAACATGAGTTTGGTCAAACTCAGGGAGATAGTGATGGATAGAAAAGCCTGCCATTCTGCAGTTCATGGGGTCACAAAGAGTCAGAGGCAACTTAACAACTGAAAAACAGCAACAACAAGGAGTTTTAGGGTGTTCTGGGTAAGGAGAGGAAGTCAGGTTGCAAGCAGGGATCATTTCCAGGTAAACATTTCAGGTGCCTTTTGTAAAAGAAATCTGAAGATGAAAAGGACTCAGCTCTACAAAGCTTCCAGTAATCTGTTGAGATTTATTTTCTCATTCTAAATACATAGCCACTTTTATGAATAATTTTGTATTTGTAATTTTTTGTTCATTTTCTTAAAGAAAACTCTCCAAATTGTAAGCTCCAGGCCCAGGAAATAGGTATCCAGCCTTGCATATGAATTTTTTATCATTTGTTTTTTAACTCAAAAATAAATAAATAAATAATCCCTGACAAGAACTTACAAAGGCCTTTTGGTTCATTATTGGTTGAATGGTCCCCCAAACCAGTCAGTTACAATGAAAGTTCCCCATCTAGTTTTGATACATCTCAGTAAAATACTAGCGTTTATTTCAGAAGCAACATTTTTGCTTTCACAGTGGTCCTCAGGAGAATTCTGAGACCTTCAGAATGCCTTGTGATGCTACAGTGCTTACCTGCAGGCACGGAGGACAGAATCAACTACGAACTGGCAGGAATCCACATCATCTTGTGTTGCTGGTATTAGGGCAGTGGAAAGTGTTTTCATTTTTAGCTTTGCTTATGAGGTAGGTCCAGGTTGCATCTTATTAACAAAATATAGGGCTTCCCTGGTGGCTCAGTGGATAAAAGTCCACCTGCCAACGCAGGGGACATGGATTCGATCCCTGGTCAGTGAAGATCCCACCTGCCTTGGGGTAACTAAGCCCAGGTGCCACAACTACTGAGCCTGTGCCCAGTAGCCCCAACCAGCTACTGAGTCCATGTGCTGCAACTGCTGAAGCCCACGCATCTAGAGCCACTGCTTTGCAGCAAGAGAAGCCACTGCAAGGAGAAACCCATGCAGCACAACTATACAGTAGCCCCCGATCGCTGCAACAAGAGAAAGCCTGCATGAAGCAGTAACTACCCAGCACAGCCAAAAATAAATAATTAACATATACACAGATTCTTATATGAAAAACAGCATATGTTCCTACTGGTCAAATATTAGAACATATAAAACATTATTCAGTAAGAATTCTCTATCCCATGATGCTGAAGTTTTCATTGGACCGGTAATCTTTTTCTTTATTTTTATTTGGGGGGTTGTTATACATTTGTATTGGTAGTACTTTTATAGTCAGAGGTTTATATAATTCTTCTACCACTTTATTTTCTAGGACAGTGACAATTAGATTCATGTTGACTGATGATAAAATGAACATGTTTCTTCATTCTCCTCTCCCTCTGCTACCACACAATTTTGTGCAATAATATGATCTTTGTGCTTCTGTTAAATTTGCTTTTGCTACTATCACTTGACTTGTTGGTTTAAGTCCTTTTTCTCTCAGCTGTTACTGAATTATCAAGAATGAAACTTCTTTCTTACTTTCCCAGTTTTTGTTAATTGTATCTGGCATTCACCTTCTAATTTGTCATCCGAGGTTATGCTGTTTTAATTTCACTTATACATTTAAATTCCCATATCTTTCAGAATTTTCCACAGTTTATTGTGACCCACACAATCAATGGCTTTGGCATAGTCAATAAAGCAGAAATAGATGTTTTTCTGGAACTCTCTTGCTTTTTCTATGATCCAGTGGATGTTGGCAATTTGATCTCTGTTTCCTCTGCCTTTTCTAAAACCAGCTTGAACATCGGAAGTTCATGGTACACGTGTTGCTGAAGTCTGGCTTGGAGAATTTTGAGCATTTCTTTACTAGCGTGTGAGATGAGTGCAATTGTGTGGTAGTTTGAGCATTCTTTGGCATTGCCTTTCTTTGGGATTGGAATGAAAACTGACCTTTTCCAGTCCTGTGGCCACTGCTGAGTTTTCCATTTGCTGGTATGTTGAGTGCCACACTTTCACAGCATTATCTTTCAGGATTTGAAATAGCTCAACTGGAATTCCATCACCTCCACTAGCTTTGTTCATAGTGATGCTTCCTAAGGCCCACTTGACTTCACATTCCAGGATGTCTGGCTCTACATGAGTGATCACACCATCATGATTATCTTGGTCGTAAGGATCTTTTTTGTACAGTTCTTCTGTGTATTCTTGCCACCTCTTCTTAATATTTTCTGCTTCTGTTAGGTCCATACAATTTCTGTCCTTTATCAAGCACATCTTTGCATGAAATGTTCCCTTGGTATCTCTAATTCTCTTGAAGAGATCTCTAGTCTTTCCCATTCTGTTCTTTTCCTCTATTTTTTTGTATTGATCGCTCCAAGGCTTTCTTATCTCTTCTTGCTATCCTTTGGAACTCTGCATTCAGATGCTTATATCCTTCGCTTTTCACTTCTCTTCTTTTCACAGCTATTTGTAAGGCCTCCCTAGACAGCCATTTTGCTTTTTTGCATTTCTTTTCCATAGGGATGGTCTTGATCCCTGTCTCCTGTACAATGTCACGAACCTCATTCCATAGTTCATCAGGCACTCTATCAGATCTAGTCCCTTAAATCTATTTCTCACTTCCTCTGTATAATCATAAGGGATTTGATTTAGGTCATACCTGACTGGTCTAGTGGTTTTCCCTACTTTCTTCAACCGAAGTCTGAATTTGGCAATAAGGAGTTCATGATCTGAGACACAGTCATCTCCTGGTCTTGTTTTTGCTGACTGTAAAGAGCTGCTCCATTTTGGCTACAAAGAATACAATCAGTCTGCTTTCAGAGTTGACCGTCTGGTGATGTCCATGTGTAGAGTCTTCTCTTGTGTTGTTGGAAGAGGATGTTTGCTATGACCAGTGCATTCTCTTGGCAAACTCTATTAGCTTTTGCCCTGCTTCATTCCATATTCCAAGGCCAAATTTGCCTGTTACTCCAGATGTTTCTTAACTTCCTACTTTTGCATTCCAGTGCCCTATAATGAAATGGGCATCTTTTTTGGGTGTTAGTTCTAAAAGGTCTTGTAGGTCTTCATAGAACCATTCAACTTCAGTTTCTTCAGAGTTACTGGTTGGGGCACAGGCTTGGATTATTGTGGTATTGAATGGTTTGCCTTGGAAATGAACAGAGATCATTCTGTCATTTTTGAGATTGCATCTCAATACTGCATTTCAGACTCTTTTGTTGACCATTATGGTTACTCCATTTCTTCTGAGGGATTCCTGCCCAAAATAGTAGATATAATGGTCATCTGAGTTACATTCACCCATTCCGGTCCATTTTAGTTCGCTGAGTCCTAGAAAGTTGATGTTCACTCTTGCCATCTCCTGTTTGACCACTTCCAATTCGCCTTGATTCATGGACCTAACATTCCAGGTTCCTATGCAATATTGCTCTTTACAGCATTGGACCTTGCTTCTATCACCAGTCGCATCCACAACTGGATGTTGTTTTTGCTTTGGCCCCATCCGTTCATTCTTTCTGGAGTTATTTCTCCACTGATCTCCAGTAGCATATTGGGCACCTACTGACCTGGGGAGTTCCTCTTTCAGTTTCCTATCATTTTGCCTTTTCATACTGTTCATGGGGTTCTCAAGGCAAGAATACTGAAGTGGTTTGCCATTCCCTTCTCCAGTGGAGCACATTCTGGCAGACCTCTCCACCATGACCCATCTGTCTTGGGTGGCCCCACATGGCATGGCTTAGTTTCATTGAGTTAGACAAGGCTGTGGTCTGTGTGATCAGATTGGCTAGTTTTCTGTGATTATGGTTTCAGTGTGTCTGCCCTCTGATGCCCTCTTGCAACACCTACCATCTCACTTGGGTTTCTCTTACCTTGAACGTGGGGTATCTCTTGACAGCTGCTCCAGCAAAGCACAGCCACTGCTCCTTACCTTGGATGAGGTTTCTCTTGAGAAATCTGGTCAGGAAGCAACAGTTAGAACTGGACATGGAACAACAGACTGATTCCAAATAGGAAAAGGAGTACGTCAAGGTTGTATATTGTCACCCTGCTTATTTAATTTATATGCAGAGTACATCATGAGAAACACTGGGCTGGAAGAAGCACAAGCTGGAATCAAGATTGACAGGAGAAATATCAATAACCTCAGATATGCAGATGACATCATCCTTATGGCAGAAAGTGAAGAGGAATTAAAAAGCCTCTTGATGAAAGTGAAAGAGGAGAGTGAAAAAGGTGGCTTAAAGCTCAACATTCAGAAAACGAAGATCATGGCATCTGGTCCCATCACTTCATGGGAAATAGATGGGGAAACAGTAGAAACAGTGTCAGACTTTATTTTTTTGGGCTCCAAAATCACTGCAGATGGTGATTGCAGCCATGAAATTAAAAGACGCTTACTCCTTGGAAGGAAAGTTATGACCAACCTAGATAGCATATTGAAAAGCAGAGACATTACTTTGCCAACAAAGGTCCGTCTAGTCAAGGCTATGGTTTTTCCAGTGGTCATGTATGGAATGTGAGAGTTGGACTGTGAAGAAAGCTGAGCACCAAAGAATTAATGCTTTTGAACTGTGATGCTGGAGAATACTCTTACAAGTCCCTTGGACTGCAATGATATCCAACCAGTCCATCCTAAAACAGACCAGCCCTGGGTGTTCATTGGAAGGACTGATGCTGAGTCTGAAACTCCAGTACTTTGGCCACCTCATGTGAAGAGTTGACTCATTGGAAAAGACCCTGATGCTGGGAGGGATTGGGGGCAGGAGGAAAAGGGGATGACAGAGGATGAGATGGCTGGATGGCATCACCGACTCGATGGACATGAGTTTGAGTGAACTCCGGGAGTTGGTGGTAGACAGGGAGGCCTGGCATGCTGCGATTCATGGGGTCGCAAAGAGTCGGACACAACTGAGCAATTGAACTGAACTGATACATTTAAATATTAAATACATTCAATGCTCACCACCATATCTATTTCCAAATTTTCCTCATTCATTTCTCAGTTTATTTTGTAGTAATTTCCTGAAAAGTACTGTTGGGAGCATTAAACCCTGAAATCCCCACATGTTGAAACTATTGGTAGTTTTCAGATTTGAAGGGCAGCTTGGATGTTTGTAATATTGATACCTCACATATTGTTTGCTTGCTTCTCTTGTGGAAGTTGCTCTGTCTATTGTCTACTGGTATTGATCGTTGCTATGAAGATATCTAATATATGACATTTATTTCTCTTCAGTTGAGTGACTAGGTCATTTAGGTTGGCTCTCAAGTGATTCTGTCTTTATCTTTAAAAATTAGTGATTTTGCTATTGTTTTTGACTATTCTGAGTCTATTATTTCTGGCACAAGGTATGTCTTTTACCCCCCTGAAAAAAACAAAAATTAGATTTTTTACTTATATCTTTTTTGCCCCCAACTCCTCTTTCCACTAGAGATATCACCAAACTCCATCTTTTCCACAATTAAAAAAAATTGTCTCAGGCCAGTAACAAGGATTGCCTGTCTCTAAGCTATACAAAACATAAAATTATACCAAGAAATATCAAATTTACCAGCAAATAAAGGGATCGGAATTTGGGAACAGTGAAGACATATTAATAAAACTGTGATTAGGTTTGGAACTAAGTTACCAAAAATGCAGAGGCAAGGTTGAAGCTTCATTGGAGCTTAAAAGTTCCAAAATACGTGCTATGGGCTGAATTGAGTTTCCCCAAATGCCTAGCCCCCAGCATCTCACAATGTGACTCTGTTTGGAGGCAAGGCTATTAAAGAGGCGATCAACAGCAGGTTGTTTCAGTATGTCAGGTTGTCTCTTATTTGAGGGTAGATTTACTATAGAATGCTTTAAAATATTTCTGCTTACATTTTCTTTCTTAAAGACTTATCCCATTTATGCTTGCTGGATCTTTTTTCCAACATCTCTCATTTCCCTCTAATTTGTTCTTTTAGATTTTCATCTTCTCATATTTGTTTTCCTCACTCGGATACTTTATGCTTCCCATTGTGTTACCAGCAGTCTGTTTTCATTTGTGGTATTTTTTTCCCCTAAGTTCTGCCAGTTGACTTTTCATCATTTCCCGTTGTGTCTTCCTCTCTTCCCTGAGTTCTTTCACTCTTGCTCTGTGATCTTCCATACAGAGATAAGCACTTTTTTCAATTTTTGAAATTTAATTTGTCTCAAAATTCTTAGTAACAATATTTGTCTACTGGCAACATGTTCCTGGTGGTGATATTCGTATTGATGAGTTTTGCTGCTCTTTTAAAAATTAGTTTTAATTTGGTTGATAATATATTTGTGTCCATGCTATGCCAGTGTTTTTTTAATTTACTCTTTTAATTAATTATCTTTATTGAGGTTGGTTTTCATAAACTTGAAATTTGTAGCAGGTCCCTGGCCGAGTGCCTGGGACGTGCAATCAGTGTGGCCTTCAAGTTTTATAACCTGTAGAGATGGTCTTCTTTTAGTGAAATATGGCCTGTAGGTGAGATTCTTTATATAGTCCTGCCTCATATGTTTCTCTGAACGACATGAGAACTTGGGGAGAGCTTTTGCTTCCAGCTTCCAGCCTTGTTCACCCCGTGTAGCATCCATAGATATAAATGAAAGATACAGTGTTTGGACCTCAGGGTGAGCCCCTCATATTTAGTGAGCCTCTCTTTGCCAGCACTTTCTGAAATGCTGCTGCTCTCTCCATACTTAGCAATTTATCTTTGTGATTTCTGTCCAGTCTCTGCTGTTTGCTGCCCTTCTTCATGGTTTGTAGCCTGCAGGTTAGGTCTACCTTGGAGTTTTGCTGAACATAGAGATTGTTTGTGAAGTTATTTCCTCTTACTTTCCTGGTTGTTCTTGTATAATATCCAAGAATAAAGAGGGCAAGATACTGACATTTACAGTTATGTTTGTATGGGAAGTGGAGAGTTTGGGTTTTCTTTTTTTTTTAAATCCAAATGTATAAAGATGCTTCAATACTGTGAGGATTTTTTAATGTTTGTGTAGTTTCTTTGTTTTGTATTTTTTGGCTTAGTATTTAAAGTGGCCCTCAGTCCAGCTCAAATATCATTCTACTTTGTATATCTTACACTTCTGTTAGATCTTTCTGAATTACTCAGTGGCTAGAAGAGCAGCTCTCTTTCTCCATACTTGTATTTACTTTGTCCCCTGTAGTTGGCTTTCCTTTTCTCCCTTGCAAATTTTTCCTCATCTCCATAGTCCTTGCTATCAGTGATAATTCTTTCTGGGCCTCAGGGTCTATCTCAAATAGCATCCAATTCTTAAAATCTTTTCTCTGATCTGTGTGTATTGTTACAACCTCATCATGTGTTTAACCACCATTTACACTGCTCATATTTTCTTAGAGCAGATCCTATTCTAGATGATATTTGGTTATTTGGCTACAGCTCCCACTTTCTACCAGTTGGAAGGAAGCCTGTGACTTAGTCATATTTGTGCCCCATTTATACCTGAGCATAGTACATAATGTATATTCAATAAGCATTTGTTAAAATGACAAAATTTAGCAAAAGGCCAAAAAAATATTTTTTGGAGTGCAAGGCACAATTTCCTCCTGCTTCTCACTAACACATATAACCATTCATGGGGCTAATTTGGCTGTCTTCTGAAGCCACAGATCCCTGCAGATCAAACTATCCTATAAGGATGTAATGGCAGATGTGCTTGTTTAGTCATGCAGTCATGCTGTGTTTCTGATGATTTTAATTGTTTTATTTCAATACAGAATAATTTGTTCTTTGCTTTGTAAGAGTCCTTGATTGTTGTTAAGTAGATGAAAAAACAAAAATGGAAAATGCAAGCCTCTTTAGTCTTTTCCTGTTAAATGGTAGATCTCTATCATTGTATTTAATGATATAAATACATTAATAGATGAACTCTGTTAAAATTTAACTTTTACATTTAAATTGAATTAAAAGGAATAGCAGAAGCTTAAGAGAAAATTTTCCCAGGAGACTCTTTGTTTGAAAAACATCCACATTTCAAGAAGAAGTGAAATTTGAAAATTTCTCCCCACTAGTTCATATAATTGGATCTTTAACCATGCACAATTTATATGTCATTTTCTACACCATTTTGCAGCATTGAAAGCAATATTTGATGAGAAAAACCTGTTTCCCAAAGAAATTCTGGATCATGAAAGAAGAGCCAAGCAGTTATGTCAAGAAACAAATAGTGAAGTGAAGATAAAAAGAAATAAGAAACCATTGTAATTGAAAGAAAAATAAATATTTCATCATCGCATGAAGCATGTATATAAAATTCACAAAAAATGGTATCAAGAATATTGCTCCTTTCTTTTACTCTATATTTGAACTCTAGGAAACTTCATTTTGAAACAGTGTTTAAGTGCTGCTTTTATCCATCACATTTCAATTTCTCTCCCTTTTTAACAGAAAAATATGACTAAAGAGGAGACAATAACAACTGATGTCTATTCTTGTGTTGTTATATAAAAGTTCCAATTTTTTTCCTAAACAATTCCAGAACAAAGTGTTCTAACCAGTCACACTTCTTGTTGCTCCTATAGACAAATACGTTTGTTCAATTTTCATTGTAAAATCAATATGTGTTGAAGTTAAATATGTACTGACACAGTGAATATAAACTTGACTAAGAAAAGCATTCAAGGTTATTTATGCTGTTTTGGTTTTAAAAAATGATTCTGATAATGCAATTAAATCTTGTCAGTAACAGCTATTACTATTAATTTTTTAATGACCTGGCCATCCTTCCAGGTACTTATTGAGAAATCACTGCATATGTTCTATACTTTGTTATGTGCTGTGCAGCGCTTAGTCCCTCGGTTGTGTCTGAGCCTTTGTGATGCCATGGACTGTAGCCCACCAGGCTGCTCTGTCTATGGGGATGGTCCAGGCAAGAATATTGGAGCGGGTTGCCATGCCCTTCTTATACTTCGTTATACTATACTCTAAAATTGAGTGGCATAGCACAACCAAAGAGGGAAAGGCCTCAGGGAAAAAATAGGAGACTGGGTTGTATAAAAGACTCATTTTATGTGGAAGGTCAAGTAGGGACTATTTGGTTTGGCTTATGAAAGAGAATTCATGGGAGATACAAACTATTCTCAAATATTTCAAAGCTGCCTTGAAGAAAGAGTAGAAGTAGAACTGATGGGCACACTTGTAAGAAGGCAGATTCTGGAATTGCTTCCTAATCCTTGTTAAAACTTGAAAAGATTTATTTCCCCTTTCCTTTCCATCTTCATTTCTCATCTTGATACAGAATTGTTGGCAGCAGTCCTGCTGCATGGCTAGGAAAGAAAGTAGGAGGACCTGAGAGAAAACCCAGCAGAGATAAACTGGACCCAAGAGTATGGGTGGGGGAATTTAGTGGGAAAGGTTATTAGCAGATGGGAAGGAAGAGGGTTGAGCAGAAGCGATGACCAGCATAGTTGGGAGATTGGTTATGTTGTAAATAAATATTGAGTAAATAAAATAAATAACTTAGTAAATATATTGAGAATAATGAGAGCCAAGTATCTCACTGTTATAGAAGGTATTTATAGGACTTCCCTGGTGGCTCAGTGGATAAGAATCTGCCTGCCAATGCAGGGGACACTGGTTCAATCCCTGGTCTGGGACGATTCTACATGTGGCAGAGCAACTCAACCCCTGTGCCACAACTACTGAGCCCACACTCTAGAACCTGTGAGCTGCAACTGATGCTCTCATGTGCCACAGTTACTGAGGTCCCTGCATGTTTAGATCACATGCTCTGCAACGAGAGAAGCCACTGCAATGAGAAACCCAGGCGCTGCCAAGAAGAGTAGCCCCCACTCCGCTCACCACAACTAGAGGAAGTCCATGCAAAACAACGAAGACCAAGTCAGCCAAAATAATAATAATAAATAAAGGTATTTATAAAATTTGAAAGGAAGAAAACTAGAAAGAACCTTGAGATTTGGGCTTTGGATTATAGATATCTGTTTGAACTCATGATTTTAGCTAACTAGTTAGCTAGATAATAGAATGAAATTTTTAGGAATACTTCAAAATTGTGTTTGCAGCTTACTTTCAAATGATTCACGAAGTACTAATTATAATGTTTATATATTTATATATGTAAAAACACATCACATGTATTTATCTACACATACACCCATATGTATATATATAAAAGGAGAATAGTGGAGGACACAGGAGCCTGGCATGCCGCAGACCACTGTATCATAAAGTGTCAGACCCAATTTAGCAACCAAACAACAGCAACAATGAAAGGATAAAGAGAGAGAGGGAGAGAAAGATTAGGTATACAGATAGAGCACATATATGTGGTGAAATGGTTACGATTGGAGAAACAGAGAGAGGGGGATGGTAGTTCTTTGTATTATAACAGCAACTTTTCTGTAACTTTAAGGTTCAAACTAGTTTAAAAAATGAAAGTTTGCCTTAGTACAAAGGGCTCCTTGACATGTTAAAACAGAGGCTGAATAACTCTCACAGGGAGTTGGCAGAGAACTCTTGTACTGGTTGGGAGGTTTGATTGGATAATCCATCATTTCTAACTTAAAGCATATGATCTATGAATCATAGATTGGTGACAATACAGTGGAGTGAAATTTGAGCCTTATTTCCAGAAATTTAAGAGAATATTAAGATGTTAAAGAGATGTAATATGGGTGCCAAATACTTTGAGATGTTCCTTTTCCACACCCATCCATCCGTATATCTATCCAACCAATTATCGAAGGCATATATGCAAGGCACTGTTTTCCATACCAGCTCTATGCATATAAATAGAATACACTTCTCCTGCCTTCAGCTTTCTGGAGTGAAGGCACATAAAATGCAATGACTCTGAAGTGAAAATTGAGTGAATCTTCTGGTTTTTCTATTGTAGTTTGTAAATTCTTTTATTAGACATATTTTATACTGTTTTTAGCCCCGGAGGTGACTTTGTTTGAAGTGATGATTCTGAAGTAGCCTGGTTCATGTAGACAGAACTTCTCTCTGTAACCTACTATATGTTCATGGCACTATGCTGTGTGTGACCCTATTCCATCCTTAATTAATTCAGGGCCTTTTGTATAAAAGGAATTAAGAAGGGCTTTCTCACAAGTATATTTAATGAGAATAGAGCTTTAAGAGTATGAAAGTCTCTTTTAATGTTACTGTTTTTAATAATTTAGAACAAAAACACAAAAGGAAAAAATAAAAAGACATTTAGTTATTATGTCATAATGTCTTATATCCTACAGAAACTAATTGTGCTAGGCAGGTAGCAGGGTCTCACCTATCAAATGTTAATAGAACTAAGACTTTATAAGTTGTTTCTGAAATTAATATTTAGGTTCAATTATTTAAGATCCATTTTTCTGCAGTGAAAGAACTTGTTACATTAAAATAGGATGTGCCATAATTTTCAATGGGCTGCTTTGTTTGTGCTGTGTAGACTTACACTAAATATAATTTAACCTATTCTTTTTACAGAACATTTCCCTCTTATCATTCACAATATACAGAGCAAACGGACAAAGAAAAGAATGCCTGAAATTAATCCATGCTTACATGGAAGTATTAGCTTATATGTCCTTTACCAATGAGAGCATTTGCTTGTGGGTTTTTAGTTTAGAATTAAATATAATTTTACTTAAAAAAACTATAAAATGCTAAGAAAGATAATGAGATTGAACCTGCAACCCTTGCTACTCTTTTTTATACATATTAAAGTGTATTTTTTACAGTGGGAATAGTGATACTGCTCAAATTCATAGCAAATGCCCTGGCTTTCACTAATGAATTTTTCTCTGATGATCTAGGGGCAAATAGAGTTATAGAAAAAGCAGATTTGTGAAAAATTTTAAAGATTTGCAGCAATATTTTATGGACAACTGTGGTATCTTTATTGTCTATTAAAAGAGCTTAAACCACGAAAGAGAAATTCATGACCGTTGTTTTTTACTCCCCAAGAGACAGGAAAATATACAATCTGCTTGAACTGCTCTATCATAAGGTTCTCACCGAACAACTTCATTAACTGATCTTACTAACACAGACTGTCTGTCTCTGTCATTGGAAGGAAAAGTAATGAGCTGTCCTTGGGTAAATCACATTGTAATCTGAGTAATGTACAGACATAATAATTTGGTAGCCAAGGGTATTTGTGATGGATATTTGCTGGTGTCACTGCATGGGTAGAAGAACATTGATTGAATGATAGTCTTAGGCATTCAGACTTATTTTTGAATTGCAGAGTAGAACAAGAGGCATGATAATGTTGCTAAAATTAAGAATTTTAGTAAATTAAGAGATCATGTTCTTTGTTATCAGGCTTCTCAGTCCTGAGCTATTGCCCTGTTAGGACACTGAAAGAGGTTAATAGCATTCTTGCAGAAGTATTTTTTTTTTTTTAAAGAATTTTAGAAAGGTATTTACATTCACTGTATTTCTTTTTCATAAGGTTATCAGAAATAATATTACATTTAGTGATCAATAGTGAATATTTGTTTAATTGAAACTAGACCAAATTTTCCTTTTCTGAGAGGCCTCTGATAAATAAACCAATGTGTTTAATATCTGATTGCCATTGATGTGATTGATTTGAATTAGAAAAGTGAGATCAAAACCCATTCAATTATGTATACATTTTAATTAATAACCTGTTTGTAGAGAACATCATATAGGATTTTAAAACCATTTAAAAGTAATACCAATGTTTATTATCAAATTATTTATATTTAATAATATTATCTTAATAATTTGGTAAATCAGTAATCTTAATCTGGTCTTTTTGCTCAACATAAAGACTGTATTTCTTCAAGATTCACTCCTTTTCCTAAGGCTTCAAATGGGACTTGTATCCACAGGAAACTCTTCTGACTATTGTATAATTTGATGAATTGTTGAGTTCTCTGTAAACACAGCAGTAATTTGTCTCTGGATTTTGGATTTGATTTAGCTTTATTCTTTTCCTTATAGGCATTCTGAAATATTTATGATGGAATACACTGGTAATCTGATGTGAGAGTCCTATAAAAGACAAAAAGAATTAATTACTAGCAAATTTACAACCATTGGCACATTCTTCCACATTTTGTTTCTGCTTACTATGTGTGTGTGTGTTTGTTGCTCAATCGTGAAATAATGGATGAAATAATAATTCAAACTTAATGATTTAAAAAAATTCTATTGTTTTCTCCCTTGTTGCTTGCATATTTCATAATTGATCATTAACCTGGTCATGTTAGTCCTTCTGTACAAATGTGAACACCTGCTTTGGTTTTAGAGGAATTAATTGGGCAATGTTCAAGATAAATAGAGTTGGCCTTGTCTGATCAGGTGTTCTATGTACTAGTGTTTCCCAGGAGGCACATTTTAACTGTAACATTACAGTGAGTAATCAGAAGCCAATTTTGGGGTAAGTATCTTAAAATTAAATAGCTTTTGAATGAAGTATGTATGTAATAACTTAGACCATGAGTGTTAATAGAGTAGAGGAATGGTGTTTCAATTCATGTTGGTGCAGGTATAATTTAAATGTATCAAATTAACACATTGTTTTATTTTCCTATAAAGACTAAAATTTCCTTAAATTTTCACTATCAGTTTGAAGGTCAGATTCTTATAGAACTGTTCATCAGGTTGCTTAGTTCACCAGTCCTTCATGTTTTCTGATGAGGTACAATCTGAAACCCAATAAGGTAAGTGAATCTTAAAATCATATTTTTTTTTTCATGAGCTTGTAGTTTATTAAGTGCCTAAAATTTTTCTGGGAAAACAGATGCTCAGAGGATATATACTTTAATTATTAAGATTGTTAATAGGACAACTCCCAGATTCTGCTACTAAGGAAAAAGTGTATCCTTAATAATATTGTTTATTACTCTAATATACACCAAGTACTTAAATATGTGCCAAATAAATTGCCAGTTTATGACTTAAAAATATTAGTAACATTTTGATGACCTACATATCTACAAACTGATATTTCAGTCAGAAATCTTATAAGATCATGAACATATTAGAAAATGATACACAGAAATTATTTATTTTGTATGTAAAACTTCTTTTACACTCTGGCTTTTACTATTATTGTTGTACTACCAGTCACAAGCTGATATACTGATTTAATTCTCAATAAGGCATTTGCTTGATAGCATATATTTATATTTGCAGTTTGTTAACATGTTATTTTCTAAAAACTGTTTAGCTTGCATTTTGAGGGTTTTTTCTTTTGCAAGTTGTATATCTAAGCAAATAGAGTTTAACTACACATTTCAGAAAAGAAATGGAAATATCTAGATAATGACTTTATAGCTTAGTTTTGGGAAATAATTGACTATTAGTATCTTTATGTATGGAGCTTCTCTGGTGGCTCAGATGGTAAAAAATCCACCTGCAATGCAGGAGACCTGGGTTTGATGCTCAATGTAGGAGACCCAGGCTTGATCTCTGGGTCAGAAAGATCCCCTGGGGGAGGGCATGGTGACCCACTCCAGTATTCTTGCCTGGAAAATTCCATGGACAGAGAAGCCTGATGGGCTACAGTCCATGGGGTCAGAAGAGTCGGACATGATTTGGTGACTAAACCACCACCATGACCATCTTTATGTATAATGGTAATTCTTAGTGACTCAACCATTTAGGGGTCATGGAAGCCTTCCTAATAGTCTGCAGAACACTAGAAATATAGTTCTTCATTTTTTAAATATAAGACTAATAAAACATTATTCCAGAGGTTTTCATTTTTTCCTCCAATAGAGAGTTACTTCCCGAGAGGGTTAAACTAGGAGTTACTTAAAGCTACTAAAATACATTATTTGTAAAGTAAAAATTAATGTTACTTAAATTTAAAATAGTTTAAAAATTAATTTAAAATTTCATTTAAAAAACTTAAAATTTCAAGTACTTCAGAGTCAGTATTCTCCTGGAGTCTGCAGCAATATGGCAAAAATCATTCTACTCCAGATGTAATGAGATGGTTGGGTTGCCTGCAATTTTTGTGGAGAGCATTTTAATAGGGTGTCATTAGTGTTGTGAATTGGTTACAGTTTTCAGTTGCAACTTTCTTATATTTGTTTATTTGTCAAATTATTCTTTGATTTTTTTAAAATGCTTTCTTATGTTGTTGCTCTACTGTTTGTATTTGATTGCAATTTTGTTTCTTTATAATTTTTTTCTGAGCTTTTTTTATTTGTACTTCCCTTGGAAAAGTGTGAGGTGGGTGTGGGAGTTCTTTCATCCTACAGTAGCAGGATTCTATAATGTGTGAGACTTGTTACTCTAAGAAGTTAGCCAGATTACTCAACTGGTTTAGAATACTTTAACTTCCTAATGTTATATGTTCAAAACCACACTGGAATGTATTCAGTTTTTATTCCATTTCTCCTTTTGTTCTTTTACCTGTTTTAGAATCATCTGGACAGAAGTTTCCCTTGATATCAGAGTCACAATTGTCTCATTTAAAACCATGGGAAAAGATGCAAAAAAGTATCCTATAGCTATTCAGAGATAGCATTGCTGTTGATAATGTTCCAGAATTATAATTTCTCCTTTAAGTAAAAAAAAAAAAAGCTGCAATACATTCTATACTGCTTGTTGAATGCATGTAAAAAATGCTAATAGCACATGACCCATTTCTCCTAATAGATGATGCTTAGTCTGAAAATTTACATTAAAATAATTTCATGGTAGTTTGTTCCAATAAGGTGGAAAGTTCTAAGAGGTAGAAATCTTTCTGTTGAACTTACTACTCTGATTATTTTAAAAAACTAATAAATTTTGAATTAATGAATGCACAGAGGTCAAAATGGGTAAGATCCTGCTGTGGAGTCTTCTATTGACTTTTTCTGGAAGTCAAGCCTCAAGCCCCTTGGCTCAAAGAAATACCGAATTTGCAGTGGATCTTTATCAAGCTGTTGGTTTATCTCATAAGAACAACATCATAATTTCACCTCTTGGAGCAACTTTGGCCCTTGGAATGGTACAACTGGGAGCAAAAGGAAAAGCACAGCAGCAGATAAGACAGACTTTAAAATTTCAGGACACCTCAACGGGTAAAATTCTTCCACATGATTGTTTACACTGGATAAGATCTGGGCAAATTTATTTTTAAACTATTAGAGAAGCTAAGGGTCATACAACTTTCGTAAATTTTGCAAGTTATGAAAGGTATAAAATTATAATAATATGGAGAATTTTAAATGCAAATAATTATCAATGTAAGTAATTTTATTGTTTCTTAAGGAAAATATTACTAAAATAATTTATAAAAAATTGATTCTATATACATAAAAATTGTGACTATGTCTGTATATTTTCTTCTGGCCTGTTTTGGCCAGTTTTCATTGAAATCATGGTGTGTATGCATGTGTGTGTGTATGAGTGGGTATACATCCATATATATATATATATATATATATATATACATACATACATATATTCTTCCACTAGCACTTCCTGTGTTTTGATTGTTTTTTTTTTCATATCATGCAATTGCTTCAGAGCATAATTTTAATTGCTGCATTTTATTGTCTCTAGTGGAAACATCATTGCATATTTACCTAATCCTTCCTCATTAAATAGTTTCCAGTACTTCTTTTATAAAAATGCTTCAGTAACCAACCTCACCCAGAAATCTTTGTGTGTCTCTCATTATTCTGTAGGCTTTTAAAAGATAGCTTTTAAATTGAAGTTTAACTTTTTCACTTATATGAGACCAAGAAAAAGCATTTATTTATACAGTTTCAAAGCTTATTTAATAGCTTCTAAATGTTTTCAAAAGAATCACTTACATGAGTCATCAGAGACCCTTTTGTGTACGAGCAGTTGTTATCTAGTCTCTCAATGGCCTACGTGAGATACTGGGGAGATGCTTTATTGCTGTTATCCCATCTTAAGGTGTGGCTGTCCATCTCCCTAGCTATCTTGTACTTCCAAGTTCTTCAATGATTTGAATTATAAACTTTTATTTCACTGTCAAGATATATATCCTAAATATTAGAGGCAATATACAGATTTTTTATTTGGGTATTTAATTACTGTAACTGTAACTAATTTCAGTATGTCTGCCCTAGCATAGAATAGTTATTGTTGTTTAGTTGCTAAGTTGCTTCTGACTCTTTTCCACCCCATGGATTATAGCCCACCGGATTCCTCTCTGTCCATGGAATTCTCCAGGCAGGAAGATTGGAGTGGGTTTCCATTTCCTTCTCCAGGGGATCTTTCCAGCCGCGTCTCCTGCATTGCAGGCAGGTTCTTTTTGCTGAGCCACCAGGGAAGCCCAGCATAGAGTAGTTACATTTAGGAAACTGTTCTCCTGAAGAAACAATTTGCAAAGTTCTATTTGCTTCATTTTAAAGGCAATTTTACATAGAAAAGAAACTGGTGATAGTGAAGTTGCTTGACAGAGTTCTCCTTTGTGGATAAGGTAAAATGAAGTCACTGTAGTCCAGATCTAGTCTTCATTGTCTGTGTTAATTTCAGTAAATCCCACGACACAGTCCCAGAAACATTTATATCGCATGATATTGCTTTGAAAAGTAATGGAACATTCATGAAAATATGTAAAGTTGATTCCATGATAAACTAGCAAAATTAGAGCCTTTGAAATTTAAATTACTTTAAATGAATCCATCTTATAGAGGAACATGGGAGTCTTAACTCTGGATTGTGAACATAATAATAACAATGCTAAAACTATCAAATATATATAGTGTACCAGTCACTGTTTTATGTACTCAGTATACTTTATTTTATTTACTCTTCACAGTTACTCTGTGAGCCAGACATAAACCTGCTATACAGATGAGGACACCAAGGCAAAGAAAGGTTTAGTAACTTGCCCAGAACTAATTCCAAAAATGATTCACTGAGGGTTATAGATCATAAGAGCAACAATGAAAATTTTAATATTTTCTTTGAAAGAGTATATATGCATAATTAAACATTAACTTTGTAACATACATAACAAAATCTACCAAATTTGTTATCTCTTGTTGTTGTAGTAGCTGTTCAGTTACTCAGTTCATGTCTGACTCTTTGCAACCCCATGGACTGCAGCATGCCAGGCTTCCAAGTCACTCACCATCTCCTGGAGCTTGCTCAAACTCATGTCCATCGAGTTGGTGATGCCATCCAACCATCTTATCCTCTGTCATCCCCTTCTCCTTCTGCCTTCAATCTTTCCCAGCATCAGGGTCTTTTTTAATGAGTTGGCCCTTTACATCAGGTGCCCAAAGTGTTGGACCTTCAGCTTCAGCATCAGTCCTTTCAATGAATATTCAGGGTTGATTTTCTTTAGAATTGACTGATTGGATCTCCTTGCTGCTATTTCATACTTTGTTAAAGGAGAGAGAGGTGCAGATGGTGGATAAGTGCAAAAAGAAAAGGAAGACCAACCAAAAAGGGAGAAAATATAAATATTAAACTCTGGAAAATTTTTAGAAAGAAGTTAAGAAGGAGAGCAGCAAGAAAAAAGTGCAGGAAGATGAAAAGAAAGAGATGCAAAATGATTTCAGGGTAAAACAAAGGGTGCAACGGATGAGAAGATAGTGCCTGGCAGGGCCATACTGGAACTCGGGGCAAAAAGAAAAATCAATAATTATGATTTTTCCTTTACTTTAAATGTTTTTGTTTTGTTCATCATGGATTTCTTTGTGTTAATATTGATATTTAAAATACATTTCAGTAAAATATTGTTTATCCTGATTACTGAATTTGTTGCCATCTCCTTAAACTTTATGCCATAATGAGGGTCTCATTGACCCATCTTGGTCCTGGCCCTGCCTTCAGTTCCCTCTGATTGTCAAATGGTGCTATCTGTTGAATCAGGCTATATTTACCTTCCTTGCTATCAACCTGTTTCATAACCTGCTTATTGTGCAGATGGGCTTAAAGCTCTTGGCATCCTACCCACACTGGGGCTCTCAGTGTCCTCACTTACTCTTCTTTCCCCATTGCTAAAACAATCTGTTCAAAATTTACCTTCTCCTTTTTACGGAGCATCTGATAATACTCCATTTTGCTTTGCTTCTAATAAAGCTGCTTATTAATTGAAGACTAACTTAAAGGTGTTTCTTTATTCTAAGCAGTTTATGAAAAGAGACCTGCCATGAACTCCTGGGTTAGTTATGTGTCCAAATGACCCTGTGATGGGGCACCTTTCAAGCTATCTTATCTCTCTGGATTTTAGATTCTTCATTATAAAATGAGTTTGGATTAGATGATTTCCATGGGCTTCCCTCCACTCCAGTACTCTTGCCTGGAAAATCCCATGGATGGAGGAGCCTGGTAGGCTGCAGTCCATGGGGTCGCTAAGAGTCGGGCACGACTGAGTGACTTCACTTTCACTTTCCATTTTCATGCATTGGAGAAGGAAATGGCAACCCACTCCAGCGTTCTTGCCTGGAGAATCCCAGGGATGGTGGAGTCTGGTGGGCTGCCGTCTATGGGCTCACACAGAGTCGGACATGACTGAAGCGACGCAGCAGCAGCAGCAGCAGCAGCAGCAGCAGCGTGGGCTTCCCTGGTGGCTCAGATGGTAAAGAATCCACCTGCAATGTGGGAGACTTGGGTTTGATCCCTGGGTTGGGAAGATACCCTTGAGGAGGGCATGGCAACCACTCCAGTATTCTTGCCTGGAGAATTTTCATGGACAGAGGAGCCTGGGGCTCTACAGTTCGTTGGGCCACAAGGAGTCAGACACGACTGAGTGACTAAGCACTGCACGGCACACATGGACCTTTTAGCTAAAACCATCTATAATCCTATGACTGCCTTTGTTTTCATCTTTGGATCTCTCACATTGTACACACAGTTGGCCTTAAGGCTTTCAATAGCAGGAGAAGTAAACGTGTACTAAAATTTAGAACTTTTTTGGAGGTCTGGTACAACCAAACCAAAAGTCACATTCACCCCATGACCTGTAGGATTTCCATGGCTCTATTTTAGGAAATGAAACAAACTTACTGCTTATTAGGAGCCATGTATATGTATTCTTTTTGATCTATGCTAAAAGAAGCTATTAATCTGTAAATTAAATTTATAAGGCAGATAACTTTATATTCTCCAAACTTGTGCTATTGGTAATATTTTTTCATTAACTTCTGAGTCCAGCAATTTATCAAAGAGCAGCTGACTGGCATACAGTCTTAGACCTAAAGTGCATGACATAAATGTATTTGCTCTGACAAATGAGTTGGAACTATTTTTTTCCCTCCTCTCATTCTTTCTCCCAATCCTTTAAGGATGTTCATAAATTATGAACTTCTGAAAATTGGTTTCAAAGTTTGCCATTTTATTCCTGACTTTAATTAATTCTTTTGGAGAAGCTCTCATGTCTTCACTCAGAAAGTCATCTTGGTAACTTTTCAGCTATTGAGATAATATTTCAGCTTCCAATAGCAAGAAGTGATTGCATCTGAAATAATTGTATAAATAAGTAAAATAGATTAACATTCTTCATTATGTAAGGAATTCCAGGGTTGTAAAGAATCACTGATATTCTTCAGATCCAATCATATGGAAGAAAATTTTTGTATCTAAAATTGTTTATGTCTGTGTCTATATCCCCATGAATGGAGAATCATGGAGTTTGAAATGTAATGCAATATACCTTCCGGGTCTGTTCTGTGGTTATGTAGGCTGAATTTGCACAAGAGAACTTTCCCAGACGGCTCAATAGCGTTTGACCCCTGGGTTGGGAAGATCCCCTGGAGTAGGAACTAGCAACCCACTCCAGTATTCTTGCCTGGAAAATTCCATGGACAAAGAAGCCTGGAGGGCTACAATCCCTGGGGTCACAAAAGAGTTGGACACAACTGAGCCAGAACAAAAGGACAAGTAGGGACTGAAATGTGGCCTTCACTCAGCTGGACAAAATATGAGGTAATGGGGATGCTATGCCCCCATAAGCACCCAGTGAGAGCACAACTTATTTGCACAAAGATGTCCTATGGGCTACTAGCTCTCTGATATTAATACAATGTTTACACACACATGTACACATCTGATTTCCAATAGACACCTCATAGCAAGTTCCTCTCAGTCTTTTATTCTTTATTCAGTGGACATTTCCCAATGATGAACCGTTTGTGTTTTCTTCATTAGAGATAAATTGCATGCAATCAAATTTTAAGTTGTGAAAGTGGTATTTTCAGTATTTAACTCAAAATAAACAAAGGCTCTGAAGACCTGTGGATTTGAAATACAGTTCCCAGATTTAATGATTGAGTTCCAAAATTAAGCCAGAAGGAAATATAAAATATTGGTGCCCTCTGGTAATAAACTGGAAGACACTGAGCAGCAATCAGAGCTGAATTCTTTCATAGCACATACACCTTCCTGACAACACTGTAGTCAGAATGACCCGACGATAAATAAGTATAGGCCAACAGTGATTCTTAGCTGACTCTATCAGATGCATTTGGCTAGTGGTTATAGTTGGAATGGTTCAATATTTTTATTGTTCACACAGACAACCAAAGTATAGAGACTTATGAACCTGGAGAAATAGGCAATTCTGATCCTTAGCATTTCTAGAGATGATTACAGCAGTTACCTCATAAATTTCAAAACTTGGATAGGCACAGTTCCTCATAAAAGAGCAATTCTTCCTTAAACTGAAATAAAAGTAGTATTGAAAAGGATTGCTCATCACTGTCCTAGCCCTCATCAACATTCATTAGTATTCCTCTTTCACAAATATCTCATGTTATGCATAGGATGAGATTCTAAAGATACCTGTCCAACAACTAAGAATGAGCTAAATTTGACTATAAAGAGGGAGTTTCTTTCAACCTTTTTGAATGCATATTCTCATTTTTGACAAATTTCAAATTTACATGGACAATTTTTTTCCTGTAGGAGAGCTGGTTTCTCTACAAAATGCATATTCCACAAGAGATAAATGCTTAAAATATTTATACTAACTTAGAAAATGTCGTTAGTTGTACCTTAGGCTGCTAAAAAATGGTGATATGAATCAGAGTGCTTAGAAGTAAAGCCAAGAAGCTGTTGTTTTTATGTTGTTCAGCATGTCAGTATACATTATAATTATTTTTCAGGAGAAGAATTTTCTGAGCTGAAGTCATTTTTCTCTGCCACCTCAGAGAAAAAACAAGAATTTACATTTAATCTTGCCAATGCCCTCTACCTTCAAGAAGGATTCACTGTGAAAGAACAGTATCTCCATGGAAACAAGGAATTTTTTCAGAGTGCCATAAAGCTGGTGGATTTTCAGAATGCAAAGGCTTGTGCAGAGACAATAAGTAACTGGGTAGAAAGCAAAACAGATGGTAAAGTTTCCCATTTCCATAAAGTCATTATTTGCCATTGTATTCATGGTTTTTAATATACTAAAGTAAAGAATGATTGAATATTTTCCTATTAAATTATGGCTCAGAGGGATCAGTTCCTCTATTTTGCTTCCCTGTTATTCAAATTAACACTGAATTGTAAAATGGAGAGAAATTGTAAGCAGCTTTGAAAAGTATACAGATTTTTTTTTGGACAGGTAACCTGATTGAGAATTCTTACTGGAAGAATTTTAATAGTAATCTTTTATTAAAGTGTGTTTTTTTAAGTATGACAGCAGGAATAATATCTTTGGCCAGATAAGACTTAAATCTATCAATCTCAGATGCTTTCTTTCCCACATACACTGTAAATAATTAACACATATTAGTTGGATGTGTTAATGTTTCATAATAAACATTGATAGTTCTATCATAGAGTTGCAATCTAAACTTTTAAGTATAAGCTCGCAGAGATTCCAAAGGCACTACTGAGAGACATAGTAGAACACAAGTTTAAGCTCATACAGATCTGAGTTCAAATCCTGACAAGTTCTAAGCCATTCCCCATTTAAAATGAGGGTACTATTATAATGTTTCAGGATTATTGAAAGATTAAAAAGAATGTGTGTGAAGAGACCAGTATATATCAGGCCCTCAATTAATAGCAACTTGTTTCTTTGTTCATTCATTCTGCTATTTAAGCCAAAAAAATCTGTGATGTGTAAGATGAGGCTCTGTTTTACATGGGGAGCCTCCGACGGAGAAGCATAAGTTGAAAATGTGAGATGGGTATTGTGAGCACTGTTCACAGGCAAGTACTATTACTGGGATACACATTAAGAGCATCTGTAGACAGCTCCATGGCACCTGATTATGCTGTTGACTCATAGCTTTGAAATACTCATTAGACATAAAAATCAGAGACTGATTTTTTAAAAGAGGAACATCACATTAGCAACTCCATTCTTATCCTTTCTGAATGGCCAATGGCTACAGATGCAACAGGAGAGAATTTCAGTGGACCACTGATTTATTAATTCTGATTGACTTGCTGAAGAACTTTGAAATAAAGTTTGAAAAATAACAACAGATATGAAGAGATACTTGATTTTGTTCTTTCTGTCTCAAAAGCAATTTACACAAATGATTTCAACAAAGAGCAGCCATTGCTAGGTCTGTCTAAATTTATCTAAGATAATTCCGTATCTCCTGTTTCCTAATGAAGATCTGTTTGTACCTGTTTCTTTGTGAATATTTAATAAATCTCCTCCTTAACTCCTCAAAAATTGCCAAGTTTAAATGATAAAACACCCTATTTTTAATTGATTAGCAAGATAAATTTTTGTTTTAATTTAATTTAAAGCAGTTTATTGAATCACTGTTGCATGTTTCTTTCTGCCTCTTGCTCTATTCTCTCCCCAGGAAAAATTAAAGACATGTTTTCAGGGGAAGAATTTGGTCCTCTGACTCGGCTTGTTCTGGTGAATGCTATTTATTTCAAAGGGGACTGGAAACAGAAATTCAACAAAGAAGACACACAACTGATGAATTTCACTCTGAAAGATGGCACAGCAGTCAAAATTCCAATGATGAAAGCTCTTCTGAGAACGAAATATGGTAATGTGAAAAAAAAAAAATCACACTCTAAAGGACAACTTTGGGAATTGCTAAGTATATTAATATTTTATTTTTCTCTGTTTCAGGTTATTTTTCTGAATCCTCCATAAACTACCAGGTTTTGGAATTACCTTATAAAGGTGATGAGTTTAGTTTAATTATCATACTGCCTGCAGAACACGTGAACATAGAAGAAATGGGAAAGCTAATTACTGCTCCTCAAATCCTGCAATGGTTCTCTGAGATGCAAGAACAGGAAGTGGAAATAAGCCTTCCTAGGTTGGTAATGTCATTTTATCACTCTAGTTCTTATGTTTTCACTTATAGATGGATTTCAATAGCTGGCCGAAAGATAATTAATGTTTAAAAAGTCTATTGACAAAAATAAAATGAAAAACCCGTTAGGAATTGTTACTCTACTTTATGGATACAAAGCAGGTCTGAACATTGCCAGCACTGTTTTGCCATGAGGAGGATAGAATTTAAGTACTCAATATTCTCTGAAAGGAATGAAGAAATATGTCTTCAAAACAGAATGCTGGGATTAAAAAGAATTACTACTCTTTTTATTATACAAACTTATTTTTCTCTAACATTTTTTTCTCTGGTTGAAATTTAAAATATTTTATCTTCTCTTGTGTTTAAGGAAAATAAAATTCCCAAGACACTTGTGATATTATACAGTTAAAAAATATGTGGTTACCTTTGATAGAGGGTGCTCTCTATTCAGTTCAGTTCAGTTCAGTGGCTCAGTTGTTTCTGACTCTTTGAGACCCCATGGACTGCAGCATGCCAGGCTTCCCTGTCCATCACCAACCCCCAGAGCTTACTCAAACTCATGTCCATTGAGTCGGTGATTCCATCCAACCATCTCATCCTCTGTCATCCCCTTCTCCTCTTGCCTTCAATCTTTCCCAGCAGCGGGGTCTTTTCCAGTGAGTCAGTTCTTCGCATCAGGTGGCCAAAGTTTTGGAGTTTCAGCATCAACATCAGTCCTTCCAATGTATATTCAGGGTTGATTTTCTATAGGATTGACTGGTTGGATCTCCTTGCAGTCCAAGGGACGTTCAAGAGTCTTTTCCAACACCACAGTTTAAAAGCATCAATTCTTCAGCACTCAGCTTTCTTTACAGTCCAACTCTCACATCCATACATGACTACTGGAAAAATCATAGCTTTGACTAGATGGATCTTTGGTGGCAAAGTAATTGGTCATAACTTTTCTTCCAAGGATCAAGCTTTTTTTAAATTTCATGACTGCAGTCACCATCTGCAGTGATTTTGGAGTCCAAGAAAATAAAATCTCTCACTGTTTCCATTGTTTCTCCATCTATTTACCATGAAGTGATGGGACCAGATGTCATGATCTCAGTTTTCTGAGTGTTGAGTTTTAAGCCAACTTTTTCACTCTCCTCTTTCACTTTCATCAAGAGGCTCTTTTGTTCTTCTTCACTTTCTGCCATAAGGGTGGTGTCATCTGCATATCTGAGGTTATTGATATTTCTCCCAGCAATCTTGATTCCAGCCTGTGCTTCATCCAGCTCAGCACTTCTCATGATGTACTCTGCATATAAGTTAATTAAGCACAGTGACAATATACAGCCTTGACATACTCCTTTCCCGATTTGGAATCACTCTGTTTTTCCATGTCGAGTTCTAACTGTTACTTCTTGACTTGCATACAGATTTCTCAGGAGGCAGGTCAGGTGGTCTGGTATTCCCGTCTCTTGAAAAATTTTCCACAGTTTGTTGTGATCCACACAGTCGAAGGTTTTGGTGTAGTCAATAAAGCAGAAGTATATGCTTTTCTGGAACTCTTGCTTTTTCAATGATCCAGCAGATGTTGGCAATTTGATCTCTGGTTCCTCTGCCTTTTCTGAATCCAGCTTGAACATCTGGAATTTCACAGTTCATGTACTGTTGAAGCCTGGTTTGGAGAATTTTGAGCATTGCTTTGCTAGTATGTGAGATGAGTGAAATTGTGCGGCAGTTTGAACATTCTTTGGCATTGTGCTTCTTTGGGATTGGAAGGAAAACTGACCTTTTCCAGTCCTGTGGCCACTGCTGAGTTTTCCAAATTTGCTAGCATATTGAATGCAGCACTTTCACAGCATCATCTTTTAGGATTTGAAATAGCTCAACTGGATTCCATCACCTCCTCTAGCTTTGTTTGTAGTGATGCTTCTTAAGGCCTACTTGACTTTACTCCAGGATGTCTGGCTCTAGGTGAGTGATCTCACCATCATGGTTATCTGGGTCATGAAGATCTTTTCTGTATAGTTCTGTTTATTGTTGTGACCTCTTTTTAATATCTTCTGCTTCTGTAGGTACGTCCATTCCATTTGTCCTTTATTCTGTCATATTCCTTTCCCAATTTGGAACCACTCTGTTTTTCCATGTCCAGTACTACTGTTCCCTTGGTATCTATAATTTCATTGAAGAGATCTCTAGTCTTTCCCATTCTATTATTTTCCTCTATTTCTTTTCATTGATCACTGAGGAAGGCTTTCTTATCTCTC